>NC_088934.1:7952500-8040000 GCF_038396675.1 Hydra vulgaris
ACTTAATTTTCATAAAAATTTTTAAAAGCTATATTTTCAAATTAAAGAAATTTTTCTCGATTGCAATCTGGAAACTTGAAATAACAAACTCTCACTCTTTTTGAAAACTTAACATTTTCAAAATTTTAATTTTTTTTTTATTTGACAATTTAAAACATAAGTTAAGACATAAAATAAATGGTTAAAAATATTTATAAGCTGTTATATATACTATTAACAATTATATATTATAAAGTTGTATCACTATTTTTTATAATTTTTTGCTAATGTGATTAGTTACTATTTTTAATGTTTTCTTTTATTTTGTTTGATATTAGTTAGTAAAAAATATAGTTATAGTTTTTTTCATTATTTAAAAATTATTTGCAGAAAAAAGAATTTCTTCAGAAAACACAGTTTAAATCATAAACAAAATAATAAAAAAAACAATATTGATTGCATGTTGTGTAATAATCAATGGCATGTATTGATGATGTGTGTTGACCAGTATTATGTATTGATTATGTATATTGACCAATGACATGTATTGATGATGTGTAATGACTAATGGCTTGCATTGGTGAAGTAGTGTATATTGATCACATGTGATCTTTTGAAGTATTTCTTCTAGCAGTTTGGATTAGCTTATAATTTTTAAGCCAAACAAAACTCAAAACAGTTGTTTTCTGCTAATCACAATAATGTAGATCTTTTTATATTTATGAATGATTACACTCTTAATTTTCAGTTTTACTTCTCTAAGATTACCTTTTTTTTTCATTCTTGTAATGTTCTTACTTCTGATTCCATTCTTTACCTTTCATTTATCTTTTTCCATTCTTGTATAATATTCTGTTTTTACATTAGAGCTGGGTCTTCTAATGATGCCCTTTTTCTTTAGGACAAGGTGTAAAATGCATTAAAAACGCAGTTAAACCTGTTCTAGCAGCCAAGCTTGAGTTTATGTTATATTGTTATAAGGTTGTTTTTTTTAAACTAATATCATGATGGCTGCTATAATGAGCAATTATTTCTTGTTTCACCTACTAATGGTCCCTTATACCTTTTTGAATTCTTTGTTCTTCTATATATACTTCTATAAAGCTTTTTTTGTATTTTCTCATTTTTTTTTTTCATTTTTTTTTACTTGTTAATTCACCTCCTCCAGGCCGTGAAGGCCACTACAGATGAGTAGGCTACTTAATTGTGGTTATAACCCTCTCTCAACTCTATATCTCCAAAACACAAACCTTAACTAACAAGCCTGCTGCGCAGAGAAACAAGTTGAGTGCAGTACTACCAAGGATGTGGTGGGGATCGAACTCGGAATCTCTCGCTTATGAAGCGAGCGCTCTACAACTACACCAATATCGCATATATACTTTCCATATTTCTTTTTGAGTAGATTTTAGCTTATATTTGATTGTTTTTTTCAAAATGGTGACTTCGTTTTCTTTCAATTATTCTTCTTCTTCTTATTATTATTATTATTATAATTATTATTATTGTGTTGAGTTCTTTTTAAACTTCATTACAGCTAATTAATTTTTTTTTATTGCTTATTGGTTTGTGTTTTAAGAAATTTGATCTAATCTGTTTGTAAGTTAAAAATCAACATTTTTAATCAATCTCTACTTCTTTTTTAACCTAATGTTAAATTAAATAATGAATGATAAAAACTAATGTAACTATAAATGTTGTTTCCAGAAAATTATTTATTAACTATTTTGGTATTTTTTCAGGAGAATTAGCTGCAAGAAAAGCCATTGCTGAGTTAATGTCAAATCCTAAAGCACTTCTCACTGAACAGGTATTTTTAGAAATTGTTCAGGAAATTTTGTAAATAATTTTGAGTAAAATGAAAATGAAAACATCATATACACTTGGTTCTCAGTAATAGAAAAATAGTAAGAAGATTGTTTATATAGTTGATATACACACAGGGTGTCAGCAAGGAATATATTTTTTTTACTGGGAATATTTGTAATTATTGTTTTACAAAATATTGGGAAATTTTAATTCAATTCACTTGTTGGACGAATGCCATTCAAAAACTAAGGTACCCCAAAAATATTTAAATCTGTATTTTAAAACCGTAAAAGAAATGTTTTTTGATACACGAATGTTCCAGCAACAATTAAAATAGAAGAAAACAAAGATAACAATTTAGGTAAATTTTTTACAAGCATTTAAAATTTTAAGAACTATATAATTTTTTTTTAATTTTTAAGAATAATTGTTATAAAATAGTTGTCTTTTAGTTAAAGTTTGCAAATCCAATCTTTTAAAATGTACGATTCAACATGTGGTTTTTGGAGTGCATAAAAAAACATTTAACCAGAATCTTTTTCACTAAATTTGAACAAAATTGATACAAATATCTCATTAAAAAATTTCCATAATTTCTTTTTATTACGTGGTAACAAGATCATTTCTGGATTTTGTCCATTTACTTTGCTGCAGACTTCATAATGTTAAGACAGGAGACCTTGAAAGAATCCAATCAAGTTGATTCTAATTAAAAAACAGATAATGGACTTTCAAACCATTGCTAAGAATTATTCATTGCTTAAAAATGTTCCATATGCTAAAGTAAAGATACTTAAATCTTGCTCAGCAGATAAAATCTTTACTCAGAAGATAAACCATGGAGTGTTGAATACAAAGCTGAGTTTAGTTCTGGATGGAAGTTGGAAAATGTTCTCAACTATTACACCAGATACCAAAATTCAAACATTAAAAAAAAAAAAAAAGAAGAAATTTTAAAAGAAAAAGTAAAAGATCTAAAATCAATATCAAAGAACATATGTCATCAGTCTTACAAACATTCATCTAGTGTTTAATGTTAACTGTTATCTGTTATAACTGTTATTTTTGTTTTCCACAATTTTCAGCTCTATTGACAACTTGGTTCTGCATCCACTTTTTATTAACTTTTTTTATGAACTTTTGCTTAAATAAAAAAAATTATTTTATAAATTTTAATTTGCAGGCTGTTGTATTTCATTTTCAAGTAAAACAGAATGTTTGGATTAGTCTTTAATTTATATTTACTATTGCAACATCATCTTAAAAATTGTAACCAACATAATAAGTATATATATATTTTTAACACCGTCCCCCCCCCCCCTCTTCCTTTATTAATTCTTATCTTGAATCTATTCTTACTTGTTATCAACAAAAAAAAATTTCTCAAGACTAATTTAAAAACAGCAAAAATATATATCAGTAACTGGTAAGAGTAAAAACTCTAGGTGTAATTAGGCTTTCAAAACCATTGACATTTTTTAAAAATATCATAAATTTTGGTTTGTCAAATTTAGGTTTATCTTTGTTTCTCACGATAACATAAAACTTATGTAAGCATATTAAATCCTATTGAATTATATTAAAACAGCTGTTTAAAAATGCGCATTTGATGGCTAGCCACTTTAGAATTAAATTGTTTGTTCGTTTTATGTAAAAAATTATCTTCCATCCTTTTATTAAGACCCCCTCCTCCCTGTTTATTAGATCTAGTATTATTCATCTGAGAGCAATCATATAAACCGCTTTCTGAAAAAATGCTGTTTATTAACCCCTTAAGGACCATGCTATATGGTCCAAAAAGACTAAACCCGAGATAACTCGGGCGGTCACATATTTTACGTTTCATTATGTATTAGTCCAAAATAATTCGTGAAAATAATCTTATAACAATATTATTATATTAAATCAACTAAGAATCAATCAAATTAATGATATTTAGATTTTAATAATACACAATTAAATTATTAATTATTTTATTTTGTTTACGTCTTATTATATATTTTTTTATTATTATATTATTATATTTTCTCAGTTATATATTATATTTTTTCCTTTATGTATCTATCTATTTATATATATGTATTTTACTAATATGTATCATTTTTACATTTTTTTTGAATTAAAAAACAACATATTTATGTATAAAAATAAAGTTTATTTTTAAAACAGACTTTTTTTTTATTTTTAATATGTCAATATCTAAGTTCTAAGCATTAAAAAAAAATTGATTTTTTTGGTGCATTTATTTGAAAAAACATTGGTCCTTAAGGGGTTAAAGTTTATAAAAATGCAAACCAGCAGGTTGCATGTCCACAACCACCCTTTCAAACAAATTTTTATTACTTCTAATAAAAATAGATTGTTTACTATTAGACTTCAAAATATAAATATTTTACGAAAAGATAAACTGTCATTATTTGTGCCCTAAAATTTGAAATTCAAATTACCCCGAATTATCATCTTGCAAGAGCAAGAATATTTTTTTAGACTATTTCTAATAACAAACAATAACAAAAATAATTACTGAATTTTTTCAAAAAACAAAACAAAAAATTATTAATTAAAAAATAGCACCTGTTAAAATTTATTTTATATTAGCGCCACTTTTGATATTTTAATTTAAAAATTTAATTTTGTTTGATTATTTGTTTTGTTATAGTGATTTTATCACTGTTGTTATAGTGATTTTATCAACAACAAAAAAAAAGAAAAACATTACAAACTTTAAATGATATCTTAAAAAGAGTTTATTTTTTTATTTTTTTGATTGAATTTACGCTTGTAGCAATATAGCTTTTGCAATGTCTTTGTTTATATAAGTTTTATTTTGCAAAAAATAATAGTTTAGAAAAATAAAATTTATTAATAGTTACATCAGCTTTATATAATTAACAGATTGTGCGATATCGAAAAAGTAAAAAAGTTATTTAAATTTAAAAAAAAAAAAGTTTTTTTTCTCTCCTTTTCTATTTTTTACAAAAAATTAAATTCCTTGTAAACATGTTATAGCTTATAACAATGCATAAAAATATTCATACTGCGTACGTTTAACTTTTTTGCCTTAAGGCAAGTGAAAGAACAACGACATATATTTAAAAAAAAATGGTACTTAAATAACTTAAAACTTAAATCTTTGTTTGTTACAAAAAAGGGTAAAGTAATTAACATGATTTTTTTTACTTTGCAAAAATATTTTTTTTTTGTTTGATAATAACTTTTTAAAAGTAAAAAATCATTATTTGCAAAGCAGCAATTTTAAGAAATAATGAAAAATTCATTTATACAAATGTCAAGTAAAGAAAGAAATTAAATGTCAAATGATAATAAAAAATGTAATAATAAATTTAATTATTTAATATTAAAAAAAATTTTTTTTTTTGAATATTAAATAATTTTAATTTTTTTTTAAAGTTGTAGAGAATATTGAGCTGTATTTGAATATATAAATATCAAAACTTTCTTAAATATATTGACTTTTAAAATGAAGTGAAAAAATAACTATATAAACCCTATTTTTTACATTATATTACCATCAAATAGCATCTGATTAAATTGTAAGACTCGGTCTTTGATTTTCTCCACAAAAAATTTCTTCATAATAGCTTAATATACTCTTTTAGTCAAATACTCTTCAATATTTCTACATGCAATATTAAAATTCATAATTACTAACAGCAGTTAAGAATTAAAATGGTTAAAATGTTCATTAAAAACCATAAACTATGATTTTCTGCTGCCTAATCTAATAAATCGAATTATGGTAGCAGTTCTTTAAAGAAGATTAAATTGTTCAGATCAGTTATGTAGCATAACAATCTTTCTTTGTACTCTGGATGATTATTGTTTCATTTATACCTTGACTAATGTTTATAAAAGTCTTCATGAGCAGTTTCAACAGTTTGTTCACTATAGGGTCCTAAGGGGGATCCTTTGCGACAAATAAAATTTTTGATGCTGTAGAAGACAGTGTGAATTTTGGGTATTATGCTTGCACCAGTTATCATTAACACCTTTTGAAATTTTCAGTTATTTCAGCAAAATCCGGCTGAAGGATAAATCCAAATCAAGCTTTTAAAACTAAATTGAAACTTGAATGCTTCAAAAATGTGTACTCCAGCAAGTTGCTGGAGTACACATTTTTAAGATGCTTCCTGCATTCGTTTCCCTCAAACTGGCCCCCCATCATACAGGCTCAGTTAAATGTGAGGGGCAGCTGGCCACTTAACAGCTTCTATCCACGCAAGTATCTTGAAAAGAGTATTATTGACAACTCCAATAAGGTGATTAAACTGCCTTGTAGGATTATTTCCAAAATCAAAACATTGTCAGGCCCACTGATGAATGGCTTTCGAATGACATTGCCAAACAACTTTGCACAAGCAACAACCCCTCAGATTGCTAAAATGACTCGAAGCTAGATTTGATTGAGCCCAGTGTTTGCAAGTTTCCATATTTGAAAAGACACATGGATTTGACATCACACCTTGTACAAGGGTGCATACTTTAATGGGTTTAATGACCACAAATTATATTTGGGTCTTTCATATCGCAAGCAAAAGTTAGTTTAACTCCATTTGCATTAATCAGTGACCAGATTTGCTTAATGTTGGAGTGAGTTTCTGGCAAATCTTCTGATACTGCAACAAGAATTTGTCTCTTAACTTCAGTGTCTTTGCCAATCCTTTGAGTGAGAGGTTGATTTTAAGGCAGTGAGCTGGTATCAACCTTTAACACAGTACCAACAATGCTCAGACAAAATTTGAAAAAACCTTTACCACCATCAATTCCGAGCTTAACAAAATATCCTCCAGAAATTTTGCAAGATTAATTTACATGATTCAGACGGCTTGATAAATTATTAATTTTTATAATTTTTATAAGTCACTGCAAGTAAAGAAATGGCTCAAGTGTTAACCTGCTCTTAAGAAATTTTTATAAAAATTTGGCTCTTCATCATCATCCATTTTGCTGCTTGATGTTTGGATTACAGTTCTACGATTTTCTTGAATCCGTTATTTGGTTGTCCTGTAGTTAATTGTACATTTACAAGAGCTAGAGTGGTCAATTTTGGAGTGCCTTATAGTAGCTGGGCACTACTTTGACCTGAAACCAAAACATAAATATTTTATCTTTATATCAAACTTTGTTCAGAAAGTTTAAAACTTTCAAGTTATTTGTTTTTAAGTGATTAGAAACTTGTTAAAAATTTACCTACCGAAACCCTTTTTTGTCTCTTTTTTTAAAGATTTTCTTTGAAAATATATGTAAAAATATATGTAAGTATAAATATTTACGTGGGGTAATTGTAAGTGGAGGCCCGCCAGATGTTTGGCTACTAATCTTTTGCTGCTAAAGATTTTTTCGTCATTATTATTTATTATTTTTATTACTGCTATTTTTATTATTATTACTATTATTATAATTATTATAAATACTATTATTTTTGCTGTTACTTTCGCTCTATTAAAGTATAAATTTATTATTGTTATTATCATTATTTTTTAAATTAATATTATTAATGCAATTATTTGGTGTCACTCCTTTAATCAGGTTTATGCATTAATGACTCCATCCTTGTCAATCAATTATTTATATTTATTTTTAATAATGATATTATGACCTTATTACTTATAATATTTTAGATATTCTAATTATTATTATTATTGTAATTATATAATTGTAAATTTTGAGTAAAATAAATATATTTTTGTTGTCGTTTTGTTGTTATTTCTCAATAGTAGTTTGCTCTTCAAGAGGATGTTTTTCTTGCAGCTTTGAATGACCTATTTGACAGATTAGGCAATAACACATCATACCTCTTGTTTCAGGTCTCACTTGTATTAAATTGAAATTAAACAAAGGAGGGAGTATTGTTCTACACAAATGTTCTACACAATTGGCTGAGTTCTTGTGGTTCCCAAGAATCACTGATATTGATCTTTGTCTCGTACAGCTGCCATATTCAATCTGCTTGGAAAGCAGTAAGCTGTCATTAACATTTTTTTAGACAGAGCAAGCACACAAACTTTCAATGTTCATTGTTAACCTTTGCTTGATTTGGCATTTTGGCATAAATCAAACTATCCCTTTTACAAAATTTAACCTGATTTTATATTGGATAACAATCCATAAACATATCTACAAATATTATTAATTACAAGTAGTTAAAATCAAGGAAATAGTTACTTAAATTACAAGTAAATAATTCTTACATAATTATTTTCTTTAAAGAAAATAATTATTTAAATGAATGACACTTGTCATACTTATTGACAATTGAGATGAATTATTTGATGACACATTCCTACAAAAGATTTGTACTACTCTTTAAAGGACTATTCTCTCTTTCATAAGATTTTCCTTTTTTTTTTGGCCCTCTAAACTTTTTATTTGTCAAATATTTTGATTATCTTATCTAAATTTTATAAATTTTCTTATGTAGGTATTTTTGTAAAAGCATTTCAATCATTTTTTAATATTTTCAAGCATTTTGACAGTAGTTTATACCTTGAAAAAAGCTGATATTTTCATGCAATGCATAAGCCAAGTCAAACCACTCTTTAAAAAGCAGATCAATATTTTTGTCTATAAAATGAATATGGTAGTTATAGCAATAAAACAGTTTTACAAAAGTTGTTGGTATTACATAGTAGAACACTCATGTAACCATTATTTTGAAAACAGTGACCGAATATCACAGTAATTGGTAATGTTTTAAGGTATAAGTAGCAAAAAAATAACAAAATATGAATTAAAACTGCCATAACTCCTTTACCTGTTAACTAACACAGCTGAAATTTTATCCAGAGTTTAGTGCGTATAATGCTACATTTGCACCAACTTTTATCAAATTATATAAAGTGATGCTCATTTTACAGGTGTTTATATTGTTGCGCTATAAAGTCAAAATTTTGCTCAATTTGAAAATTCAAACTAAGTTATTTTCCATGGACAAGATTAGAAGATTTCAAAATTTGCATCACAGTGTACCTTGATGTGTACGGTATCACCCCATGGGTGCAACAAATCGACGAACGTGCGAACATTTGTTAAAAAAAAAGACAGAAAAATGAACATCACATTTCCTTACTTTTACTTAAGCAAACATTGGCATTCGTCTAAAATTTTTAAAAACAAATGCACAACTTCAGTAATTTTTTTTTCCAAATAATTATGCGCTTGATAATTTTTTATTTATTATAAAAAAAATAAATATATTATAAAAAAAAAATAAGTTACTAAAATTTAAAATGCATTTTCAACGACTTTAAAAGAAACCATGATAATACTTTTTTCAATAGCATTACTTTGTAAACATAAGTTTAATAATTAAGTACGCAACTGAAGAAAGTAATTACGTTTTAGCATAACCAAGCTTTTACCAAGATTTTCATGTAAGTGCAAAGAAACTTTGTTTTTTGTTTAACCTATTTTAACTGATAAGTTTAACGTGTTTGGAAATTCCAATATGACATCAAATGATAAGTTTTTCAGCAATATTTGTATATGGTTTTTCAATACAGCATTTAGTGCATTTTCAGGAGTTTTAGTTTTTACATGCGTTTACAAAAGTACGAGAAATTTTAGTTAACATTGGCAATTACTTTTAAAGAAACCATGCTAAAACATTGCTTTCTTTAAAACCGTGCGTTTTTTAAGCAAAGCTTGTTATCTTATTATCTTTAAATTAAAGTAATGTTTGCCCTTTTTAAAATTTTGAAAAATTTTTTTAAGATTTGCAAAAATATATATAATTTAATAGAATATATTGAACTGATATATTTATTATAGTTATCATTTTTTACTGTGCATTTAACAACACCAATAATATGATATTTTATTATTAAATACTTAATATTATAAATGTAATAATATCATATTAAGTATTTGATAATAACTTAATGTAATAACTTATTAAGTACTTATTATTATATTATTATTTTTAAATGTTATAAAAAAGAAATATCAAAACAACTTTTATTTTATTTTTAGTTCCTTTTTATTTAAATTTCTTCAAGTTTTTTTTATAAGTAAATAGATTTAACAAACTAAATTGAGAACTATTTTGTATTAATGGATAACAATTTACAGTCATATTGTACATTAGTTATCATCAATTTGCGCACACTTTGCAAATGCGTGAAAAATTGTTTTGAATTAATAAAAAATTTATAAAATTCAATGAGCATCTTTGATGTATCTAATTATTATATATCTTATTAACTAGAATAAAAGTTATTTAAAATAAAAATAAAATTCCCTTATGATTTAATAAAAAATTGAAAGAATTGTAAATTAAACTGGGTTATTCATGGCCAATGGCACGGGTTTCAAATTGGAGGTGCACAGCTATCTATTTCTAAAAAAAGTCCTCTAGAACTTCTCTTTAAAAAAAAAACAAAGAAAAGGGCCTTTCGAAAAAAGTTGGGGGGGCACATGCCCCTCTTTTTTCCCCTCCCCCCTCCCCCTTCCCCACTGCCTTGTTGGCCCTGTTATTTGACATACCTCTTAAATTAGACGTTTGTCAATAAATAAAGAAACAAACGTCAATGTTTATTAAAAAAAAAGATTTGTCGCGCCCTTCCCATATGCGGTAGTGGTGTAGTGGTAGAGCGCTCGCTTCTTAAGCAAGAGGTTCCGAGTTCGATCCCCACCACGTCCCTGGTAGTACCGCGCTCAACTTGTTTCTCCGCGCAGCGGCCTTGTTCGTCAAGGTTCGTGTTTCGGAGTTATAGAGTTGAGAGAGGGTTATAACCACAATTAAGTAGCCTCCTCATCTGTAGTGGCCTTCTGGGCCTTGGGGAGGTGAAATAACATTAAAAAAAAAAAAAAAAATATAAGTAGCGTTCTTGGGTCAGCTAGGTTGGCATTATCAGGATCAGTGCTAACCGTGTACATTTAAATATCATCTGGCACACACATAAATTGCCTAAAATATAAATATTAAAAATCTTTTTAAGCAAGTATTATTATTTATACATTTTTCTTTAACCACATATATTATTGCTTACCTAAAAATGAAACAAATGGTTGAATTATTCTCTGCTTTCTCTATATATTCTTTGACATGCATACTTTTTGCCAGCATTATAAGTATAGTTAAAAAGTATATTGATACTTATTAAAAAAAAATTTCAAACTGATACCCAAATGATTACATGCCATTTCCCTTAAATAATTCAGTGCATGTTTTATAGACACTCTTCCTTGTTGTTTGATTGTAAGGCTGCTCTGTTTAGCATTTAAACAGAGCCAAAATGATCAAGTCAATCTGTAAAAAAAGACTTATATAAAAATAATAGTCTGATTAAAAAAGAGATATTTAAATATAAAGATTCTGATAATCCTATTTAGATAAAATCATGTGATCATTTAATGTTAAATTATTTTATTTCAACTTACTTTCCTTTTTCCAGAGCAGCTTGAGTATTTAATGATAGTTTGTGAAACTTCCTTTCATCTTTCATCTTTGTATTGTGTGATGTCTAATACGTAGCACATTTAGAATTAACTTGGATACTTCCTGTTTATTAATTTCTTGAAAAGATCTGTTCTTATTTTTTATAAAACAAACAATACATGGCTCTTCATTTTCTGTAAGTACAGTTCAATATCTTCTTTCTTGTTCACTAGTCAATTTTCCATCTAATTGCCCGTTGATTGTCTCTCTATCTTTACTAAGAGTAAACATACTAGTCTATAATGCTGCTTATAGATTCCTGTTTATTTCTTTGCACCAATTTATAGCAGCTTCTAGTTTATTTAGCTCATTTATTTTATTAGTATGTTTTCTGGCAAACTGTGGCATCTAGGAATTGACCAGTGCCCCGGCCCTGGCTAAAAAGGAGACTTTTTGCAAATCGTGCCCTGGCAAAATTATAAGATTTAGCAGGGGATGATAGCTGGTGCTTGAATAAAGTTTACAATTCTTTATATATTATAATTTACATTATATACTTAATTTATATACATACATTTACTATTTATTAAATACTGGCATATATTTATATATTTTTAGACTAATTTACTTCCAACAAGGTTGCAAGCAACCACTATCAAGTTATGAGTTTCTTTAAAATAGAGGGTAGGTTAAAAAGCTAGGAAACGGTTAACTGAAGATTTAAAAACAAAAATATGAAGATGGATAGGAGTTATAAGGTTTTATGATGTGCAATAAAAAAACTGGATTAATAAAGGTTTTTATTGCATGAAGAGACAGTAAAAGAATGCAACTTGTTGAATCAGAAGCCAAGCAAGAATGAGTTTTGGTTTATCGTAAAATAGATGATAGTTTCTTTGAGCATTAACATGATTAGAGAAATAGCATAAAAGAGGAAGACTAAAGCCTGATGATGATGATGATGATGATGATCATGATTATGATCACAATGATGATGGTAATGATGATTATGATGATCATGTTGATCATATTTATGTTTATAAATGCAAAAATATACAAAATATAACATTAGTTTTGAATTAAAAAAATATACTTTAGGATGTTTAAGTGTTTATGCAGCCCCGTTCACAAATTCCTCCTAGGCCTCAGCTATATTTTATCAAACATGGCCCGGGCCCCACTCCCAATTAAATACCAACCCTGGTTGCTTACTATTGGCATCAACTTTTGTACTAAGATTTCTTACTTTGTTTATATGTAAATGTAACAGAGATGGTGGTTTCATTTTACTTACTTTTAATAAATACTATAAATATAATAAACGAAACCCTAAAATGACAAACAAACAAAGAAACATAACATGCTTCAATGGCAGTATTTTTGCAGTAAATTGACATAAAAAATTAAACTTTTTTATGGATGAAAAACTGAGAGAAAACTATACGAATATTTTATTAAATTATTTCAAATCTTTTCCAACATCATCAAAAAATCAATGTGGTTTTTGGGTGCATATGATGTGTTTTTTGTAGTATATTTGTTGTGTTCCTCAAAATATAAGTTAGAATTGATGCATTCATCCTAAGAGCAATTTATTATAACAATCTTCAAAAAATCAGATTATAATTCATAAAAATAAAAATGAAAAGGCATCTTGAACAAGTTTATCAAGTTATATTAATGTTGAAACAAGTGTTGAATCAGGAATGATTTTTCTGTTGCTGGCGTAATTTGTAGCATATCTAAGTCCAGTATGAATTACATTTAACTTAATATATCTGAATGATAGTTCACTAGATATGTTTTTTAAGATTTTTATTTATGGCAAATTTAGTTTATGTTTTAGGAAATTTTTATTAAAAAAAAATAATTTCTTAAAAATTGTATTTCACGCATAAATTCAACCTAATTTCACACATAAACAAAAGAAAAAAAGAAACATTATAATGTATGATATTTTTATTAGAAGAAATTTTAACACATTAAAAAGCAAACTTTTTTTGTTTGTTGTTAAATTACAAATTATTTACTTAGTTAGTTTTCAACTCTTTTTTTAAGTTTTTTTGTTGTTTGTTGTTGTTGTTTTGAACTTATTTCTATGCAGTATTAGTTTGTCAAAGTTTTGGAGTTAAAGAATTGAGTACTTCTGATTGTATAGCAACAGAATAAACAAAATAATTTAAAAAATTATCAGGTAGCCTCTTTGACTTTAGTGGCCCTTTGTGTCGTGGAGAGATATATGTTATTATAAAAAAAAACTTTATGTAAAAAAATAATTATTTTAGGATATCATTATTACAAGTGCGTGCTCTGGTGCAATTGACATATGCTTGAGTACCTTAGCTAATCCTGGTGATAGTATTCTGATTCCTAAACCTGGATTTTCTTTATACAAAACTCTTGGATTTTCAAATGGTTTAGAAGTAAAACAATATAATTTGCTGGTAAGTTTTTTATAATGACAATTATCTTTTTTCTTTTTTAACAAAAAGTATAAATATAATAAATATTTTTATATGCAGCCAGATTGTGACTGGGAGGTTGATCTTGCACATCTGGAATCACTTATTGATGAAACTACAAAATGTATCATTGTTAATAATCCTTCTAACCCATGTGGGTCAGTTTATTCAAAAGAACATCTGGAAGCCATTATCTCTGGTAATTGAAAATGTTTTATAGATCATTTAATATTAAATTATTAAATTCATTTTTTGGTGTTGTTTTTGCTAAATTTAGATTATGTCAAATGTAAATATTTCTTTAAGCAACCAAAAGTTTTATCTAAAATTCTATTTTAAATTTTATGAACTAAATTTTTAACCAAACATTACCTTTACATAAAAACAAGTTTTAATGTATGTAATGTTATTAGAAATGTTCATAAACCAAGTTTACTTATTTTTTAAATTATCAAGATTTATATTCAAAACTTTAATTCTTTGGTTTTCAAATTAGTTACAAATGATTTAGTAAATGTAAATTTTTTAATAAAAATCATGTTGCATAAATAATACTGTCACAGAAATCCAAGAAAAAAAAAAGTAGTGTGAAAAATTGTGTGAAAGATTGTGTGAAAGTATAAAAAAAATATTTGCATAGTATCATTAAAGTTTCTAATGCTATGTTCTTTTCTTTATTTTAATCTTTAGATGACAATAAAACAATAAAATGAAGGCTTAAAACTACAAGCAAATTATTTTTCTTTGAATTTATTATTTAGAATAAAATCTTTGATCAAATATAACAATTATGTTTTTTCATTGTAGGTAGGCCACTCCCCTCCTTAACTAAAATGGTTTAGCAGTAAAATTAAAAAAATGTCACCCCATGTTTTGGATTTTGCTAAGTTTTATAAATGTTATAGGTGTTTCCATTTCTTTATGTGATTTTTTCTTTTTCTTTATTTTATTACAAGCAATATACTTTAATTATGGTTATCTTAAAGACCAATTATAAAAAATATCTTTATCATATTAGAAGCTACCTGAATCATTTTATATATATATATATATATATATATATATATATATATATATATATATATATATATATATATATATATATATATATATATCTTGAACGTCGTAATAGCATAAAATAAGTAATTATTTTTCAAAATAACACTATGTTTTTTATTCTTGACGTGTTTCGTAAAATTTATTTACATTTTGAAAAGATTATTTTACAATGAAAAAACTCTGAAATAAATATTTAAAAATAGAAGTTTTTTCAGAGAAATATTAACGGACAAAAATTATACATAATAGACCAATATATTTATTGCAAAATAACTCGGTAAATAACCAATTAAAATAACTATCAAAAAAAAAATAAACTGACAGTAAAATTAAATAGATAAGTTTATAGTATAATGTAAAATTTGTTTATTAAGTGAGGGACTTTCCTGTTTAATGTGGAGGGCTTCTTTTATCTTTAATTTGTGTTTGGTTGGGACATTATCCAAAATCTCAAAAGAATCCGTTAGCCATCAGAACCGTTAGAATCAGTTAGCCAGATTTTTGCAATTAATAGATAAGTTTAAGTGTTTAAATATATGAGATTGTTTATCACTTTTAAGGTGCTCATTTATTCTAGTTGCCAAATATCTGGAGGTTTCTCCAATATAATTGGCATTATAGCCAGCTCAAGAAAATTTATAGACAACATGAGATTTAAGCAGTTTAGGAAGTGACTCTTGTAAGCAAAAACAATAAACGAAAACTTAAAAATAACACCTAAATTAACCTGATCAATAATTAAACAATTCCCTGTTGTTTTTTATTAGTATTGAAAATTAATTTTATTAGAACATACTTGCAAGGATGTTCTAATAAAATTGATTTTTAATTTTTTTAGTAGTAAATATTTAAAATTTAGTAAAAATATTTTAAAACTTTAAAATAAAAAAGATTACTTTAAAGAAAAAATTATGTAGTTATTTTATTAAATTTTGTCAAAAAATCAATTATATATTTTTTAACGAAAAAAACAATGTATTTTTTACCTGATGATTGCTAAACACATGAAACTTTTAGTAGTAAAAATTATGTAGTTATTTTTATTTAATCTCGTCAAAAAATCAATTATATAGCTCTGATATCATTCATATATATATCATCAATATCAGCTCTGATATCATTAATATGTATAAATATATATATATATATATATATAAATATATATAAATATATATATATATATATATATATATATATATATTTATATATATATATATTTATATATATATATATATATATATATATATATATATATATATATATATATATATATATATATATATATATATATATATATATATATACATATATATATATATATATATATATATGTATATATATTGGTGTTAATGTCACAATAGTTGTAGAATAAAAAAACGTAATAATTTTCAAAACAATATATCCAAGAAATATTTGGTAAATCCTTTTTCTCATCAAAAATATATTAAATATGAGTTGTAGAAATATAATATTTCACTTGAAACACTCACAAACAGTTTGTTTCTTACTTTCATGCATGACTTCTGTGTGTGACCGTATGTAAACTGCATTTAAACGAAACAGGATTGCTCTATGGTACATAGTGCAATCTTGTGACTTTCTAAATATCTTTACTAATACATAAAATACTTTTTAAAAATAAAAAAGTAAACTGGTAAAATTCATTTTTTCTGATAGATTTAAGTTTTTTTTATCTAGTAACTAAAAATTTTCTGTATATTTAGTTATACTACTCATAATTAACTTTATTAATCAAATTAAAACTTTATCAAGTAATGAATGGTTATAATTATTCATTATGAATGATGGTAAGATATTGGTAAATAACATTAAATTTAATTACTTTTTAATTAAATGTAAGCGGAAATCGTAGATGGCATAAATACAAATAAAGTGAATAAATAAATTTTCACATTTTTTCCAAAAATTTCAACAACAAAAATTTAAATTAAGGAAAAGGTATTTTTTTGAATTAGAATGTCACAAGCAACGTTTAACAAGAAGACAAGGTCTAATACATACAAGGGTGATTCTGACTGCCAAGTTAAAAATAACCTTCTTTTGGGGATGTGACACTTAAATTGCTCCTGTTTAGATACATCGATACTCTAAAGTAGTAAAAAACATTAGATATTATGGAAAGCTGATTTATTTGATTGTGGAATTTTTTTTACAACAGTTTGCTATTATCATAGAAAACACTTTGAAGTTGTATTAGCAAGAAAATTTTGGAAATGCTGTAATCGATTTAAAAAACATGAAAATAAAGAGAAAAAAACATGAAAAGCAAATTTTTATATTATTTTACACTAGAACAGAAATAATTCAAGTATAACTATTTTAATGAAATAGTGTGACAAATAAATAGTGCGACAAATAAATAGTGTGACAAATAAATATTTTAATGAGACAATATAAAACTTTTTATGAGTTTAAAATTTAATTTAAAAACTAATACCCAGATATTAGTTAACTTGTTTTTGACATCGGTCAATGTTAAAAGGGTGGAAGTCCAACAATGTAAACTTTCAGGAAACTAAAAAAAGCTGCATTTCCCCCGTAGTAAATTTTTGTTAATACTTTGATAATTTTTTTTTTGAAGAGGATAATGTTTTTCACATTTAAAAAAAAACACTAACTTCAGAATCATTGTCACCCCAAAAGTCTGCTAAATTTTTTAATGTATTTACTTGCCTTACAAGAGGCTAGAAAAGTTATAGAAAAAAATTTAAAATAGAAATTTGTATGAACCATCATCAAAAAAGTTGCTTTCCCATGAAACCATTAAATCTTGTTCATAGCTTTTAACAAAGTTATCACTTTGATAAAAGCTATACGCGAATGATGTCTGGCAAAAAAATATTCGTAAGTATATAGTATATGGTAACACATGCAAAAAAAAAAGGCTAATAATGATTATTTGAAAAATTTTATCCGCATTTAAAATATTTTATCCACATTTACATTACATTTAAATCCCGAGTAATTTAAATGTTGGATTTTCTATGTTTGCATTGTCTATGATAGTGTATAACCACAACATCATATGGTACTCTTAGTGTTAGTGTTTGTATCAGAATGTTAAGTTGTTAGTTCCTTACATTAACAATGACTATAGAGATTTGATGGCAACGATTGTTTGCAATTGATGTTTTTTATGCCTTGGTATTACTGCTGTAAAAGAATTTTTAACAGTAAAGCTTGGCAACATAAAGAAATAACAACTAATAGCAACATGCAAATAGAACTACACTGATCAATTAAAAGATAAATATTGAAGACTTTATTGAACTTATATGCAATAAAGTAGATAAACTGGCATTTTATTCCATGTCTAGGCTTGTAGCAAAAAAGAAACCATTTAACATCACCTCCTTGTGATGGCTAAGATTAATAAAGTTTTTGAAGTTTTTATATTGTGCTTTGCATTAATCAGAAAACTATTTAGTATTACTAACTTGTATAATGTTTGCATTAATGTAATTGGTAATAAGCTGTTCTATTCTAAATACAATGTATACATTGTGCTCAGTGTCATCAGAAAGGAAAAACTACACTGATCAATCACTAAATAGATATTGAAGACTTTATCGAACTTATATGCAATTAAGTAGATAAACTAACATCTATTCATAGCTGAAAGTCAAACCAAGTATGTTAAAGACTGGAAGCCAAGTATCTTAAAAACTGGAAACCAAGTATCTTAAAGACTGGAAACCAAGTATCACTGTAAAAAGATGGCACTGGAATAAACCAAAATAAACACTTCATCCTATTATTATTTACTATAAATCAAATGGTGTACTGATATTTAAGTTATTTTGCTTCTTTTCTGATGGCACTGAGCATGATGTATACGTTGTATTTAGAATAGGATAGCTTTTTACCAATTATTTATTTATTTACTGCAGTGAGCATTTGCTTACTTAGCAGCAAAAAATAACAACAATTTTAAATATTAGATTGCATAATAAAGTTCATCAAGTTTTTTTTAAAGTTTTTATTTATTAATTACATTAATGCAAACATTATACAAGTTGGTTATATTAAATACTTTTCTGATGGATGCAAAGCACAATATAAAAGCTTCAAAAACTTTGTTAATCTTCGCCATTGCAAAGAAGTGATGCTGAATGTTTTTTTTTTTGTTGCCATGACACCAGACATATCATGTCTGGTGTCATGACATGGCATGTCTGGTGTCATGTCATGGCATTGGTGGCACATTAAAACAAATAACTGCACAAGCCAGTTTAAGAAAGACAGTGGCTGGACCGATTTTGGATGTAGATAAGATGTTTAAAATTTGTGAAATTAATGTAAAATACATTTGATTTATAATGGTTAATAAAACAGAAACGTTTGATCATCATTACAATCAAGGTTTACTATAGAAAGAACTTTCTCAGGAACAAGATGCTTTCACCATTTTATACTAATTAATAAATGTGCAACTTCTTTTAAAATGACCAGGCAATAAATGCAATAATATATTTTGCTTAAAAAGTTACCTTTGGTACTGCTATTTTAAGTTGTAAAAAACCTTAAAAATATTATCATGTTGACCATCAAATACCCCAAAGTATGTGTCTTTATTAATAAATTTATATGTAGTTAAGATATTCTAAAATGTAATTTGATATTTAAATCTGCCAAGTGAATGATTGTCTATGTACCAAATTTCAAGTTCTCATTCTGTTTATTAAATATTGTTATTAAATGAAGAAATGTTAACAAAAAGAGTCAGCATAAATAATAAACTTAAAAGGGGTTGTTCATAAATTATGTCACGCAATTTTCAACCATTTTTGACTTACCACCTCCCCCCGCCCTTGTCACAAAATCCTAACACTTAAGTGGCAAGTTTTGTATGAGTCGTCACAAAACCACTCCACCCCGAACAAATTAAGAACCATAAGGAGTTCAGATTTTTCTAATTTTCGTGAACCCTATAACACATATAAAACTTAGCAAAATCTGTAGCATGAGGTGATATAACCCTGCTGATTTAACATGGAATGACCCCGATGTAAAATCATCTATGTCATGTTACCTTGAGTCCATAATAAATGTTCTCTCTATTTTTTGGCAAGTTTAAAAATAAATTGTAAATATAGTTAGATCTGTTTTAGCCTCTGTCCCATTGTCTTTAGGTTGCATCTCTTTTTTTTTTTAAATACTTTTATGGTTGCTACTTTCTATGGTGAGCTGCTTCTTATGGTATCTTGTTTTCTAACTACCAAAACATAATGTAACTTTCTGTAGGTGTGAAAATAAATCATATAACATTAGAGTAGAGCACCCTACAATTTTCTCTTCTTTCTGTTCATAAAAAGATTTAACGGGTGCATGTATCTGAATTCAAATTTATTTATTTTTTCTACAATCTCTACACTCTTCTTCAATCCACTTAAAGTTATTTAAACAAGCAATGTTACATTGCATGTCATTTTTAAAAAAATATTTATTGAAATCTCTTTAAATTTTTTTATTTATAGATATCTAATATTTTTGTTATTTATCTAAGCTCGTCTTTTTGTGAAGTAGTCTTGCATATTAAAGTTAATTTTTCAAAGTTTTGGTTTAATAGAGAAAAATAAAAAAAGATGAAAAAATAGCTTTCATAGTATTCCCCTCTGGTCTTTGGGAGATAAAAACTTCCATAATACTCCTGGAATTCAATGTTAAAAAACATCAGTCAAGCTCAAGGAGATTTTGCTTCTTTAGCACCTTCCCCCTTGTACGCATTCTAACATTTTTGGGTAACCCCACCCCTGTCCTCATACCTGTGTAGGTTCTTTATGGAAGACATCTTATGATAAAATTTAATACATGATTGATTTTTCCACAGTGGCGGAGAAACACAAAGTTTTGATTCTAGCAGATGAAATATATGCATACTCAGTAAGTCTTTTCTGATTCTTTTTTTTTTTTTCCTGATTGAATTTTTTATTATCAACTAAATTTTGCCTATTAAATAAAACATTTTTTATTTATTATTGTTGTTTTAGGTATTTCCTGGAGAAACATTTTATCCAATGGCGAGTCTCACAGAGACTGTACCCATTTTATCATGTTGTGCTATCTCCAAACGGTACATTTTATTTTAATATTTCTATAATGGTGGTGATGATGATGATGATGATGATGATGATGATGATGATGATGATGATGATGATGATGATGATGATGATGATGATGATGATGATGATGATGATGATGATGATGATGATGATGATGATGATGATGATGATGATGATGATGATGATGATGATAACTACGGTGATAACTATCAAATGATACTTTTAGTTATAAGAGAAACATTAGAGAAAGGTTAGACACCTTTTTATGTGTTTTTTATATAAATTGTCTAGTTTGTCAATTTAGATTTTTAGTACCTGGATGGCGTTTGGGTTGGATACAAATTCATGATAGAAATAACATCCTAGAAGAGGTTTATATTTTTATTTACCACATTTTAATAAGTTTTTTTTCATAATGAATAGTATAACCTATGTTACTTTGTTGTATTTTGAATAAATCTTTTTCACTTATAATGCAGTTTAATGTTAATTTATTTTACAGTTACGCTGTCGATTATTTGATATGTCGACACGAATACTTGGTGCAAACACTATTATTCAAGGTGCTTTGCCCAGGATCTTCTCTGAAACTCCAAAAGAGTGGCTTGATTCTAATATGCAATTTATAAAAGTATGTTTTAGTAAAAAAAGTTATTTAAGGCAATGGATCCTAAAAATATATTTTAAAAATGTTGTTAGAATTAAACGTCAAGAAATCTGCTTGTTATGTTATAGTTATATATAAACTTGTAAAATAGTTGTTTATAAACTTGTAAAATATTAATAAATTTGTTCATAGGACAACGCTACTATTGCCTACAGTACTTTATCGAAAGTAAAATATTTGAAACCTATTCAACCGCGAGGTGCAATGTACATGATGGTAAAAAAACATTTTATTAGATTAAAAAATTTTTTTTTTAATTTCTACATTAAGTTTAATGCATGAGATAAATTTTTAATTTTTTTAATGCATTAGATGATCTTTTTTTGTAAATGTGTTTTAAATCACTTTGTTGTTTTTTCATTTGTTTGTTGTTACTTCTAATCCTTTTTTTGTTTGTTATTTTGTTTATTACTTTAGTAAGTATTTATAAAAAACATTTTTTCTTAAAATAAGACTTTTTTTTTGAATACTGAAAAACTGATTTTAATAAGGATTAATTTTCCAAAAAAAATTCAAGTTTAAAGAACCAGTAATATAGGAAATAGGAACTTTATATACCACAAAATAGTGAAAAGAATGGTGTAGGTTTACAGGTGGAATAAATAAACTGTGATGTTTCCTTTTTCATTTTTCCTGTTGGAGAAAATTAAACATATAAATAGAGAGAAAATTTTTTTTTTCTCTTTTGCAATGAATAATTTGTTTTGTAAAGGAAAAAAAAGAATAATTTTATATGTTTTATAGAAGGAAAAAAAAGGGTAATTAGTAAGTAACAAAAAAGATTTAACTTTTGGTTATGGAATGGTTTATGCAGTGTGCTAGTATGGGTTTTGCAATAATAAAAAAGTTTACAGCAACTGGATGACAGCAGTTTTCGACAGGTATTTTCTGATTCAATGCGAACAATGTCAATTATAAAAAAGTAGTTCAATGCATTAAATTCAATTCTAAGATTGGTTATCAAGAAATAAATCTTTCCAGCAATAATAATGTTAAGAACATTTTCGAAAACAATGTTGTGCCTGAAGAATCAGAATGAAGAATAAAGGATGGGTAAGAAAAACTGAATGTAGAAAATTATTTAATTATGTGAAAAACATAAATTTAATGATAGCTCTAATAATGAAATCAATAAATAATCGTATTTAGAAATTAACAAAAAACACAAAAGGAAAATGTATCTAATGTTAGCAAGCTCAAGATCCATTACATTCAGATATTCAATTAATAAAAGACACTAATCCATTCCATGAGGTTCTTTTATATCCAAATTAACCAGTTAAAAAAGATTATTTCTTTCAAAGAATAAAATAGTTTTATAGTTATTTCATAAAAAAATCAGAACTTTTCTAAACTATTTCTAAACTATATTTGACAAGATAGCTCAATGAAATATATTATTCTTTAAAACTGTTAATGGCTTTTAAAAATTTTGTTTAAAGTCTATATTAGTCCTATAAATTTATATAGATTATAGAGGTTTGATAAATTGCAAATGTTTTTTAAATTGGTGTTTAAATGAATTCTGGTGAGTTATCTGGCCACAAGGCAAGAATGTTGGTTGCATTTTTAGAGCCATTTCTTGGCAATATTGCCTATTGTCAAGTTTCCCTGTTATACATTAAAATGTCAAACTTTGAAACCAATTAGACATATTTTTCATAGATAAGTTTTTATCCAGGAATTCCCAGATTTCCAGAAATTCACTTAAAACTCCAGAAATTTCCGGGTGTTTTTTGCTAATAATTTGTGAAAAAATTGTATAAAATTTTGAATACAACAGTGTTTGCATTTAAACAAATATGTTTTCTATAACTGAATTTTTTACGAGATCAATTTTTACAATTTTTTTTTTTTCTTTTTTTTTTCTATTTAAATCATTTAAATTGACTTTTCGAATATTAGAAATTCCATTTTGTAAGAAGTTAAATTATGTAAATTCCTTTTTAAAAGTTTACAAAAGTTTTCATTGTCAATTATTACTATTAAGAAGAAAAACATTTTAAAATGGAAATTAAGAGTTTATCTGCCATTTTTGAGATATTAAAATATTAAAAACTGAAATTGTCTTCAAAAGAAAAATTATAATGAAGAGTATTATTCAGCCTATATAAGAAAGAAAGAAAGATAAAGCTGGAGTGGTAGGTATATTCCTTAACTGAACATTTAAATATGTAGTTTCATAATAATTATATATTATTTGATTTGATGTTTCATAATAATTATATATTATTTGATTTGATGGTACGATGCACAATATGTAGTAAAGACTTTTATTATGGAAGTGATGGTAATAAATCTATACTCAGCCACTCAAAGTCTAAAATACATCATCGAACTGCGCAACGATTAAGTCAAACAAAGCTATACTCTTGCCTTTTTTTTACTAGCTTAAAAATAAACAGATGCATGCAAATTGCATTGTGGCACTCCAGATAATGTACATATTAGCAGTACTTGCACAAATAGAGTGAATCCTTCCATTAAACCTATTGTAAGTTTTAGAGATCAGACATCAAATACAGAAGCTATGACACTCGCAATCATAATCTTCCAATATCTTCAACACCATATGGTTGAATGTGCAAAGGAAATGTTTAAAAATCATCGTGTTTTAAAAAATTCGAAAATTTTAGAACAACTGCCTCATATAAGCTGGTGGTGAAGCTTTTCATGCTGAGCTTGTTTATGATATGAAAATAAAAATGTTTTTCCTTAACATAGATAAGTGCTTCTCAGCAAAAAATGAGAAGGTTCTTAGTATTTAAAACATGGTAGTAGTAAACGTAAATCTACTACATTTACGTTTACTACTACCATGTTTTAAATACTAAGAACCTTAAAACACTATGCATCATTATCGCTTGTTATGGTAAACAATAAAAGTCTTTTTAATGCTGTTATTCATTTATTTAACAAAGATGCAATTCCATAAAGTAATCTAGTTTCCAATTTATTAGAGTCTATTAATTATATGAGGTGAAAAATTAATATGTTTGAAACAAGATTAAGAAAAGCAGTTCCTCGCTTAATTTATGTTTATGGTGATATTTGTCATGTCTAAGTATATTCAATAGTGCTCATGTTGAGCAATTATTTAGCATGATGAACACCATAATTACCAAAAAGACAAGCTGTCTTGATACTTCAACGTATTCTGCTATAGCTTCAGTTGAGTACCAATTATTACCAAACAAGACCACAGCGCTAGGGTACTTTAAATGATGAGATATATTGCATGACCCAGTTAACAAAAACATCTGTGGTCATTTGCAAACAGCAAGCGAACGCTATATTAAAAAATAAATTCCGTCTAAATAACAAAAATGTTGAAGAACTTTTTTTAATATAAATTCAACGCAGAAAAAATAAATTGCCATACATAAATGATGCAAAATGGTTAAACAATCTATTATTGATCATTCAGAAAAGTGCAGTAAAAGAAAAGCTGACAAATGTTTTGCAACAGAAAATTATAATAATAAAAAGTATTGATTTCTGAACCATTGTCTGACATTTTATATTTTAAAAGTAAATAAATTATTGTTTACAGTAAAACTGAGATATATTTGATTTTAGAGAAACATAATTATTCAGTAGTTTTTAGTTACTTTGTTTATCCCTTTACCAAGATTCCAGAATTTACTCACATACATTCTTCAATTTGTTGACTGTAAAATTTTTTGGGATTTTGATAGAAAAAAATTCAGTGATTTTCAAGTTAAAAACTCTTCTTTGATTTTTCTTTAAACTTTCCCAATAATTCCCGAAATTGACGGTCTCACCTTGTTGTAAAAGGTGTAAACTAGCAACTGTGGAAGACCAAAAAATACCATTTGGTTGCAATCAAATCTTCTACAGGATTTTTCTTGATTAATACCATCTGTTGATTTGATGCGCTGAATGATATCATGAACAGTTGTCTTGGGTATCTTCAAATGCTAAGCAATCATTTGTTCAGGCTTGCTGTCTTTCAAGTTGTACTTGTGCACATTTAACAATTAATGTTGTAGCTCTAAGATCATAATGATTAAGTTACATATGATTTTAATATATAGAAAATGTATAAGTTATTTTCCTATTGGTTGATAATGCAATATTTTGCATTTATAAGTAATTATCTAGAATAATTGAAGAGCGTTTTTTATTAAAAAAGGTACAAATCTAACTATATTAGTGTGAATGACAAGTAAAATTAAAAAATAATTCTGCAATCAATGATTTTCTTTTAATTCTAAGAGTTTCAGTACATGAGTCATTGATTTTTTTTGTTTGTGTAAAAGATCAATTATGTAAACAAACAAAAAAAGTCAATGACGTCATGTGCTAAAACTCATAGGAATATAACACGCTTGAATAAATGATCAAGTCTGTAGATTGGGGCATATATTATGCTGACTTTGGCATACAACAAAATGGAGAAGGCAAGCTTTGACTAAAATAAAAAAGTTAGTTTTTCTGTTATTTTGTTTTAATCAAAAAAATTTAGCCCAAACATTTTTTTTTTATCATTCTCTTTAATATGAACACAACATGTCTTGGAGGTTTGGGATCCCTTTGAAATGTGACTTTCCTTTTAGAAAAATGCTCTTAAATTATGAACTTCTTTTACTGGATAAATTTTTTAATGCAGTAAAAAAAATTAAAATGAGGTAGTGGTGCAGTGGTAGAGCGCTCACTTCATAAACAAGAAGTTCCGAGTTTGAGCCCCACCTTATTCCTGGTAGTTTCGCGCTCTACTTTTTTCTCTGTGCTTTGATCTTGAAATTATCACATACAATTTAAATCGAACCTTATAAAAAAAATTTTAATTACATCAATGTTATAAATGTATCAAGTGTTAGAATCTTGTGTATTTTGATTAGATATTTTTTTAGTCAAGTTATTAAGATGTTTGGTTGAGCTCTTTTAATATTGCTTTATTTATATAATTTTTCTCTATAATAATAGGTTGGACTGGATAAGGAACTTTTAGATGTTTTTGAAGATGACATAAACTTTACCCAACGCCTAATAGTAGAAAAATCAGTTCATTGTCTTCCCGCATCGGTAAGTGCAACCATTTCCATAAAAAAGCTTCTATGGATACATGTTTATGTCTGTGTGTCTATTTTTTACTTTTTTTTAATTTATTGATTTATTGATCAGTTGATTTGTATGTTTTAAATACTCTGGTTTCTTTTTTTTTGTCCTGACTGTTTTGAATTTTTTTTTTTTTAAATGATTTTTTAAAGATTGTTTAACTCTTTCACTACCGCATACCGCTGACAGTGGCTTTTGATTTTTTTAAATTTGTACCGCAAGCTGCTCATAGTGGCTTTCTAGTGTGCTCCACAATTTATTCTTTTTTTTACCTTAATTTTTATTCCAGAACCATATAATGGTTTGTTATTTAAGTTTCATTCTCTACATATTAAATAACTAATAAGAGCCATATTGCGTAATTAAAGAAAGTTATCACTATACTAAGTTAAGAAATCTCAAGAAATCCTTGCAAAAAAAAAACTTTAAATTTAGATCAAAAATAAAGCAACTTTAGCACTGTAAAAATTAACTTGTAGAAGTGTATAAGTGTTTAGCTAAGTAATTGCAAAAATCTTTTGAAAAAAAACTTTGCATTTATACATTAAATTTTTTATATTTTGAACTTAATGTTTTATTTAAAAAAACTTTAGTGCAGTCAATTGGTGCAAACTTTGTGCTATTTAGGGTAAAAGCATGAAACTTGATGGACATGTTGATAGAGTTGAAAAATTTATTTTAAGACTCAGACCCACTTTTAAAATAACCACAAATGGTCTCCATAGAAACTAGCACTTGTCTAGTTTCCATGGAGAGTCTAGAAACTAAACTTTATTTTTCAAAATCTAATAATTTATATATACCAATCGAAAACTCAATAAAAATGAAGAAAAAAGTACAAAAACTTTAACTAAACTAAAACTGTAAAAAATTAACACAAATTAAAACAAGTTTTAAAATGTTTGAAGATAAAAAATTAACTGATTAAAAAAACTGAACGTTTTTAAAGCTCCGTATTAACGGAGATTTAAAAATGTTATTCATCCGTAATTAATAAAGGGGGTAAAAAGATACATATTGCATGCAAAAATAAATTGCAATTATTTTTTGAAGAAAAATGGATGTGTAAAAAACTTTGTAGATCTTTTATTTATTTAAAATATAAAATTAGTTTTTTTTTTTTTTTTTTTTTTTTTTTGATAAGACTATTAAGTCCATAGAAAATTATACAAAATTGAGTAATTCCTTAATTTGAAAAATTTGAAAGCCTGGGCGAGTCACTAATTATAATAGTATTTGATAAAGTAGATAGAAATATTCTAATTAATAGTTTATTCATCATAATGCAAAGTTTCATAAGTTGTGTAATTATAAATTTAGCGATATAAAATTAGAAGGGGCTAAAAAACAAGTTCTACTAAACTAGCTAGAGTACAAGAAGAAAGATGGTGGTATCAAACTTATTTTTTGTTCAATGAATCATCTACCAATTATAAGAGCTTCTTTAAGAACAGCTTGCAAAACCATTTCAAAATATTTTTTCTATGAAAGCTCTGGCAGTGCACTTCATCCGATTTCAACATTTGAGTTGAAAAAACGTGTTAGAAAGTGCGCCACTATCCTTGAAGATAGTACTTTTTTTAGGTAAGCTTAATGCTGGTGACCTGAGAGTCACAGATGCTATATATTACTCTACTTTTCTTTATAGAAAATCTAAATAGAAAAGAGTCCAATAAAATGTCATAGAGTAATTCTGACAAACAAATTGATGCACATGTCCTTGCTGAATGGAAATAGTATATGATACAAGAAATGAAGGATAATGATAACAGTATCTTTAAATTATCTTTTAAATTAGTTGACCTTGCTCAACTATAAAAGGATAAGTGAACTTGGTGGAAATATTTCTGAAAGGATCCGTACAACAAAATTAAAGCAGAGATTGTTGGCACATGTAGAAAATTTAAGGGAGTATAGTTTTCCTGCTTTGCATTTGACAAAAATGTTAGAAATGTTTTGAAGAATTGTTATGAAAAAAATTACGAAGACAAATCTTTAATATTGTCTAAAGCAGCTAAAATCTTGCAGCAAGATATTCTCGCATTAAAGTTTGCCAACAGAATTTTTTCCTGCTTCTTTCATTTGTTGACACTGTTTTACATGGAAATACAAGAAATAAATGTAGTGGAAGTTTAGAAAAAGCAACTTTGACAATTAGTCAATTGAAAACTCACAATAGTATGAATCGTGTTAGTCAAAATTAAAACAAAAAAACAAGGTTCAAAAATGACAAAAATCTTGAGAAAGTCCCATAGAAATTTATGCTGGCATAATGATTTATAAGAAAACTCACAAATGTTGATAAACTTTATAAACTTGGGATATCAATGTCTTATAACAGGGTTATGAAATGATCAACACAAATAATGTAACTTTTTTGTTACGTTGATACAAAAAAGAAGTAAAAAGATCACAAATATACACTGCAGGCCAAAAGTTTCCGGACACTTGGATTTTGTTTAATTTTTTAATTAAAACTCCCATAATTATTTCAAAAAAATTCTTATATCATATTTATTTTATAAAAGATACATATAGTTACTATTTAAGAGAAAAAAAAGAAAAAAAATAAAATAAAAAAAATATTAACAACACTATTATTATTAAACTGTCTTTTCGTCAAAAAATAACCCACGAGTTTTTATCACTTTTTTTGCGATCCGTGGCATCCTATTTATTAATTTATCTATTATTTCGGGTGTAATTGATAACCAGGATTCTTCTAATATCTGCCACAGGTGCTCTTTGGATGTTGGGCATTTTTGTCTGACCTTTATGTCCAATTCTTCTCACAGTAACTCTATTGGGTTCAAATCTGGTGATTGGGCCGGCCAGGTCATGTTTTTGAGGACACCATTATCCTCTTGTTCCTTTATGTAGTTCTTACATAATTTTGAGGTGTGTTTAGGGTCATTGTCCTGCATAAAAACAAAACTACGACCAATAGTTCTTAAGCCAGAAGGTATAGCATTGTTTTCTAGAATTGTTTTATATTGTTCTTTTTTCATAATACCCTCAATTTTAACTAGGTCACCAACACCAGCTGAGGAAAAACATCCCCATACCATAACTGACCCACCACCATGCTTGATTGTTGGCACTAAACACTCTGGGATCATTTTTTCTTTTGTTGTTCTTCTGATGTAAATTCTACGTCTTTGCCCAAACAGTTCAAATTTGGACTCGTCGGTCCATAGTACTTTTCCCCAGTCTCCTTCTGTCCAATTTTGGTGGTCTATAGCCCATTGTAACCTTTTCTTTTTATTTCCAATCTGTAGCAACGGTTTCCTGACCGCTATACGGCCAGAAAGTCCTGCTTGTCTAAGACGTCGTTTCGTAGTGGTTAATGAAATAGATTTTGAATGACTCCTATTAAAGCCTGAAGTTATTTCCGGGGTCGTAAGTCTTCGATTCCTTTTACTCATCAATATTATACTATTATCTTCTGCTTTTGCTGTTTTCCGTGGTCTACCAGATCTTTTTTTGTCTTCAAAAATGCCTGTTTCTTTCCATCGTTTGATGGTATCTTGTACAGTACTTCTGGCAACTTTTAATTTTTTGCAAATTTTACGAACTGAATAACTTTCTTTATGTAATGTAATTATTTCATAACGTTTTGCAACCGTTAAAGAAAGTTTCTTACCCATATTTTTAGTTAAATAGTCAAATTATAAAACTTTAAAATTTTTTTCAAGATTTTTTAATGTAACCATCATTAATACCAAATGAAAACTAAACAAAACTAAATATTCTTAATCATTTTAGTCGGCTATCATTATATTATAAATATTTACTTCATGTTTCAACAAATAAATAACTTTAACAAGACCAAACTCTTAAGAGTAATGTAACGCTATATATCAAGTTAAAATAAACAATTAAAAAAAAAAACTTACTTATTTAAGTTTGAGGTCAGTAATACCCAATTACTGACCTCAGTACTACCCAAATACTGACCTTAAGTATTATAAATTAATTTTATTGGTTAATTTAATCATACAGGATAGATTTTAGCTTTTTATATAAAAATATCAAGTGTCCGTAAACTTTTGGCCTGCAGTGTATATGTGCTCAAAAAAAGTTGCCAATTGTTTTTGCCACTGTAAATTTCCTGCCAGATTTTGAGATTAGAGATAAAAATACTTATCTTAGGCAGACATTATATGCATCCAGCTTTTGTCTTATTAGGCTGGCGTAGATGTATTTATAATACATTGTTTCCAGTTAAGGATGTTGAATGCTGGATTTTTTTTTGACTCAATGCATGGGTTTTGCTTATGTCTCTGTTTTTATGACTAGGCAACTCATTATATTATGCATTAACTTAGTTTTATTGTTCTAAGGGTGGCTGGTAGTCAGGTTTTCTGAACTCTGAGGTAGCTCTCAGAGAGGCTGATCCATCAGCAGCTGTAAAATATCAGAGTACTAATAGTGCTATGTTGCGCATGGATGGTGTCCCTGTTCGTACTTTTGATGTGCGTTGTCAAGGACACATTCGGAGCCCTTTGTTACAGTTTTGGGTTTATTAATAGTAATAAGGCAATTGCTTAGACTATTAAATTGTGTGCTTAGTACTATCTGTGCTTTGAGTCAAGTTTCTTAACATGTTTAAAAATGACTTAACAAGTACCAAAAACTGTAAAACACAAAAAACCATTGTCGTCACCTAATTCTCTAAATCTATCATTCACTAATATTTGTGGTCTTTAAAGTAACTTTTCTTCTGTTGAGTCTTATCTCCTACAAAGTTCACTAGACCTACTTGCTCTTTGTGAGAGTAATTTGAGTTCAGCTGTCTCATCTTAAGATCTTAGTGTTAATGGTTATCTTCCTTTAATTCGTAAAAACTCCAATAGTCACATACTTGGCCTTGGCATTTACATTAATAAGAATTCACCCATTTGTCGGGAAACTATGTTTGAATTCACAGACTATTCTTTTATATGCTTTTATTTAGCACCACTTCACTCCATCGTGCCTATCACTCCATCGTCTTTTTCGTCATCACTCTATTGCCTTTCTCTTTGTTCTATATCACTCTCCTTTATCTCAAGATTGCACTCTTTTCAATGTTACTTCTCATCAAATTGATCTTTTTCAGCAAACATCATTGTTGTTGGTGACTTTAATGTTCATCACACTGAATGACTTGGCTCTAATGTCATTGGCTCTGCAGGGGTTAAGGCCCACAACTTTTGCTTTTCTCAGCCTCTAACTCAAATAGTCAACTTTCCAACTCACTTTCTAGACAATTTGCATCATTTACTTTCTCTACTTGACTTTTGTCTTGTTTCTGATCCTAGTCAGCGCTCAGTTTCTCCACATTTATCCTTAGGTGCTTCTGATCACATTTTGATCTCTCTAAAACTTTTATCTCATTTTTCTTCATCATCAGAATCCGCCTATCTCGCCTTCTTAACTAAGTAATGCTGACTCCTTCCTTAATTTTCTTTGTGATGGCCCTTGGATAGATATCTTTTGTCTTCCTGCTAAAAAATGTGTTTCTTACATAACTTCTTGGATTCAGGCTGGCATCGAATCTTTTATTCTTTCTCGATGGTTATAAGTCAAGCCTCACTCTTCTCCATGGTTTTTATGCATTGTGTTGCTGCAATTTCTTATTGCAACCATTGCTTCCATATCTACCAGCAAAACAATTCTCCAGTAAACAAACATTTGTTTACTATTGCTGGAAACTATTGTAAGGTTTTGTCTAACGCCAAAGTCCGCTCTTCTTAGGTCACAAAATTTTGTATTTTATTTCAAAAATTAGGCTCAAGTGACTTCTGGAGAATCTTAAACAATATCAATAATAAGGAAAAACTTATTATAAACTCACCTTAAGACAAAGCTAAACTGATTTCTAAGAACTTCTCATCAATATCATTTCTTGATTCCACTAGTTCTACCTGATATAGCTGACAAACAGGTAAGTCCATTGCCTTATGTTTGTATCACTCCAGCTTCTGTATCTAAAGTAATTTCCTGCCTAGACTCTTCTACAGCTTGTGGCCCAGACAATAATCCTGCAGAGGTATACTGTATGGGAATGCTTATTTGTCATGTTGTACTTCCTAACAACTCTGATACTTTCATTATTTATATAAACCATTCTTATTCTATAACAAAGTTACCAATTTAAACTTCATAATGTATTTATATTAGTATATAATACCATGCCAATTTAATATCAGGCTTCAGATGCTCAAAGAAATATGCAATTAATATTAAGATTATTTCTTTCTTTGAGCATTTGTATATTGTGTAGTAATTTAGTCTTACATTTTTTGTTTGCTATATTTGTCAAAAAGTATACATATCGTTAGTAGGCTTTTATAAAAAAGCCCATTCTGAACATAATTTTAAGTAAAGTTCAAAAGCTTTGTGTTATTATTATTTACCGAGTTTGCAAGACCACCTTCAACTGATGATTCTTAATTTATTTATTCATAATTAATTTTTTTATCTGCATTTTTTTTACTTCTAGACGTTTTCATATAGTACTATATCAGGACACTTTAAAAAATTTTTCAGCATGCTTTGTTGTTCAAGGTCAATTTTTAGACATACTCTCGAGTTACTAATAAATGCGGGGGTGGGGGGACGTTTATTATTTTTGGAAAATTTTCCCACCCACCCCAAGCTTCTTAAGAACCCCCTCCCCCCACCTTCCTTCCGTTAATTAATTTTTACTTGTTATCAAAAAAAAATCAAGGAAAATCGGCCTTACAAATTAGAATATAATTATTTTAGTCATTGATAAAAACAAATTAATTGATTTATCGAAAATGAGCTTTTAATTTATTTCTCACTGAATTATAAAAAAACTTATATCAACATATTATATCCCATTAGAATTATTATTAAACAGCTGTTAGAAAATGTGCATTTGACCGCAAGCCACGCTAGATTTAAATAGTTTTATGCGCGTTTTGTAAAAAATATTATTTTGAATTTATAAGCTGAAATTTTTTATAAATAATACTAATATATTCTAACATAAAATCCCCCTCCCTCTTTCGTTATGTGTGTATATATATATATATATATATATATATATATATATATATATATATATATATATATATATATATATATATATATATATATATATATATATATATATATATATATATATATATATATATATATATATATACATATATACATATATATATATATATATATATATATATATATATATATATATATATATATATATATATATATATATATATATTAAAGTTAGATTTAATAGCTTATTAATAGTTATTAAAGTTAGATTTAATAGCTTAAATAATGAGTTTTTAAATATTTCCAAAAAAAAATCAACAAAAAAAAAACGAAATTGTTTGGACGATGATTCCGGAAGCTTCCAAAATATGCAGTTCATTTACACGATGTAGTTGCGAAATAGGGAAAGGCTGTAGAGGTCTTTTTAAATATGTAAAAGTATTACTTTCATACTTTAATGTGTAAAAGTATTAACTTCCATATACCGCACTCTGCAAATGTTGTTGTGATTGTGAGCGTTGAATTTACCAACATTTTTAACAGGTTTTAAAAGTTTATGTGAAATTTCAGTGAGTAATTTAAATATATAACATTGTGTTTTGATTTTTTTTTTTAATTAAAATTGAAAATTTTAGTATTCTGAAAAATATTTATTAAATTTTTATTAAAGTTAAACTGTTTGTGCCATAAGAACATAAATAAATAATAAGAACATGAATATAATTCAAAGATACGATTTGGTACAAAATTATAACGCTTTTACCCCCTTTTATGTTTTTAAAGTCCTGTTACTCCTTACCAATTTATTTTTATCATATAGTGTTTAAATATTTGTTGATCCATTTACTATGGAGACAGGTGAAGCCATTTTGGAAGTGGGTCTGAGTCTTAAAATGAGTATTTCATCAATATTATTAACATTTAAACCAAGTTTCATGCTTTTACCTTAAATAGCACAAAAACATATCAATTTGTCACCGATTGACTGCACTATTTAAGCACTTTGCATTTCTTGTTTTTAAATGATGCATGTTAATTTACTTATTTAATTAAAAAGTTCATTTGTTTAGCTTTCTATTGATATATAGTTTGTTATGTCTTTAAGGAGATTTACTATTCGAATTGCAATTAGTTTTCAATGTTATGTCATCCTAATTTTATCCATAAAAAATGTGCGGTCATGGCGAAAAATTTTTGTTAAAACGGCTGGTAGCGAAAGAGTTAATTATATGTTTTGTACTAAAGTCCGTTCTTAAACAATTTTTTTTTAATATAGTGTTTTGATTTGCCTGGTTTCTTTCGTATTGTGCTAACTGTTCCCAGCCATCTGTTGGAAGAAGCGTGTAATCGAATTGCAGATTTTTGTGAACAACAAGAATTTAAATGAAATTTTTGATGCTTTTATTTCTATTGGAGTATTATGTTGTATATTATTTTTATTATTTTTTTAATATTATTGTACATAATTTTCCAATAATTTTATCAAATGTCTTATATTATTTTCGTTACATGAAATATGTCAGATAAATTTACATAAATACTTCTAATGTGTCTCAGGCGAAGGCGGACCCAGAGTTTTCATCTCAGATGTGTCTCAGACGATAAATAGGCCTATAGTCCTAATTTCCATTCATTCATAAGTTAGCAAGCATGTTTCAAAACTTATAAAGCTTCACTAAAACTTAAGCAACTTTAAATACTATCAAAGCTGATGAAAAGGAGGGGGGGGGATGAGATTAATCTTACAAACCATACTTTGTGAGATTTTTTTTGTGAAACTTTTTTTTTATATATATATAAACACAGAGATATATGGTGTTTTATATACACAAACACAGAGAAATTTGGGAAGACAGGGCAAGATAGCAAGCGTTTTGAAAGGCCTGAGTTATTGCAAAACTATTAGTCAAGAGGCAAAAATACTTTGTCAGTATGTTTGTTATCATAATTATTCATTGCCTGCATGAATTTTTAGTTTGCAATAAGAAAAATTTGAAGTTAAAATAAAGAGTTCATAAATTTATCATCTGGCAAGATGACTTATTATGCGATTTCTGCCTCCAATTTTATAAAATTTTAAAAACTATCAACTACTCTAACTAAAGTAACACAAAATAACACGCGTCGCAAAAAAATATTTTTATAGAAGTTACACCAGAAGAGCACCATTAATTATGAATAACCGAAACTAAAGTTGTTTTTTTTAAAGCGCAAACGTGTATAAAATTGCGTTATAAGTATTTAAAAAAACCAATTGGCATTTTAAAATACAAGATGTAAATGTAGTTTCGTTTTCACCCATTTTTAAGTATGTTGACTTGTTATATGAAAAGCCATCTTACCCCGTTTTCCCCTATATGTGTTTTATAAACGTAAACACATAGATATAAATGTGTGTGCGTATGTTTAAAGTTCTTTGAATTAATGATAACTAAACGCTTTTACTTTTTCAAAGTCACTAGTACGAACAGGTGGCTAGAGCTGTCGAAAATTGTGAAAAAGCGAGCCCGGTTACCCATCGAACAAAAGGGTGGGTCCCGGGTAACCGTTAAATTTTTATATATATAAAAGTTGTTCTTAAAAACAGATAGTAAAAACTTTTTATTTGATAATGTTATTTATTTTTTCTTTTTCATTTATATCTAAGTTTTATTTTACATTAAGTGTCCAGGTAAAACACAAACACCAATTACGGTTTAGAAATATTAGCATGACCACTTGTTCGGGTACCAAAGTTACACGACGTGCACTATGCGTTGCGAAGCAGAAATAGGCTTTTCTTTAATTATTTTAATTTTAAATTTATTTAGGATTTTTCCAAATTTAACTTATTAAATATTTTTTACGAAATTAGGTTAATAGCTCCTTATTAAAAAAGGTTGTTTAAAATATCTTAAAATTTGCTTTTTTAAGAAAAGGAATTTTAGAGTTAAAAAAACTCTGATGTTTTTGATAACTTTTTTATTTGACTACGATATTTTTAATTTAATGATATATTAAATTAACTAAAATTTAAGAAAAGTAAAAAACTTTTTGCTTAATTTTTTGTTCTTCAGCCCTCTGAGATTAAATTTTTTTTTTAATGTTATTTAGGTGCCCCACGGAGTCCTTACGGTCTTATCACAGTGCACCCCGGATGAAAATATAATTGGAAGTTCACGCCTTCTTCTTAACCGATGTCGCAATACTTGCCCAGAGGTGGGATTTGAACCAGGAATCTTTTGTTTCTGAGGCTACTGCGCTACCACTGTGCCACAGCTGCTGGATTAATGAAAAGATGTAATAATTATTTCAAAATATATTTAAAGTTATTTCAAAATATTCAATGGTTCTCGGATTAATGACTTATTTCCTTTTTTAGTAGGAGTGCGTCAATTTACCATATGACCGTTTGACTTAGCAGTCAAGAAAGCCCATTCTGATGGCACTGAAATCGCCGAAGTATGCACATGTACCAGCACACTAAAATGACAGGCTTTGGGTTACGTTTGGTTTTATCTCGCTAAAACTCTGTTTCCGTTGACAGTTAACGGTTATTCCGAAAGATAAGACGATCACCCGCATATCCAAATCTTTCAACTGCTGAACGTGCAAACATGTTCTCCTAGGGTAAGTTTGGTTACAACTAGATCTGTGCTCGTTTTGTCATCGATTTGTCTGCTACTACTTCGGTATTTTCTTCTAATATCAGCATAATGTTAGCTTCTATTTCAGCTCTGATGGCGGAATATATTTCATTTTAAATAGATTCTTCAAAAAAAAACTTAAAAACTAATAACGAGGATTTTATGCAGATGCTTTTGGTCCAGTTACTACTCCGTATTCTTCCGGGTAATAACTTTTTTTTTTTTTCAGAAGCAGATTTCATTTCTGCAATTATTGTCAGCTGTGCATTCGTCTGATTTTTCTGCTTATTAATCGAATTATATTTCTGCAAGTTATATTTTTTACATTTAGTCTTAGCACATTTCAATCGTTGAACAGCAATGCATCAACGTTGCATTGAAGAAACCAAACGATCAAATGAATCGTTATCAATTTTGTTCCAAGCTTTTTTAACTCAGCTCCTTTCTCAATCCAAATTGTTTTTCAGAGACGTAAACCTTTCGAACAATGATCCCTCAACAATGAGATTCAAGTCAGAAGATTTGAACTTCAATATTCATTTCTTCAAGCCACTCCTTTGTCTCTGATGAGAAGTGAATGCTTACTTTATTCTGCTGGAAAGGGAAGTTAACAATATACTTTAAATGAGCGAAGGATAGTAAATACTCAAAAAATCATTGTACTTTTCCAAATCTTGAAATTCCTCCAATATCAGTTTAAGATTTAGGTCATGTTGAAGCTGACTGAAACTTGATTCTCCTTTCAAAGCTTGTCGAATAAGCAATCGTTTCGCGTTTGGAGTCAACACCGACAATCTTCCCTTTGAGTTCTTTGCTCATTAACCCTCCGGTTTCTTCAAGAAATTGGAAATAACCTTTTTTGATCTCTTTATTTCATTGGAAATCTTCGACGCGCTCCAAGGCGCCTTGTTGAATGAGATGATTTAAGCTTTCTTAATTTCGGTCAAACTTTTTACCTTTTTCCATTGCAATTCAAATTGAAAACTTGCCTAAGGACAGTAATAATTATTGTTTAATTAGTAAAATATAAAATATAGCAATAAATTCTCGATTTTATTACCATTAGTACCTTTTCAAGTTGGTGAACTATCTTTATTTCCGATGTCAGAATCGGAATTTTGCAATCAAACAAAAAACTAAAGTAAAACTGATTGGATTTTTACAGCCAATCAGATATACAAAAAAGATGATTGGATAAAATTTTGAACGTCTGAGATCGCCTATGCTATTTTAAGTAAAAAGATACTAAAATTTAAAAGAATTAACTTTTATAAGTAAAAAGATACTAAAATGCTATTTTTGTAGCATTTTAGTATCTTTTTTACTTAAAAAAGTTAATTCTTTTTTCTTTTCCTTTTTTTTTTCCAAACAAAATATACACCTTTTTAAGAATAAATTGAAAATATTTTGAATATATTTTGCTTAAGTGAAACTTGGATTTCTATAAAAGATCTTTAAAATAGTTGAATTTCCAGGTTTTGTCTAAGAGACAAGTTTATAAATGACTTGGAGGAGTTCTGATTTATGTTAAGGAAAGCATTTTACATTACGTGAGGTATCATTAAGTACATATGTGGGTTTTTGAATTAGAAACTCGATCAACTTTCCGAACGTTATATATTTTCAGAAATTCTGTCGGTGATAAATAAATCGTAACTATCGAAATTTTTAACAACAAGATTTTCTTTTAAATACTATATCGCAATACGCGATCGCCTAATTCAACCCTTGTAAAAATTAAATAAGAAAAACTGCTGTTTACAATATGATAAACATAATAGATAATGAAATACATTTGATAAATTGATTTTCGACTATTTAACAAGTATGATAGCATTATAAACGGAGCATGTTTGACAGAACAAGCGATAATACGTAATATATTTAAAATCTGTTTAATATAAACTGTTAAACAATCCCTTTTTGCTGTTCTTGCCCAAAACAATAATAATTATTACCTTTTTATATTTTTGTTAGTGTTTTCGTCTTGCATTTTGGTTTGTGGATGATAAACAACTGTGGGTGATAACAGCTTCTCCTTTCAATACCTGTACAATATTTATTTTGTACATTTCGTCGTTTAACTAAAAACTAAAAGTAATTGATACAACAACCGAATCCTCTGGTTTTCACTTATTATTTTTCATATGTTTTTACCTTATTACAAAACTCTGTACTGGAATTATTTTATTACAAAAATCGGTACTGGAATTATTTTAACTCCTGGAAAGACTTTTAAACAATAGAGTATTTACTCAAGGAAATATAAAAAAACAGCAACTTTTTAGGAAATTTATGTGTTTAAACACTTCTTAAAAGTAATAGGTTTTTTGATTTATAATCACCTTCAAGTTAAAGACATTTTATAATTTTATGTTAAGCTATTTGAAGCAAACCGAATGAGCGAAATCATAAAGTCTCTCTTTGTTTATTTTTTAATTAGGTTTTTTTTTGTTTATATAGAATTTAAGACTTTTACATATAAAAGTCTTAAATTCTGTATAAACAAAAAAAACTTGAAGAATTTTTTTTAAAACGCAAGCAGAAGTAGTTGTATTAAACAAATATAAATTTTTATTTATTTTATTTCATTTAAAAACTAAATTATAGATTGTCAAAAATGAGGCTTCTATAGAAAAATTCGATTTAAGTTTTACTAATTCGCCTTAACTGTGTTGAGTAAGTTGCAACTTTAGTGTTTTAATTTTGCTACATTAAATATAAATTAAATGCGATATTATTATATGAACTAATTGAAATTGCTAATGACACTATAATATCATACTTAATTGCATGATATCATAATGACCACTCTCCTCTTTTATCATACTTTAACACTTTGTCTTAAAATTTCCAGTGGCGGTTTTATGGCGCGCATGACTCTTAATGCAACTTTTTTTTTAAACTAAATTTTTATGCGGTTGTAAAGTAGTGGCGAAACGTTTGCAATCAAGAGGTTTGTGGTCCGATTCCATTCTTTGGATTTACTCATTTTGTTTCCTTATGCAGAAGCATTGTTTTGCAAGATTTTTGTTTAGAGTTAAAAAAAGAGCGAAAGAGAGAAATAGAGAGTTGCAATTAATAAATAAAAAATTGTATTCTTCTTGACTGTAGTACCCCAAGTGAATACTATAAATTATATTAAAAAAAAATCTTTTTATTATACTTAAATAAAGCACGCTTACCTTGCTGATGAAAGAAATGTACAAAATGTTTGGCATTGCTTGCGATGGCGTGTTAAGAAAGTTTCAGTTTAACAGTTTTAACTGATTTGTTCTTGTTATTGCTTATTACCTACTCATTGTAAATTTTCAATTATCAGATTTGGCTAACAGTATTTTTCCATGATTTTTTAACTCTGTCTTTGTTTAGCCACTATGCTCTCCTAAAGGTCTGCCGTCTTCCTCAAAAAAAGTTTTTATTCTATCTTTTTCACTAAGTATTGCACCCGCGAGATAGGAATTTTGGATGATCGTTACTTTTTAGTTTTAGCTTACCTTCTTGAAAATAGTTTGTTATTTTTTTGAAGATTGGAACAATATGTTTACATAACTAAATATCACAAAACTTTATAAAATAACTTTGAGATAAATCTATAAGGCATCGTTATTCATTTTTTTAAAAACCAGCAGAACAAATCTTTTCTTTTAAGTATTTGAACATGCTACAAAAATATATTTCTTTTTTTTCACCGTTTGACAATGACAGAACTTAAACATTTAACAACACTGAACAACTGGTTTGTTTTTAACATTAAAAAGTATTTATGCATTTACAAAAGCGTGGGTTAAAACTACCACAATTGCATTCTAAAAACGTAATTATAATTTCGTTTTAAGAATAAGTATATTTATTGGTGGACAATGTCAATGCAGTTAAGAAGGTCGTTTTTCATGATAACGCTGATTGTGGTTTACTTAGCAGTATATTAAATCCACAACACTGTAATTTGAATAAATGTATTAGATTTATTGTTGCAATGATCTATGTCGAATTGATCCATGAGCTGTGATAAAAAAAAAAATACAGTAAAATTTTTCTTTTTGCATTGGTCTTTTATTGCTTAAGGCATGCACAATAACATGCTTTTACGCTTTAAGTTAACTTATTTGGCTGGTCTTTTATGCAAATTATATGCATCCAACCAAATGACGCCTCAACAACTGATCTCAAGAGGTTAATAAAAATCAAAACACCTCCCTGATTGAAGTAAACACCCACATTAGGGTGTCCCAAAAAATGATGAAAATTTGAAAATCAAGAGACTATACCCTCCAAATTATGTGATTTAGTCTATAAAGATAGAATATATAAAAAATTTTGATCTATAGTTAACAACTTTTTTAGATGTGTAATTATAAAGTCAGAGAGATTTATACTTTTTTTACGGTTTTACGCGCATATTACTGAGACAATTTTTCTTCAATAAATATAAAAAACGTCAACTTACAAATTTATTTCGCTGAATAACCGTTACAGCGAGAAAAAATGAATCACAATGTTTAAATTTTTTTTTATTCAATTAAATGCATAAGAAAACAGTTATAAAGTAAAGGTTTTGTGAGTTAATCTTCTGGCATTTTGGCTTGTAACTTTTTTCTATAATCTTATGTAACAAGCATTATACTTTGCCTTTGATCATCATTTGTAGATGCCATCACAAAATCTTGTATAAGCTTGATGTTTCGTTCTGCGCAGACGTTAGTAGTTAGTAGGGATATTTAAAAAATAAACATAACTTAAGAAAACTTTTAGTATTATACCAAGATTTTACTCTACCGTAAACCCATTGTTTAACTTTGCTTTTTGAAATTCCAATAATTTTTAAAAAGATACCAAGACTCTTGACCAACTAAAAGAGATAGTGCTGTTTCGGAATAAAAAACTGGAATAGCTTAAGGATACCCAATATGGAATGTTGAGATAGGAAATTTAAGTAGGCTATTAATCATGTTTATTTATTCATTATCTTTAACGTCACGATCTCCAATTGCTAACACAACAAGCTGAGGAGTTAAGTACTAAGTGTATCGTTTTATACTCTTTGTTAAAAACTATCCTAATTGGTCATCGTATTGCTCTTGTATTTTAAGACTTGCTCTAAAAGCATCAACGTCATTCTTGGGTGCTTTTGAAGACTGAGAGCTTTTTAAAAACCATGATGCATTAAGAATGGCGGAAAAAATTCCCTTCTGTACCTTTCCTTCCTTTTCTGTCATTATTTTAACAACATTTTATGTCATTTTCAATGTAAGGAGGTAAAATTAGTTTGCCATAAAACGTGCCTCATGACAAGCTCCAAGTTGATGGAATTTAAAATTAGTTACATTTCTATCAAGATAAAAAACAACAAACTGGGAAAGTTTTTTATAATCACCTCTTGCAAAAGTATTTTTGAGCAGAGCTTTTGAACAGAAAGTAAAGGCATCTTTTGCAAGAGTGTACAACACTGAATCGACTTCTAGGTTATTCCAAGTCATTTTTACCATATTATTTAGTGTTTACTTCTGTAAACTCTAAATAATATGGTAAAAATGACTTCTGCTTTACGGGGACCTTTTGTCTCTTTTGTGAGCTCTTCCATGACGTGAGGCATATGCAGCTCATATATGTGATGCCTGCATAACAACCATATTAAAGGGAGGTTAATTTTTACGCTCAGCAATTGAATTGCTCAAGCATATTTCCCCGTGTTACTATTGGTTGTATCACAGCAGCAAACAAACAATTGATTAACAAACTCATAAAATTCTAATAATTTTATTAGTTTAATTACCTGGCATGCTCAAGTACCATTTTTCAGTTGGACGATCCCAACCAATACATTGTCGTAATCTGGAGCATCTAGAGAAGTAACACTCACAGCCAATCTGTCATAAACAACAGATACTAAAGATCTTCTGAAATTTCTTTAACTAGTTTAGTGTCAAAATGTAGAATTAGTCTTTAACCTTTTAGTAAATCAATTACTTGCTTTCTTAGAAGGTCCCCTGTTTACTGAATTATCTGAAACCGTTTTCTGTGAAAAGAAGACCTAGAGATGTTTATTTCTTTAAAGTTAACATTAGATTTGGAAAGAATGGTGACATAAGTGCGGCCTGAGGTCGTATTCCAATATTATATCTTGCTGCCACAACTGATGTTGCTTCAATAAGCTCATCAGGAGTAAGCTCTATGATTATTTTAGTCATTTTCTTTAATCCAAAAGTGTTTCATAAATAAATTTTTTATTTAAATTTATTGTTGAGTTAATATGCCTCTATAAATAAAATAATTTTTATAAATATATAACGTAGTAGTTCACAATTACCTTTTTTTTTTCTTCATAAGTTTTTCGTCAAATTAATCATCTGTTGAAGAGTCAAATTTGTAGTCGGCTGTTTCAAATCCATCTAAATTTTCACTACATAATGATATACTACTATCTTGGCTTCCTTGAACTCTATGAATCTCTTTTTATTTTTATTTTTCTATAGTTAGAAATCTGAGTTTCCTCTTTTTTGTTCTAGCTCTGTAAGCTGCATTATCTTTTTACTCAATGTACATTTTCCTTTCCTTCTTTTGGTCTTTAAAGAATTCTAGATCATTTTTAAATGTTCTTATTTACTGCTCAATATCCATTTTTGCAATATTAAAAAGATTACTTAATTCGAACTTAAATTCTTCTACTAGAATGTTATGTTTTGTTTTATCTTTAAACTCAAGTGATGCCATTTTTTGCATTTTAGTGTATTTTTTAATGAACTTCTTTAATTTTTTGCTAAATTAATAATAATAAAAATTATTTTATCGATAACAGTTACAGTTAACAAAAAACGAGTGCGAACTGAAAAAATATTCATTATTTAAAAGGTTACATATTACCTTAATTGAGCTCCCTTCTGAATATAATATCCAAAATCTGCTTTGATCCATACAGAATTAATTTTGGCAACAACACAATTAATCCCAAAATGATTAACACAAACTCCTTTAAAACACACAAGTTCAAATCCAAGACGTTTTTGTGGACACGCAATGTGAAATTTTTACGGCCTGAATCTGTAGCTTTTTTCAGAATTTAAAAATAAATAATATCTCAACACATTTCCCACAAAAAGCAGTTGGTTTGTTAGCAATTTGTTTATAGGATAATTAAGAAGGTAAACAGTTCTTCTAGGACTAATAGAGCAGTTGTATTTTCTCTTTGCACCTTCCTTTGTTTTCGTTTTTGAACATTCTATGTTAAAAACAAATAAAAACTGGTATTGTTAACACTTCTGCTCTAGTTGAAATTATTTAACTAGTAAATCTATTAGATAAATTTATAAACATTCTTAAGCTTATCTAATAAATCTTTCTGTATGATTTTAACGACACTGCTTTTTTTATAACAATCATTACAAAAGCGAAAGTAATGAAAATACGGAAAAAATTGATATATCCAAATTTTCAAAATACACATCTTGCAATTGTCGACTAGATGAACCATAACACATGGGTATTTTCTTTTTCTACAGACCAAATCCCAAGCATTTGAGGATATATAAATTTTTTTTAGGACACCCTAACCCACATATGTATATATTAACAGCGCCAGTGATGAACCTAGGATTTTCAGATCGGAGAGGTAGTTCTCATGATTACTAAAAGAGTTAGAATGAGATTTATAAAATTAAAGAATAGAATCCGGAGTAAGAAAGTGGCGAGCATAATAGAGAGATGCAACCTTTGCAGAAGCTAATTTTGCAATCGGTTTTATATATGCTTTCAAAGAAAGATCGGAAGTAAGAGTTAATCCTATAAGATGAAGGTAGATGACTTATTAAGTACATTACCCAACATAAATATAGGAAAATCTAGATTATTGCAGTAACGGTTAGCTAAAAAAAATTGAGTTTTATCTGAATTAAAGTTCACCAGTCACTGAGAGCCCCATTCTGTAGCACAAGTGAGATTTTCAAGCTCAAATGCCCTCTCCAAGCAATCAGAGAATGTTGGCTTCTTACCAAGACAAGAATAAATGGTAGTATCATCAGCAAACAATGCCACCTTAGGTGTGAAAATATCTGAAAGATCGTTAATGTAAGTTAAAAATAGTATAGGGTCTAGAATAGAACCTTGTCGAATCCCTTAAGTTACAAGATATGAAGTAGAGTGCTGTCCATCAAGAATAACTTTTATACTACAATTGGAAAGGAAGGATTCAATAGTCTTAAAAATGTTACCTGATACACCGCTAGATGAAAGCTTATGGAGAAGACCAGCGTGCCAAACTTCATCAAAAGCTTTAGAAATGTCAAGAACGATATCTTTAACATCTTCACATCTATCTAACGCACGATAAAACCTATCCGTTATTGCTGTTAGCAAATTAGCTGTAGAACGAGAAGATCGAAATCCATATTGATAATCAGAAAGTAAATTATTAGATTCAAAATGAAAGACTAAGTGTTTGCTAATTAAAGATTCAAAAACCTTGCTTATGATAGAAAGAAAACTAATAAGACAGTAGTTAAACGAGTCAGATCCCTCTCAAGAGTTTTTAAAAATAGTGATAACAGATACCGCTTTTCAGCAGGCTGGAAAATAAGACTCTGATAAGCACTTGTTATATAGTTTTGAAAGTATCTCCGGGGAACACTTCTGCAAGACTATAACAGGTATGTTGTCCGGACCACTAGCTGTAGAAGAGTATAAGCAGGAAATCACTTTAGATACTGAATAAAAATAAAACTTCTTAGCTTCCAAAAAAAGTCAATATCAAAAACACTGATATATTATGCCCTAAACAAATATCTGAGGATTTTAAAAATGTTTTACAAATGTTGGACTTCATCTAGTTAACAAAATTACACCAACCTCTATACCAACCTTGAATTCTTATAAAATCTAAAACCATCAAATGACACAACATTGTATGATTTTGACTTAACACTAAAAGAATTTAAAACGACTTTTTCCTCTTTAAAAAAGAATAAATCCCGGGATTTGATGATATACCCAGTAATATACTTATTGGAAATAAAAAAAAGTATTAGTAAACCGTTGTTTTATAAAGTAAAACTTTCTTTAGATTAAGGGGTATTTCCTGATGTGCTAAAATTAGCAAAAGTATTTCCAATTTATAAAAATAATGATCATTTGTTTCCAACTACAGACCTATATCAGTGCATTCTGTATTTTCAAAAATATTCGAACGTGTAATTTACAATAGAACCTTTGATCATTTTACGAAAAACAATTTCTTTTATTCCAAAAAAATTTGGATTTCAGAAAAATCATTCAACTGAACATGAAGCTTGTATTGAATTAGTTGATCAAATGATAATGGCTTTAACAAAAATTAATTTGCTTTTGGAAAATTTATCAATCTCTCAAAAGCTTTTGACACTGTTGGTCAATGTATTGTGTTAGAAAAGTTATCTTCTTTGAGTCCCTGTCTGTTTTTAAAATATTTTATTTATTGATATTTACGATGTAAAACTTATCTGTAATTTATATTAACAGCGAAATATAAAATGAAACAGAAAAAAATATATATTGGTCAAGAATCTGAGCTAACAAAGTGAAGATTACACGGAATTATCAAGAGACATTGTAAGTCGGTTACCGTAAGGTTGGCATTCACTTCGTTTAAATTGTCTAACTTTTTTTCATCAAAAGATCACCTTCCTGTAGATTTTAAATCATTCGTCGTTTACAAACTTGTTTGTAAAGGATGTAAATCCTGTTTTATTGGCGAAACTTCTCGCCACTTAAGACACGAATGATTGAACACTATAGAAGGGATAAAGACTCTCTTATTTATAAGTATCTTCACTCAAAAGAAAAATGCTTTACTATAATTATAGTGATGAATGCTGTTCGGCTTTGGATCGTACTAATAACAAAATTGAATTAAAAATTAAAGAAAGTATTCATATAGGATGGGAAAAACCGATATGAATTAACGAGTAAATCATGATAAAATGACTTTTACCATTTAAAATAATTTACCGTTCTTTTGTTTTATTTGACACTTGTTAAAATAGTTTTTAATAATTGTTACTGTATATATAGAAAGTTTGTTATCAATTTTATGGCTTTTAATATGTTTATTTTTACAATTTATACTATATTTTATACCGTTTTAGCAAATATGTTTTAACTGATGATGAGTATATATGTCGAAACATGTCTTAATATAATAAAATGTTTTTGAATAAAATGAAAAAAGTTGTTTTTATTTTTGAAATATTTCACATTTTGTGCTGAGAAGTTTTAAATAGAAATGTTTAATTTTAGTATTAGTTTTACTTAAACAAGTTTTTCTATACTTTAAAATATTCTTATAAAATTTCAAAAAAAAGCTCTGTTATTAGGGTGTGTCAATTTCAGACACAATAAAACCTTGAAAAAGTATAAAAGGTTTGTGTTTTCTTTAAAACGGAATAACATGGTTACCTAACAATATTGTCCGTTAAATAAACAGACTTTTAAATAACAAAGTTACATTTAGTTTATAAATTTTTTTTTTTTTTTTTTGCGTATAAAATTTTTTAATAAATTCTGTAAAAAATGTGTAAAATAAATATTAGTTTCTTAAAAAAGTTTCCTGAAACATTACTTTTTTTTCGTCGCATTGGTGGTCAGTAAATAATTTTTTCTATTGCCGTAAAAAGTAAAAAAATTTTAAGTGTTTATTGTTGGTAAGCAGAATATTGTTCGGCTCAAAATTAATTTTCGAGGTTTCAAAAACGCAGACCAGACATTATATTGATTTAATGAAAACATGTAAGCAAGCGCTGTTACATGTTGACTGATTTGGGTAGAACATGCAAGGTAATGCTGTTACATCGGCTGATTACTGACTCACTGAAATTAACGCTATCACTGCAAAATAGAAAAATTTCGGAATAACCTGTTCGGTGATTGCCTCTTTTTTGACTAGTATTTACTTGAGGGGACATTTTTTTGAAGGGAAATATATGTTCAAACGACTATATAAACAATATCAATCAAACAACTACAAGTTTCATCATAATAACTTTCTTTTATAATGGAAAAAGCATGCAAAATTGATCAATAACATTAGAAGAAGCTGCCTCATGGTTAAAAAATCTGCAACTGCCTACTTCAGACGCAAAGGATGTACTTCTAAATCGAATTACAAAGTATAATAGATATCCCAATTTGCTCAAGAAAATTAAGAGCAGGGCTGATAGAAGTTTCAAATTTGAGTACGGCTTAAATTCTTCGATAATTTCAGTGAGTTCTGCGAAATGGGAAATATAATACTCTAAAATGGCATTTGTTGACCAAAAGATATTTTAAAAATATTTTTTGCATAAAAACGAGAGGAGTATTGGCAAACAAGAAAAAGTCGCACGTATGCTTCATAGCAGAAAAATAGTAAACGTTAAAGTTTTTCAAGCTGACTTACACTTTTAAGTAACACTTTAGTAAAAGCAGTGGTAAAAAAATCCTATGAACAAAGTTCCACACCTGCAGTTATTTTATTCGTTAATGGTGTGCCATTTAAATCACATTTTCCTTGTCCAGTTGGTTCAAGTGGTTTATGTTGCCACGTATTATGTTTACTTTTGTTTTTACAACATTACGCGTCCACAAAAGAAAAAAATATTCGAATTTACTTGAACACAAACACTTCAAAATTCGCTCAAAAGAATTGCAAAAGGCTCTATTCCAATAATGCCGCTTAAATGTATTAAAGTAAAATCAGCAAAGATAAAAAAAAACATGACATTATTACATGCTCTGCTGATGACCCTGACACTTCTTATTCTACACGTGATGTTTCTAACATATCTAATGTACAATAGGAAAAGCTCAACAAAGAGAAACCTGTTACTGAACATTTTTATTCAGTTCTTACTAAATATGATAGTGGTAGAAAATCTTCTTTAGGAGAGCTTTTAACTTTTATCTTTAAAAAAAAAAAGAAATTTGCCTTGCTGATCATGATTATACAAAAACGCTTTTATTTGATAAAACAATATTATCTGACGACACAAATAAGTTACAGAGAATTAACACAATAATAACAAGTTTCAACAATTCTTCTGCTTTTAATACACAAATTAGTATTGCAAGCTCGGTCAATTTAAGTATATACCTTTAGAAGATCATAGTTCTGTTATCGCAAATCCTTTATCTGACATCACTTCGTAATCTTCTCGTATAAGTGATAGTATATCTGACTTCTCTGTAATTTCAGAGTCTGAAATAGACCCTGGATAAATGTCACTGAAAAAAAAGCCCATTCCATGAGGAGCTATTCCAATAAGGGCTTTCCCTGTTTAAGAGTTTTTGTAGTGAGAGAACATTAAACTATTCAAATCAAGATTAGAAGCATGCTGAAATTTGAACTCAGTGACATCTATAACAATGTCAGTTAATCCATTGCCAGTTTTCACAAATCTGGCATTTTCTTTAGGAGAAAACTACCATCAACTTTTAAATCTATTAAAAAGTGTAGCACAAAATATTACCCAACCAGTGATAATTTTATGTACAGTTATATAAGACTTTTCAAGCAAAAATGACGTTAATTTTAAATCTAATCCATGACGACATACAGTCAGAACATTAAAGAACTGTGATTCATTATTAACAGTTTTCTCACCTGTATTTGGACAATCTGGGTATGGTATAAGATGTAAATACGGTTGGGCACATCCAAAAAGCATATCAAAATTTTCTTTCGATACACCACATAAGTAATGAAATGTTTGTTTTCTTTATTTATTATTTTCATCGGTAAATTGTAGGGGAGACCGGGGCTAGTTGGCTCGGTTTTTACTCTATGAGCTCTGTAGCCCTAACAGTACATTTTTTTCAAAATATTAAAGTGTAGTCTTAAAGAGTATAGATTAGGGTATCTTATAAAATTTGTATTCAATTATAAAAAAAAATTCTTGAAGCCTTTCCGGACCCTCAAAAAAAAAAAAAATTTGCGCCATCTTACCCCACCACGGGGTAAGTTGGCGCAAACTATAAAAATGATTATTAATGCAATATTAAGTGCAAAATTAATAGAAATTTTTTTTAAATTAATTTTTGAAACAATTTTATTCCAAAATTTAATATTGCTTTTAGCTGGTACCAAATATTAGTCCGTATAAAAGCCAAACAGTAACCCACCTTTTATCTGTGGAAAAAAAAACTAAACAAAATTTTTTTTTAATTTTTTTGTAAGAATAAATATTTTCAATATTGTTAAAAATAAAAAAGATAAAAAAAATAATTTTATAAAAATAAATATTTTTTTCCATAGTAAATGCTATGAGCCAACTTACCCCGTGAAAAATTTGTCAACTTACCCCGAAAGCTTTTTTTTTAATAAACAGTCTATAGATCCTGAAAAACGGCAGCTTTGAAAAAAAAGTCTGACTGACTTTAGTAAACCAATTGTGACTGGAACTTTTACAATAATTTTTTTTTCATACGACTACATATTTTCTTTGTAAAGTAAAAAGGAAGCGATGTTCTAAAAGTTACGTTTTTGTCCAAAAAACGCATAAATCTCAATATCTCCCATGCGCATGCGCGAATCCTGACAATACTACAGTGAATGATGAAATGGTCAATAAGGAAGTTTCTGAGTAATTTTTGTCACTTTCTGATGAAAGGCTCTAAAGATAAACGCAGTTCGTCAACTTACCCCTGCGGCCAACTAGCCTCGGTCTCCCCTATAGCTTTCCAACTAACTATGCTACCAGAGAGATGCATAATTTAAACTTTTAACTCTTGAATTTTTACACTTTGCTTAAGTATTTTATTTATAAATTTTGTTATGCAAATAACTTTTTCTTTTATAACAGTTTGCAATAATTCAATTTTTTTTAAGAATTTTTCAAGTTGTTTTTTTAATTTAGTTTATAAAAATTCTCTAGTTTTTTAATAGTTTGTTTAGTACGAATTACGAAGGTTTGTCTTTTTTTAAATCTATATATATTTTGAGCTATTGATAAAGCAGTTTTATATCTTTTTGAAGCACTTTTAATTATTAACAATTTCTTTTCTTTGTGTGTTGTACGAGCTACAATACCACTTCATAATTTAGAAAAGAATTAAACTGCCTAAAAACAACGAGCGCTTTAAAAATATGTCCCCTCAAGTTAATATTAGATTCCAGGTCTAAGGCGGTTTATTATGGGGGATTAATCGGTCAGTGATTCTCCACAATAATCACCGGTCATAAGAATAGACTTAAACTATAAATAAACTTAACTACAAGTTAAACTTGTTTAGCCTGTAAATAAAAACTTCTATTATGGATATAAATTTTTTTTTTTTTTTGAATTAATTTTCATACCATATTTCAAAGGAGTATAGATACCCTCGTTGTTAAGTATATATGGATGGTTAAGCACCAAACCAGCCTATACAACAAAGTTGTAAAAAATTAGTTTATATTAAAAAATGATTTATTTAGTGTTTCTTTGCAAACACCAAAATACTATAATTAAAATTTATGTTATAAGTGCACTGAACTGCAATTATTTTTTTGGCTTAGTGGCTTTGTTAAAGACTAACTTTGTTAAACTTTGTTAAGCTTTGCGTCAAATTATCTCATTTCAACATATTCGTTGTATAGGCTGGTTTGGCGCCAAGTCATCCATATAATAATTCAAAAAAAAAAATTTCCATAATAGAAATTTTTATTTAATTATATTTTATAGGGGAGATGGGGGCGCATTGATCGCCGTAGCAGTGTTTTGAAAATTGCGCAGAACCTGAAAGAGATGTAAAAACTTATTAACTACGAAACACATGTAGAACTATCTGGCTTTTGGAATATATAAATATTTTGATTTAAAAAAATGATAAACATGAATAATTTTAACTTTTAAACAACCCTCTCAAAAGATCAATGTACCCCAAACTATGGGGTACTATGATCTCCGACTTGGGGCACATTGATCTTATATGCGTAATATTATCTAAACGTTTAACACTTCTATAACTAAATCTTGTAAATAATTTAGTCAAAGGGTAATATTGTATAACATATAATACATCTAAATTTTTGAATTATTTTTTAAATATAGCAGTTAAACCCACTAGTCTAGTTTTTAATTAAAAAATGTATAAATCACAGCAGCTATAAGCTACCCGCTTTATATACGTTTAAAACTTTACAACAACTTGAAATTTATAAGAACTGAAGTATAAAGACTGAAATAAGAATACAACTTTTAAGTTTACAAAACTTGTTAAAAGTAAAATATTTTGATTAAGAATATTTCATCATTTGTGAAAGTCAAGTTGTGAAGCAGCTTTTGGTTTACATTGTTTTTTATTCCTAAGCAAGTAATTCTTAGTTTCTTTCTTATCTTTTGTGGAGACTTTTTGTTGATTTTTGGTTTGCTTCAAAATTTTCTTTTCTTTTGACAAACGAATTTCATTTCTGACAGGAGTATCAGTCAAGATCCTTGTTTTTAACTGCCTACTTTTAACTTTTTTTTTTCTGGCAGATGCTTTTGGGTAAGGTTTTAAAACCTCAGGTGAGATTATAGAAGCAACACTTGTTGACACTTTGTTTAAAATACTTGTTTCAATATTTACTATAGTTATTTCAGACTCTATGTGATTAACATGTGTTGGTATCATTTCAGATTCCATGTTGTTGAAAGGAGTGATAGTAACTGTATCTGGAGCAGCTCTATCTGTAACTGATGATGGTAAATATTCGTCATCTTTGAAAATTTCAGAATTAAATGGCTCAATGCCAGCTACTCTAAATCCTGTCTGTATATTAGATGGTGAGAAAGCTTTTGTATACGGTTCTCGAACTATTGAAACAATATCATAAATGGTCATTGGTCTTGGGTTTGAAACCATCCAATTATCACATGCAGAATTGTAAAACCTTTTCAATGGTCCAAAAACAGTTCTATCTAATGGCTGCAATTTATGGCTGCAATGGGGAGGAAAACTTATCATTGTAATTCCGTGTTGAATTGCAAGCTCCAAGCCTTTAACAGAAATATGACTTTCATGACTGTCGAGAAGTAACAAAACTGGAGATTCCTGAGAACAGTTTGAATATTTAACAAAATGCTTAATCCATTCTATGAAAATTTCTGAGTTCATCCAACCAGAAGGATTTGCAAATCCCACACATCCAGGAGGTCCTTCCTTAATCATGTAATCATGAAACTTTACCCTAGGAAAAATAAATAATGGAGGAACGGAATTTCCAATAGCATTAGAGGCACAACATGCAGTTACCAATGTTCCTCGTTCTGCAGATGTGATTCTTCCAACTTGTTTGCTTCCTCTACCAGCTAAAACCTTTACCGGCTTTTGAACGGTTGTTAAACCAGTTTCATCAACATTATATATACAGTTAGGATTATATTTATATCGATTTCTTACCGTTTTAAGATTTTGAAAAAACTCTCTTACTGTGTGTTTGTTAAAAGCTGTTGATCGAGCGAAGCTCGTTGCTTCAGGTGTTCGTAGAGACAACTCTGGTTGTCTTATCATAAAACCTTGCAACCAATCAATGCCTGCAATTTTTTTTTTGATCCATGATAATGGGCATATCTTATTGTTTTTTAAAGCAAATTCATATGCCAATAATCGCGTTGACCTAGTTGAAAGGCCATAGTTCATTTTTGATGCAATTAGTAAATAACTTGATAAACTTTTTTCATCTTCTGCTGTAAAAACTTGTCTATTGTTGTAGTTAGGCTTGAAAGCTTCATTTGGATTACGCCTCTTTTTACGAAAATATCTTTTTAAAGTCATTCTATCTATGTTAAACTGACGTGCTACAACATTCAGTTGTGTTCCTTCTAAAACTTTATTAACAGCTACTTTCATTGTTTCACTTGGTATAGGGTAATTCCATGTAAATTGAGCCAGGCCATGTCACCATACATCTCAGATTTTGCTGATTTTTATACAGTTGAGAGTACTTAGTAAAACAAGAAATTCTTGAAAATTTTAGCTTCTAGCTCCAAGAGGATCCTGAAATATGATCATTTTACTTTCAACTGATCTTGGCCAGGCCCCTCTTGTCCTCTTAGAATTGAGAACTTTGTTTAAAGGTTCCAAGTCACATAGCTTTAAAAATATTTGATATTTTGACTTAAAAATTTGTACCTGACTATTTTCAGGGTTGAAGAATCCAATGAAATAATCAAAAATATAAAATAATATTTTTAAGTACCTGTAATTATCAATTTAAATAACTTTAAGCAATTTTTTATATACCTGATTTTGATGCTCAAGAAACCCACGTGGCCTTGATGATATCAAAAAAAAAAAATTTTACACATTATTCTAAATTTTATGATTTTTCACAAAACATAAGAATTTTGATCTGCAAGTATATGGATTTCCAAATATGAATATCGGGGCACAGGCCCCACTTTTTTGTAGCGGAATCTTGCAATACATTTTCCACTACCTTTCAGACTAGCTAGAGCTATGAAAATTTCGGTATTTATATAGTGTTGATAAACGAGCATTTTAAAATTAAAAAAGGGCCCAAGACACTAGGGGAGGGGGCTGGGGGCACGTGCCCCACTTTTTTGCGCATAATCTTAAAATGGACTTTTCACTATCTTCCAGACAAGCTGCGGCACTGAAACTTTCAGCATTTGTGTAGTCCTGATGAACATGCGTTAAAATTGTTTCAGGTCAGACGACCAGATAGTCCATGGGGCTCGGGCACCTGGGACCATGACCCACTTTTTTCTTAAAAAAAATTTTTTTTCTTTTTAAAAACTTATTTAAGATAACTTTAAAACTATGGTCTTCAAATTTTTTTTTTAGATTTTCATTTTAACAGCCTTAAACATTTCATATGTTTAACAATGTTATCAATGTTTCCTAAATTTTTGGGAAACATTGATAACATTGCTTCCCAAATTTTTGTGATTTTATTTGTTCCATTTGGTTTTGATCATTCTATGTTCAATAATCTTTTAAAAATGTTTTAAGAAACTTAATGTTTATAAGAATTTTGATTTGCATGTATAAGATTAAAAACAGTCTAAAGTAATGATTTTAACAGAATTTTATTTTGTATAATTTAAAATTTGAATTAAAAAAGAAAAATTTATTTTGCTAATTCTAAAATGGTAACAGCAAGTTGTTAACAGAAACAAAAAACATCTTGTCATTACACTAGTATAGAAGAAATTTGTTACCTATTAAAGTCATCATTAACATTTTTAACATTAACAAATTGAGTATAATTAAACTTTGTAAAAAGGAAACTTTTTTTTGTCAAAGTAAGATAAAAGAAATCAATCACTGTTTAGTTTTGTATTACCATGGTGATTGCTTAAGTTGCTTTCATTAAATTAATTACTATTAGTTTCTTATTTTTAAATTAATCTCAAATTGTTTTTAGTGTTACTGTAAGAATGGATTCATGTGATTTTGGAAAAAAGTTAAATGATACTTGTCATAAACTAAGTTATTGTAGAAAGATTGATTTAAAGAAATTTGATTGCTATAGAGAAGATGCCAGAGAAGAATTTATTTGGAGATCTGGAATAACAGATGATAAAATTTTAACAATCTGCCTTCATCATGCAAAGATTTTTGGTACACACTTTGAAAAGAAGCACACAAAATGTTGTAATTTATTGGACAAGCTACGAGAGGAATTAAATGTTAGTTTGGAAACAATAGGTGTATCCCCCATAAAACTTTTCACTATCTTCCAGACAAGCTGCAGCACTGAAACTTTCAGCATTTGTGTAGTCCTGATGAACATGCGTTAAAATTGTTTCAGGTCAGAAGACCAGATGGTCCATGGGGCTGGGGCACCTGGGACCATGCCCCACTTTTTTTCTCAAAAAAATTTTTTTTTTTTTTTTTAAAACACATTAATGTGTCTTAAATTTAAGATAACTTTGAAAATATTGTATTCAAAAATTTTTATTGCTTTATACTTGTTCCGTTTTACTTCCGTTTATCTTCTGAAATGAAGCAAAACGATTGGTGCAATGTGCATTGACTTTTGCACCAATGGTAACTTTGGATTTCATCTTGAATAACAAAAGTGAAGTTTTCTGCAAAGTCACCTAAGACAATACAGCAGTCTTTTGCTAAATTTTCCTTTTGTTGCTTTAGATATCTTGCTTGACATTTTGCAATGTATGAATGAGCTGTTAACTTGTTTATTGCCTCTGATAGCATCAATTTGTATTCTTCCATTGTTGTTGTCTGATAGATCAATGTTGTTCTGTCTGTTTTCTGCCACTGATTGAATGACACCTCCTTGTCATTGTCAATTAGTTGTGCATCCAGAAACTTCTTTAAAGAAACTATACCTAGACAGTTCGGACATCGATGAACCATGCACTCATTACTTGTCACATCACAAACAACTTTTGTCATCAGATCTTTTTTAAGTACATTTTATTTGTATAGCATTGGTCAAGAGTATTGCATTTTGATGGAGGGTACATACACAAACAGAATGAGTGCCTGATGCTCCAACAGTTATACACCATTTTGGTCTTGAACTGCAAAACTTGAAAATCCAATAACTTTTTGAGGATATTTAGTTTTAAAAGAAACATAAAGTTCTTTAAGATTACATAAAATAAGGCGCTTTTGCATGTGTTGTTTTCTACCAATACTTACATAATCTTTTTTACCAAGCATTTATCTAGTAAATTCGTCATCATGGTATACATTGTTGACTCTATTTAATGTTATTTCTGAAAATATTTTTCCTTTCTTAGTGCCTGGAACTGAAAAAATCCCACTTATTTTCTTAGTTAGTTTGCGCACTTCTTTAATTTGCGCACTTCTTTAATTTGTTTGCGCACTTCTTTAATTTGGTATATAGTGACGTTGAAATATCTTGCAGCAAAATTTCTTGACCAAGACTCGGGTGTAAATGTTAACAACTGAATTTTAGTTTTTTGGTCAGAAACAATTAACTTTTCTTTTATTTTTGCTGTTAGTTTGTCTAGATCATCGCATTTACTTTTGTCAATAATTTTCATATGAGGAATTTTATGTTTCAGTTCTTCTTCCCTAACATTATATACTTTTGAAATATGCTCTTCATACTTTGAGATTGTTTTTATAACTTTACTTTTAGCAACAGATAACTGTTGATGCTTTGGAATGCTATGAAGTTTTATGGGGGATACACCTATTGTTTCCAAACTAACATTTAATTCCTCTCGTAGCTTGTCCAATAAATTACAACATTTTGTGTGCTTCTTTTCAAAGTGTGTACCAAAAATCTTTGCATGATGAAGGCAGATTGTTAAAATTTTATCATCTGTTATTCCAGATCTCCAAATAAATTCTTCTCTGGCATCTTCTCTATAGCAATCAAATTTCTTTAAATCAATCTTTCTACAATAACTTAGTTTATGACAAGTATCATTTAACTTTTTTCCAAAATCACATGAATCCATTCTTACAGTAACACTAAAAACAATTTGAGATTAATTTAAAAATAAGAAACTAATAGTAATTAATTTAATGAAAGCAACTTAAGCAATCACCATGGTAATACAAAACTAAACAGTGATTGATTTCTTTTATCTTACTTTGACAAAAAAAAGTTTCCTTTTTACAAAGTTTAATTATACTCAATTTGTTAATGTTAAAAATGTTAATGATGACTTTAATAGGTAACAAATTTCTTCTATACTAGTGTAATGACAAGATGTTTTTTGTTTCTGTTAACAACTTGCTGTTACCATTTTAGAATTAGCAAAATAAATTTTTCTTTTTTAATTCAAATTTTAAATTATACAAAATAAAATTCTGTTAAAATCATTACTTTAGACTGTTTTTAATCTTATACATGCAAATCAAAATTCTTATAAACATTAAGTTTCTTAAAACATTTTTAAAAGATTATTGAACATAGAATGATCAAAACCAAATGGAACAAATAAAATCACAAAAATTTGGGAAGCAATGTTATCAATGTTTCCCAAAAATTTAGGAAACATTGATAACATTGTTAAACATATGAAATGTTTAAGGCTGTTAAAATGAAAATCTAAAAAAAAAATTTGAAGACCATAGTTTTAAAGTTATCTTAAATAAGTTTTTAAAAAGAAAAAAAATTTTTTTTAAGAAAAAAGTGGGTCATGGTCCCAGGTGCCCGAGCCCCATGGACTATCTGGTCGTCTGACCTGAAACAATTTTAACGCATGTTCATCAGGACTACACAAATGCTGAAAGTTTCAGTGCCGCAGCTTGTCTGGAAGATAGTGAAAAGTCCATTTTAAGATTATGCGCAAAAAAGTGGGGCACGTGCCCCCAGCCCCCTCCCCTAGTGTCTTGGGCCCTTTTTTAATTTTAAAATGCTCGTTTATCAACACTATATAAATACAGAAATTTTCATAGCTCTAGCTAGTCTGAAAGGTAGTGGAAAATGTATTGCAAGATTCCGCTACAAAAAAGTGGGGCCTGTGCCCCGGTATTCATATTTGGAAATCCATATACTTGCAGATCAAAATTCTTATGTTTTGTGAAAAATCATAAAATTTAGAATAATGTGTAAAATTTTTTTTTTTTGATATCATCAAGGCCACGTGGGTTTCTTGAGCATCAAAATCAGGTATATAAAAAATTGCTTAAAGTTATTTAAATTGATAATTACAGGTACTTAAAAATATTATTTTATATTTTTGATTATTTCATTGGATTCTTCAACCCTGAAAATAGTCAGGTACAAATTTTTAAGTCAAAATATCAAATATTTTTAAAGCTATGTGACTTGGAACCTTTAAACAAAGTTCTCAATTCTAAGAGGACAAGAGGGGCCTGGCCAAGATCAGTTGAAAGTAAAATGATCATATTTCAGGATCCTCTTGGAGCTAGAAGCTAAAATTTTCAAGAATTTCTTGTTTTACTAAGTACTCTCAACTGTATAAAAATCAGCAAAATCTGAGACGTATGGTGACATTTTTGAAATTTTCTGGCTCAATTGACATGTAATTACCCTAAGCAACTTTATTTGTTTTTTTAATTCTATTTCTAACCATTTTAAGATCTGTAAAAAAATATATCAATAAAAACATATGTTTTTAATAAATGCTAATATTTAACATAATAATATTATGTTAAATATTTTTTAATTATTATGTTAAATATTATTCTTTTGATATTATAAAATAATAGTATTATTATTACTAGCTTATAACATAAGTAGATTTAAAAAATGAAATGCTCAAAGCTATTGTTTGTTTATATATAGTTTTTTTTTAAATTATAAATACAATTCCATTCGTTTAACTGTATTGCTTATAAACAAAAACATGGGGCACTTCGTCTTCTATGGGGCACTTTGATCCTCCGATCAATGGGCCCCGCATAGTCAAAGATCAATGTACCCCAATAGGTATAGGTAACATATTGATAGCAATATCTACTGTATAAATTGCAGCCAAATAAAAATTATATATTATACTATACACCTAACACTTACAAATTTAAAATAAAATTGTTGTTAACCCATACAGACATCTAAATAAAAATATATTTGAATTATAGTACGATTTAAAAAAATCACTTTTTATGACGAAAAACAATATTTTCTTTATTTTTTTTGACGCTGATAACCTTATGAAAAAATATTACGAATAATCAATTAGGGAAGCATAATGGTTAATTAAATTGCAACCTCACTTCTAGTAAGGCAAAAATGAACGAGTAAAAGCCAAAAGATCATACTGCCTCGGCGATCAATGCGCCCCCATCTCCCCTACTCTTTTTAATGATGTCTTAAAATTTGTTTAGCCTGTGTTTTTAAATTGCGCAAATATTAAATTTTAATAAGTTTAATTTTAATTTTACGAAAATACGAAGTGCGCAGATTTCTGCAGTATACCTTTATTAGATAAAGTAGATTATTAGCTTACATTAGTAAGCTAATAATCTAATTTTGTAAAAGTTCTATATCTTCACAAGATATAGAATTTTTACAAAATTAATCTACAAAATTCTTGTTGTATTATATGATTAATTAATGAAAGACGCAAAATTTTTAGACATAAATAACTTTACTAAAGTAACTTTTAAGACGTAAAAATTTTAACCATGTATATCTTCAAAAGTTATACATGGTTAAAATTTTTGCGTCTTTAACAACAAGAATCTTATATTGTGTTTAGTATAAGTTATTAACTTTTAAATAATAAAACTCAAAGGGTGTAGGTATTGTAGTCTTTAGGGGATGAGATTGTAAACTTGACATGGACCATTCTCATCATGGACCAAAACTCAAAGGGTTTAGGTATTGCGACCATGTCATGGTTGCAATACCTAAACTCTTTGAGTTTTTTTATTTAAAAGTTAACAGATTTTTTATTAATTTAGACAGTAAAATAAAGTAAACTAAGAATATTGTTATGAAACTCAAGTTCCTTATATTAGCCTATTATTATTTTTCTAGTTTCCATTAATAATCTAGTGTCACCCTCAAATCTGACCTATTATTTTAATGTTAGCAACATTTCTTGTCTTTCATTATTCTGTCTAATGACTGAACACTTTATAGTATTTGCTCGTTGTTCTGGAGCATCTTTTAAAAACTTAAAAATTGATAGCAGATTTGTTTATAACGCCTCTATACCAATTTTTTTGTAATTTTCACCTTTAACCTTTTCTCCTAACTGTAGCCACTTTTCTGGAAATTTTTGCTGTAGTACTTTTTTTCGAAATCTAATTTGTCTTTGCAACTTCATTACAATTTCATTTTCAGTACCTAAGATTTGCTCCATATCCTCTTTACACAAAATTAAACCACCATCCTTCCCACCACCACCACCACCATCCTTCCCAATTTCTGTTGTCAAAAACTCTTTTTCTTCGCTTTTGTTCCTTTATTTCCTTTTCTAAGTTGCGCTTGTCCATCTTCATTTGTACTGCAACATATTTGCTTTTTTTTCTCTGTACTTTCTGATATATCCTTTTCTATTTCGCCTTGCTGGTAAAACTAACCTTGCCAATTTTTCCTGGTATTTCCCATATATCCAATCAGCTGTTTTGTTATTGTTAAACATGATGACACCGTCTGCAGCTACTGTTGTCATGTTAGGTTTCATTTTTAACCTGCGGTCATAAGAAGCAAAGTCACGTTCAGACATAACGTTAGTACGCGGACAGTTTTGAGTTTCCTCAAGGACACCAACATCTGGATTGTGATATTTCCCTCCAGGAAATTGGTCTCTTAACTGACTCTGGATCATAACCGAACGCGAACAACATATAACTTCAAGACATTCTTGTGTTAAGGCATCCAAAAGTGGGTCATTACAATTAAAAAACAAACAATCAAACAATTCATCCTTAGTGAGATATTTGACATCAATAAATGTAGAACCACTTAAAATTATTGATGCATCAGAAGAACAACAAACAAAATAATTAAACATTTGCGACCAAACGGTATTCAAAGAAAAAATATGACTTTCCTCTTCAATAATACGAAAAAGAGATCCTGATATCAGTTTATTAAAAATTCCCAGAGCTCTAGTTGAAGCATGAAAAATTATGTTGTTAATATCATGCCTAATTGATTCATGAAGGAAATTTGAACCATCAAGATTAAAAACAAATTCTTTAAGATGATCTTTAAGAAAATACGTTGCTCCACCAAGTAAAAATATAATGTTAAACCGATGATGCAGAAATGAAACCATAAAATGTTTTGAAAACTTTTTACGCAAAAATGGCCTCCATTCATCAGCTTTCCCGTTCCGTTGATCGCCATGTCTATAGCTTGTAAGTTTTGAAAGTTCATACAAAATATCAAAGGTACGTGAATTTTGAGAATTTATAAAACCACCATGAATACTACCTTCCTGCTCAACCACTTTTTCCTATTCTTTGATTGCTTTTTCTGCATATTTTCGTAAACTATGGATAACATGTAAGCCACAAAAAACATGATGCATTTGAGAAACTTTTAATTTTTCATTTAAAAGTCGATCATAGTTTTCAACAACAAAAGGCAAAATTGCTTCTCTCCAATGTTTAAATTGGCTAAAAAAACTTGAATTAACTATGGTGCGATCTGTCATCAAAGATTTGAACGAAAAAATCTTCCGAAGATCATCCTCATAGTTTTCCTTTTCAGGAGAAAATATTTGAGACATATCAGTGAATAAATTGATGACGTTGTAACTTGAAAACTACCAATCTCTCTAAAATTATACTTTGTGCCATCTGTATGAAGAACATTGTGTGTACTATTCAATATAGCCTCTCAACCTGAGCTTTTGATAAAAGCTTCATTTCACTAAAAAATTCAGCAGCCAACGATTTTTTTGGAAGTGTGCCACATGAAATTCCAGCCATTTTGTGTAGTACAGTTCTGATAACTGATTCAACATTGTTAACAGAAAGATTTTTACTTAAAAGGTCATAATATACAGAGCGAATTTCATCATTATATCTACCTCCTTCAAAAACATCAATTACATTTTTTTCAAAAAAGTTAACTCTTTCCTTCAGCTCTTCTGAAAGATTTTCAAAGTAACTTAAACTCTCCTTTAAGATTGAATCATTTGTTTTATCAGATGTTTTCAAAACAGTGTTTTCAATTTTTTTCTTAAAATACCATGCCTTTTGGCGATCTGATTGTGAACGTTTTCTAGCCAAATCAATTTCTTTTTCTAATCTAAAATTTTTTTGCAACTATTGGTTAATCCTACAATCCTTTCTAATTTCTCTTTTGTTGACATTTCTGACATTATATTTTGACAAGATTGCTTGATATTTTCTTTTATATTCATTAAATCTTTTATTAATTTGTCTATTTTGTAATTTAAGATGATTACTTCTCTGTTTGTATTTTTTTATTTGATAGGTCAAATTACCTGATAATATAGGTAGTTTTTTATCTGAATTGGAAACTGGCAGATTCACTTCATTAACTTGCGCTTCAAGAAGAAAATTTTCAGAACCATTTCCTAAAGGGGTGTATACAATAAAGTTTGGGGTAACAGAACACAAAAAATCATCATTAGCAAATTGCAAGTTGAAATCAGAAGATACAAAAATAGTAATTTGATTTGGAACAATTTCACTATTGTGGATAGAAGTTGGGGTAGAACAAGCATTAGAAGGTGACAAACCAACAACATCCGGAAAAGCACCTATAAAAGTTAAAGCAGAGCTTAAAAGATACTTTCTTAAATCAAAATTTTTGGCACGATTTACTTTTGCAATAAAATCTTTTGACTTTTGAAGGTACTTGATCAGCATAACTCTAGATATACGGTATTTAAACAAGGACGTAAAAAATACTGAAAGATTTGGCCATGTCAAGTTAAATTTATCTTTTTCTTTACAAATTTGTAAAAAATGGCGATTGGTTAAAACCAAATCTGGATTTTTGAGGGATATAATGCCTCCATTAATATTTAGATAATCCATAACAGTGTCAGAGACTAAAATTAAAAGTAAACTTAATTTAAGTGACATAAAGAAAAATAAGGGGTGGATTATTTTGGTTTCAATAAATAGAATTATTAAAATGAAAAAAATTTGTGCTACAGCATTCCTAATTTATAATTTTGACTTACTTTCTTGACTTATAAATGGAGCAACCATTTTGGTGAGACTATTGTTAATGTCAACACCTAAAAAAAGGAATTAAAATAATTATTACAAGAGTTCATAGTAGTTAATCAACAAACAAATAGAGGCAAATAAATATTAAAAGAAATAAAGAATTTCTTACACAACTCCATTTTCATAAGCTTCTGTTGAATACTATTTTTAGATTTTTGTTTTGAAAAAAACAGTTTAAATAAGAGCAACCTGTAGTTAAAATAGTAAAAATCAAGATTTGAACTTTCTTGAAGAATGCAGATCTTTTACCTGGGAAAAAGTAAAAGATGTATTTTCATTTGATTAAAATTTTAAGAATTATACTCTCACTTTCAATTTAATTTTCATAATTTAACCAAAACAAACGCAAAAATCAAAACAGATAACGTCATTAAATACGCAAACAAAAACATATATATATACACATAATTTATATATGCAAATCCTAAGTACCAATTCTTTAGGTAAACTTAAATAAATACTTGTTTTAAATAGAGGAAAGGCTAAACATGCAATTTCCACCTGGACGTTTTTCAAAAACACTTTTTTTTCTATATAAATCAACCATGACATTTTTAAACGCGGAGAACTAAAATTTTTTGTATAAATGTTAAAAAACGTCCAGATTTCATTAGATTCCTCGTCCTTTTTTTAATAAATATGGAAAGTTTCATAAAAATTAGATGTGTTTAAGATCTTAGGAATCCTTACCTTCAAAAGCTTCGTTTTAAAAAAACGTTCCCGCGGCAAGTTTTTTTTAATGAAAAGTGGTCTCAAGATATGGGTAATATATAAATCAAGCCACACAAAGCTTAGTACTTTCTATATATGGTTGGAAAGAGATTGAGTAACACTAACTGATGCAAAAAACCTCAAGGCGCTGGCTTAACTACACAAAAAGATATAAGAGAGCAAAGTTTATGAAAATTACGTGTTTTTTGTCAAACGTCAAATGTTTTTTGTTAAGCCGTTGAATCGCTATATTAGGGGTTAAGGGACTAATATTTAGAGTTTGCTTGTTTTCAGCTGAAAATTTGGTTTGATTAAATTTCAGCTAAAAATTGAAAAAAAAGTTGGAGCCTGATCAGGCTCCAATCACGTAGTATTTCTTAAAATTACCTTACTTTAATCTAGTTTATCTTACTAAACTGATAATAGTTTGTTTGACCACCAAAAAACCAAATCTGCGCTACTGTTAATAAAGTGTTATGATGAGATTCAGTAACACTCTTTCTAAACAACATCATAACACCTAATAGCAGTAATGCAAATCTGTTTTTTTGTTTTGTTTTCTTTTTTTTTTTTTTTTTTGATTCTAAATATGTAAACCATCAAAAAAAAATATTTATAATCGAACAAATGAATTTTAATGGTTAACAGTTAAAATTTTTTGATTAGTTATAAATTTTGTCCCAATAACTTGAAATTAAAACTTGAATTGTATCGTTAAATAGTTTTGTGTTTAAAAATGTATTTATTTTTTTATTTATGATATATTGATGCTATATTAAGCCACAACATATTCAAGAAAAATTGTTTGTATACCTCTAAAGATTTTTGGCGGCTTGTGTCACTAGATCAATTCATTGCTGTTTCTCTCAGCATTACTGTTTGGACGTCAGTTTTAGTATAATGTTTCATCAGCAACACATTAAAGGTTATACAAATATTCACAGTATTATTGATTTTTGTTAAAGGTTTTAACATTTCGATTTTTTTCTTTTAAAAGATGTGATAAATAATTTGTTTGTAATTTTTAAACTTTAGAGAGATTGTTAAAATTAAAAAGTGTCCCCCCCCCACACACACAGATATATATATATATATATATATATATATATATATATATATATATATATATATATATATATATATATATATATATATATATATATATATAAAGTTCAAAGTGTGTGTTTAAAGAGATGGAACAGCCCCTCCGTCTTTTAAATTATTGTCATTTATATTTTTTCTGAAGGTGTACTTTAGCTATCTCTAGTGATGACTTATTTACTATTTACATCCACAGTTGTTTGCTAATATTAAATCCCTAAATTGAATAATATATTAGGTGAAAAAAATTAAAATGAGTTAATTTCTTGTGTATAATAAGAAACATAACAATAAGAAATAATTATATGGGAAAAGTATTTAGTAGATATTATCAAAGTAATATGAGTATTTTAAAACACTATAGCAATTTTTAAATGATTTTATTCCAGCTAATTTTTTTTTACTTTCTACATGGTCTTTTTTGCAATCAGCTGTTCGTTTACCTACATTTACCAATTCTGATGATGATAATAATGAACATCAATGATGATGTATGTTTTACTAATATTATGCTTCAAATGTCTTTATAGATGATGTTCATGATTGAAAAGCCCCTTTCACATTCTTACAGGTATGATCATTGATGAAAAATACAAAAGTTTTAACCTTGTCAATCAGAATTGCTTCGATGTTTGGAAAAATGACCACAAGTAGATATAGAGCTTTCATTTAAAAAAAATCATCAAACAAAAATTTGCATAGTTCTTTTAGCAGAACTTATGGAAATTCTTGGAAAGTTTATATTTCATTTTGTTTATTTCTTGTCCACAAATATTGCACTGGTTGTGTCAGGAAGTATTTTTCATAAACAGATTCTATGCATGACTTAAAATCTATCTCCAGCTTGTTATAAAAGATGGCTTGATCAATTAAAGGTTGATTTCCTTTCCTTTCTAATATATTCACATCTTGGAAAATACCATTTTTAATGGCCAGTTTGACTTCAGAAACCTTGGGAACTCCTACAAATTTTCTTTCTTTAAAGATAGATATGAGACAAAAGATTATGTCAATTGCTTTTGCAAGTGTGATATTTTTTAATTGTAAAAGTTCTGAAGATAACTTAAGTTCTTCCAATGTAACATATATTAATACCAAGTTTTTAAAAAATGACACACAAGTTTCTGTGCAAGGCTTTGAGTCCCATGTTGGATCTATTAAAGCATTTATAAAATCCAAATATAATGATTCAAAGTTGGGTAAAATGACCTTTACAGTTCGCAATGTTATTTCACAATAAAAAGAACTTTATTAGTAAAGCGTAAAACGCCTTATCTATTTTAATGCAATTCGACATAATTTGTGTACAAACTAATTCTTTTGATATTTACAGTTATGTCTTTATATTATATACTAACATGTCTATATACATATACAATTATTTACAAGTAATGCTAATTGGTCGTTAGCTTTAAAACAATCATTAACTATATTTATACATTGCATTTCCAATGTTACTTGCTTGTCTTAGTTCTTGCACAATGATGAAACAACCAACTGTGCACTGAGAACTCGCTCAATATTATAAAGACAAATTTTAAATGCTGTAAGAAAAAGCTCTTTCTTATTTTTTGAAGACAGAGTATTGTACTAAGAATAAATAGTATCAATGCTTTAACTGCATTAAATTATGCCAGTTTATGATAATGACTTAAGCAAAGCACCTAGCTAGTCAAGAATACTTCTGCTTGAATTGTTTGAAAATTATTTGATCAAGTCACTACAAAGGCAATGTCACTACAAAATCCTAGTAAGTTGTTGGATAAATAGGAATCCGAAAAATCTTGCAGATTAGGAATGTTTAAGAACTTTTACTACAAGGTCTTTTGGTAGATTGGAAAGTACTTTTAGACTTTTGATAAGTTTTCAATTTTTTGGGTTCGTTCTCTTAGGAGCCAATTCATAACAATTGGAAAGAAAAGAAAGTATATGGGCACTGATTTGTACAAAGGTAAAGGAAAGAGAAAACGTAATAGGAACCATAGATAGGGTTATGGTTACTCAGAAGATCTAGAGTTATTGCTTACTGATAAGTTTAAAGTTTTAAAATATTCAATTAAAAGTATCAAAAAATCAAAATCAAAACCTGTAAAATTTTAAAGCCTTTTAACAAAAAGGCGCTTTTTAACCAAGTCCAAGACCTGTTTTTATTCCTTGAATAAGTTCGAGGTAATATTTTTGATGTTTTAAGTCTAATGGTTGAAAATCCGCGGCAATTTTTTTTTTATCAATTGAACAACATTTAAGTCCTCATAAAAATGATCAACATGTAAGTCCTTATAAAAATGATGCAACTACATCGATTTATGTACGAATTGATGCACTTATTCAATGAAACTTTGAAAAATAAAAATAAATAATAAACATAACTATAAATAAACAACAATTATATTTAAAAAACATAAAACTACTTAGAAATTAAAACTAAATAAAGTTACTTAGACATTAAAATTAATAAGAAAATTTCCCAAACGAAGACTTGAACCTTCAACCATGTCGGTCGCGCCTCAAAAAGTGACATTTTTCCCAGCCGCAGAAGTACACAATTTTTATATTGTTAAAAGAATCAGGGTATTTTAATGTTTTTTGCGTACAAATAAGAGTTTTATAATGTAAACATTATTTGTACACATCTACAAATAATGACTTCCTAATAGTAATGCACAGTTCACAAAGTAAAATAAAATAATAAATAATATACAATTCATAGTATACAATTATTATGCCTTGTAATTAATCATAATTATTATAATGCCTTGTAATAACTTAATCAATTGATAATAGCATTACACTTTAATAATAAATATATTATTAGTATCGTTAGTATTAGTATTATATATGTCATTTCACAGGTATGATGAAATACTTATACTTATTATAACATGCCTTGTTTTTTTATTAGTATTAGTATTATACTAATACTAACTACAGTTAGTATTAGTATACCACACTACTGTCGACATTCTTATATTATTAAATGGCAACCCTTTCACTGAGTCCTCTTTTCCATATCTTTTTGGATTATCGTTTGCTACTGACCTTTCATGTAAACAAAATATACAGTTGATTGCTAAACTAGCATCTGCTGAGGTTGATTCTCTAACATGATCACCATTTTCTTACTCTTGATTCCATTCTCTATTTCTACGAATCTCTTATTTGTCCTTGTATGGAATACTGATGTCATATTTGGGCTGCTTCTTCTAATAATGCTCTTTTTCTTCTGGACAAGGTCTAAAAATCGTTGTGAATATAGTTGGAACCGCTCTATCTGTTAAGCTTGAGCCACTTTTCCATCGTTGTAAAAAGGTATCTCTTTCTCTTTTCTACAAATTCTATCATATTTGCTGCTCACAGGAGTTATCATCTCTAATTCCATTAACAAAAACTCTTTCTTACCTAAATCATCATTCAGCTCTAAAATCATCACTCAAGTCTCATTTATTTACTGTATTTGCCTCTGCATGCTCTAAAAACTTTTATTTGTCTGGTTTTTTTACCTGCATTTTACCCCTTTAGAACTCCCTCTCATTTTTATGTTTTCTTGATTCATACAACCTACGACTCTTTAAGTCTTTTGTCAACTGTTTCCTTGCTCTGTAACTCTATTCTTTTTTTTCCTAGTAACTCTCAACTTAATAGTGGTTGCTTGCAGCCTTGTTAGGAATGAATCAGAATAAATAAGTTTATATATATATATATATTTATATATATATGTATCTATATATATATATATATATGTATATATATAGATATATATATATATCTATATATATATTAGGGATATGACTTTTTTGCAACCTCCTGGGCCTGTATCGTAATTCAATGAACTTTTATGTAAAAAGAACGAATAGATGTTTCATTTTGACATATTTTGAAAAAAGGTCACCCCAAAACCAAAAAATCGAATTTTCAATAGGTACACTTTTGTACAGTAAATGAATATTAAAGGCTGAAGATGTTGTAAGAGTCATACTCCTGTTGTTATTTTATTTATTTATGCAACATGTACTGTGATATAACAAAAAACATTATGTGATATATAATTATACAAGTATTACAAAATTAACAGTATCAAAGCGTCTAGTACAACAATATACATAACTGTCTGTGTCTATAGGCCTACTGTGTTTAGTACATGGGTCACATGATGCTCACGTCTCATAAAGAGTCTAGCGCTTATTACTTAGAATGAATCGAAGTTGCAGTTTGTCTTTCTTTCTGCAGGAAGCATACAGGTCTTGCATCACCTTGATTGCACGTTCAGCTATCTGATTACTTCGTGGTATGTCGATGACGGATGGCTCTTTCTTCCAGTGATTTTTGAATGACTGCAATGCCTTTTTGTAAGGCTTCAATACATCAGATAAATTCTTGAAGTCATTGTCATTGTACTTTTGACTACTAAACCAATGTTCTGCCCACTCATATGAAATGAACCTGCAAACCTTCTCCAAATTCTTTCTCGCTTCAGGCATAAGAATGAACGCCAGAATGGCGAGAATGGCTCTTGAGTTCCATCTGGCATTGCTCATATTAGGAATGTTCTGAAAGTGAATCAGAGGGAAGTTTCTTTGTTCTTCATAGAACCTAAACACTCTTGTTAAATGGTACAAAAACTTCATATCGTCTCTCCACCCTGATTTATCAAGAATTTCTACAGTTCCATTCACAAACTTATCCTTCAGTTCATCATACTTATTCAACAGTTCAGACACAAATGGGTATTCAATGTTTGGAGATTTGGTATCACCCCCAAGTTCTTCGTCCATCACCAGACGGAGAATCCTGTCTAGTACGTGATGCTGACAACCGATAAATTGTGGTATTGTGACACCCTTTAATTTAAACATACGTTGCAACTTCACAACAACTCCATTTCTCTTCCCAGTATTGACGTTTGTTGTATCAGTAATGATCATCTTAATTGAATTCCACAAATTGTATTCATCAATAAGTTTGGCAATTTTTTCAGCAACAGTTTCAGCTATGCCATCTTTTAAACGCAGTGCATCAAGTTTCACGTCAGTTCTCTCATTCTGAAGTACAACTACCTGATATTCCTTATCATCTATTCGTTTGCCATCAAAGTGTAAGGACCACTGTTCCATTTTAAGTTGTTGTATCATTTCTTTTTTTAATTTACCTGCCTCTTTGAATATGGACTTGTAAATTGCTGATTGACTTGGAGTTGGAATATCAATACCTTGTTGTGATAATACATTGCATATTTTAGCAGCTTTCTTTGTGGAAACTCCACTTGATGTAACCATACTTACAGCAAATTTACTTTTGTAGTGCTTTCTAGTTTTTTTCTGAGTGTCCTCATCATCGTCTTTATCACCATCGTCGTCTTCATCATCTTCACTCTTACTTTTGCAGTTTTCAGATTCAGTACCACTGTCTGTGGTAGACAGGACTTGTGATGTGGAAGGTATTGCTGTTCCAGACTGGACTTTCCTTCTCTTGGAAGGGTGAATGGTTTCTTTACTTGCCACTTGTCCTGTTGAGTACCCCACCTGTCCTTTACTTTCTTTTTGTAGGTGGTATAGACGTTTATCTTCCGAGGATAACCACTGGCCATTCACTTTCGTGATGTCAAATAATGCATTGAGAACATCATATTTTCCACGCTTGACACATTCATCATAGACCTTCAGCACCTTCATAAGCTTTGCTCTTATCACTTGATCAGACACACGTGGAAAATTCAGTTTATTGTCCCACGATTTTGTAATTTCCTTAGAAATTTGGTCTATTCGTTCTTTTCTTCCTTTAACATATGCTCCGAGAAACTGGTATCTTCCTACGATCTGCAATTGAAGTGGTATTCTGGATTTTTCATCGAGTGAATGTTCTTCTACAGCCACGCTTCCTCTTCTTCTGTGTGACTCTTGAAATCTCACCAAATTTTTAGTCCAAGTCTTCTTGTTCTTTGTTACTGTGGTATGACTTTTCTTGTGAGACATCATATAATATTGTTACGACTTTACGGATAGCTGAGCGTAAATATCCGTTTAATAAAGTCGTTTAATTAATAAAATACTTTAACTGTATAGTAATCCAATTATAGTTCGATAATCCAGTCAATGTTGATAACAGTTCGATAATCCAGTCCGTATCCTAACGATAATGCTACAACTACTTATACTTCGTACACTTACAGCGTCTTTAGTTCGCTACAGTAGTTCCTTATTAGCTCAGTTTCACCCAGAGTACTTCATAGAACTATTCACATTATCAACACTGAGCTCTGACAGCAGCTCGCTTATATAATTATTTAGAGCTTCCAGAATGTTCTACTAAGTTCTATAATCTTCTACAGTCTGTTACAGTCGTCTATATCACCGTGGTAACACAATGACGTCATCACATAACAATTCCTTGTATTTGCCGGCACACGGCCGTTTCGTTGCCATGGTAACGTAAGGCGTTATATTTATAAATTCATAACAAAATAATGAAATAAATAGAATTAAGCTGAGAATTAAGCTTAAGATTAAAACATCGGTCAAAAATGAATGTATAAAAATGGTAAATCAAATTTTTATTTTGGGGGTGACCTTTTTTTGTTGCAGAAAGCTATTTGGGCCTTTTTTCATGATTTTAGGTAAAAGTTCATCGATTTATGATACAGGAAACATTTTATTTGAAAAAAAATTAAAAAGTCATATCCCTAATATATATAGATATATATATATATCCATATATATATATATATATATATATATATATATATATATATATATATATATGTATATATAAATATATATATATATATATACATATATATATATAAATATAAATATATATATATATATATATATATATATATATATATATATATATATACACATATATATATAGTACATTAGTAAAAACACTTATATATATATATAAATATATATATATACATATATATATATATATATATATATATATATATAAATATATATATATATATATATATATATATATATATATATATATATATATATATATATATATATATATATATATATATATACATATATATATAGTACATTAGTAAAAACACTTATTTAATTTTTGATTACTTCAACACTGTGTTTCACCATCAGTAGGTTCATCAGAAGGAATTCTTCCTGATGAACCTTCATCAGTAGGTTTATCAGGAAGAATTCTTCCTAATGAGCCTACTGATGGTGAAACTCAGTGTTGAAGTAATCAAAAATTAGATAAGTGTTTTTACTAATGTACTATTGCTCTGTTCTTTTAGAACATTGAGCACTCATACAATAATAAAGACAATTTCTTTTTTGTATGATTATGCATTTTGCTTAGTTGATTGATAAACTAGTTTGTCATACTTTAAAATTGTTTAAAATTTTAACTTATATATCACATCAACATAGCATATTTTCTCCTAATTTCCGAAAAGAATATAAAATCAATTATGAGTTCATAAAAGAGTATGAGTGAATTGAACAGAAACGATAGCAATAATTAAAATTTTAGTCTAAACAGTTGAAAAACAATTTTTAAAAAATATAACTCTTTTTTGGTTCAAGGTTTATTTAAAAAAAAGATTTCAATATAGTTGTCACTATATCTTTATAGCTTAGAGATATCATGGTTGAATTTTTAAATTTTAATTTAATTTACAAAACACAAGAAAAGTGAATAAAGAAGGGCAATAAAAAAATGTTATATTTTATTCCATTATTATATTTTAGTCATATATTAACACTCAAATAGATCTTGCAAAATTGCTACCTTCATTTCAAAATTTTTTAAGCAAACATCAAGATACTTGAATAAAGAAACGTGATGGTTGCGAAGGTTGTTTTTTCTGCCATTTTTTGCGTTGCTTGCAAATTATTGGTTTGACTATATCTGGAATAAACTCAACAAAAATTTGATTAAACAACTAATAAAACTGGAGAATAAAAGAACGAAGTCTGAAAAAAAATAGAGGAACAAAAACCAAAACAAAAACATAATAACAAAAACTCACTAAATAGAGCGCACACTAATAACTCTGAGCGAAAAATAAAAACTGCAGAGTAACTTTGAAAACTATTATCTCGACTTTACAAGTATCCAACTATTCAAAGTTTAATTACCTAAGTCTTTTTAAATGATTTGTTACTCTCCTACTTGTTAATAAAACCATTGTAGAAATTTTTATATACGATAACATTTTTATTCACAAAGAAGAAGAGAAATGAATGAACTTTTATAATAATATAATTAAGATCATTCATTTTTATAAAACAACTGATGTATAACAGTTTTTTATATATTGTTGTTTTATTAAAACGATTGATTATAGTTTAACATTTGAATATTGTTTTTTATTTATTATTTAATTAATTACTGAATTATTAAATAAAAATAAAATATTAAAAAATATTGAAAAAAAAAACTTTAGGTTTTTTTTTTTTGCGATCAATCCTTATTCACATTGCATAACAACCTAAGCGCATTTTACTGTTGTAACTCAATAGTTTTTATTATTTTATTTTTTGCTAAAATAACGACAAGCTATGACTAAAACAAATTTAGTGGTTTATAACATAAATTTTGCACATATATATTAATACTCAAAATTTTCAATTTAAAAAATATTTCAAATTTTCTGCAAGTTTTTAAAATGTGCAAGTGTAAATATAAAGAGACTTGGCTATTTGTCAGGCTATTTGTCAGTCGATGTAGCAGCACTTTGTTGCAAGTCAGGATATAAGATAGTCAATGTAGCAACACTCCGCGCATGATTTACAGTAAAAAAAAAACAACAACATTTTATTAAAAAAAAATAAAAACATTTTATTAAAAAAAATAAAAATAAAAACATTGTTTATATTGTTAAAAACATTCTGGTCAAGATTGTTTTTAAAAACATTCTGGTCAACTTAATTGACCAGAATGTTTTTAAAAACATTCTGGTCAAGATTGTTTTTAAAAACATTCAAATGGAAACCGCCTATGACATGCGCCACAGAATTTCAACTACAACTATTGAATGTGACCTTGGAATTCTTATCTCAAATGATCTGAAAGTCAGACCGCAAGTTGAAAAAGCAGCATCCACAGCCAATTGCATGTTAGGAAGGCTCAATAATGCTTTCCTCAGTAGAAACTTAACTTTGTGGCGCATACTCTATATAACGTATATCCAGCCACATCTAGAATTTGCCATTCAAGCTCATATGGCAATATGCCGTTCAAGCCTGTATGTCTGTTTCTAGATATGGTCCCCATATCTAGGAACAGACATTGAGTTACTTGAGGATGCTCAAGACCGCGTCACTAAGACAATATCATCTATCAGCTATTTTGATAAAATAAAGCGTTTTTAGATACTCAAACTTACCACCCTTAAAACATGTCATTTATGTGGAGATATAATCCAACAATTCAAGATTTTCAACAACATTGACGAAGTTTATTTTTTGGTCCCACAGCACCAACTAATTGGGTGTGAGGTGTACAACCTGCGCAGCCATGACAAGCAGCTAAACCATCAATTCATAAGAGGATGTGAGGAGAGATCAAACTTTTTGACCAACAGAGTTGTGGTCCATTCTCTCACCCAGCACACTGTAAACGCTCCAACTTTGAATACATTTAAAAATCGGATTTTGATGCGATAAACTGTTAAATCAGCATAGAGACTCCAGGAAAAGTCTCTTCATCAAATTAATAATTTAACATTTAAATATATACATATATATATATATATTTATTGTTATTATGGCATTATTGTGGTTAGCATGTATTAATTTGGTTACTGAATATATCAAACTCAAACTCATATATAAATATATATATTTACTAACTGTATAAACTTATTATTGTATAATACCAGGTACGTGACATGAAATTTTAAATTTGATAATTATCACAATGTTATATATCTTTAAAAACCCCTTTAATATAATATTTAAAAGGTGAAGAAATTATCAAAATTAGACAATTCTACTAAAAGTTATGTGGTTTTTAGTAAAAAAAATTTTCATCTATGAATTTGTTAAAGAAACTGCGGTCAAAATTTAGTTTTACTTCACTTAAATTGTTATAACTTTTTCTATTCTTATCCAAATTCCTATATATTGATATTAAAAGACAGATGTAAGAATGGGCCGTATCTAGGGTTTTGGATGTCAGGAGCTATTCGAGGAAAAAAATTTGGGTGGTGGCAAGCCTGCCACCACCCAATTTTCCACAAGAAAATTTCCATAAGAAATATACTTTTCTTGAAGAAAATATTTTTTCACAACAAAAAAATGTTTATCTGACCCTAGTACTAGTACCTAAATAAAAGTTGAAAAAACGTTGCACAGAATTTAAATACAAAATTTCGGTTCTGTATGTAGGGATTGTCATGTACCTAATAATATTAAGTATAACTGCATAAATTTATTATTGACCTCAAAAAAACCCTAAAATAATATATATATATATATATATATATATATATATATATATATATATATATATATATATATATATATATATATATATATATATATATATATATATATATATATATATATATATATATAAATTTAGTGTATAAATAAATTAGCAATTAATTTTATGCCAACTATACAATTAAATATGGTTTCATTAAAAGCTCCCTTTAGAAAGAAAGAAAAATTCAATCATCTTTTGCTTTAAAAGTGATGTAGAATATCTATTTTTATAATTTGTAAAAGACTTGAAAAAATATTTAATTAGGTGATAAAACCATTCTGATCATCAAATACCTTAAAATCTTGCCTATCATATTGAATTTACAAATAGTTATGGTGCTTTAAAATACCTGTGTAGGTGCAAAATTTCAGGTTAATACTTAATTCGGTTTATTAAATATTGCTATTTAGCAACAAAAAATCTTGTTGCAAAAAATGCCTAATAAAAGTAAGATATATAAATTTAAAAATTGTCCTGAGAATTGTTAAAAACAAGTTTTCTAATAAAATATTAAAACCGTAAACAGTATTTTTTTTTTTTTTTGATTTAGTGAAAAATAATGCAAATGAAATAGATTTCACAATAAATGAAAATAAAAAGAAAATATGAAAACATAGACGAAAGCTTTAATTTACTCAAAAATAAAACAATGTAGTTAAGCAGTATTTTTTGTTTGATTTCATTTTTTTTGTCAACATTCTACAGTTTGAACTGAAATGCCTGTTGCTTAAGCATTAAAAAAAAAAAAGGGGAAACCCAATCTGATTGTGTAAAGTAAATCGTTTTAAAAATATTAAGTTAGTACATTTATTATTGAAACCAGATTATTTTATTACATTAAAAACTATGCATATTATTTTATTCCCTAAAAAACTATGCATGTATATTCAAGCATATTCATGAAGTTAACCTCTCAACTAGAACTAAAATGACAAAACAAATGTTTTTTGTTAATATCTCAATAAATAAATTTTGATAATTTTAACAAATTCCAAACTTATTTTGTAAAGTTTATTTACAAAATAAACATACCTTGTCTCTGCACTTGGGAATCACTTTAAATAGAGAAGTGTTGAAGAGCTTCTATTTGTTTTAGGAATAAGCAATCTTGCTTTTCGATCAATAAGATGTCTTCATGTTCAAGGAAGTATTTCTATGCCTCCATGTGATTTTAAACCTGAACCATATGATGTAAGTATATTATTTTTATGTTTTTCATTAGCTCTTCATAAATATATTATTTTTAGGCATACTATATTTTATTTTGAGTGTATGGGTGGTATATTTAAATCTTTTTTATTAAGAGTATTAGCTATGAAAAAGTTAGAGAAATCAGACAAAAGCACATGGTACCAGGTCTTTTAACATATTACAAAAAGCCTGTTATGGTTCATCAAGTAAATATTTATAATATTTTTATAAATGTTTTTTTTTTAATTTTAAATAGCTAATTTTTTTAATTAATAAACAAGTTTTCTTTTTCTAAAACAATTTAGGGCCATAAACAATGGTTATTTGATTATGATGGAAAGCGTTATTTAGACATGTTTGCTGGTATTGTTACAGTTGGTGTTGGACATTGTCACCCGTAATAGAATTTTTAATTTTTTTTGGACTATGCTTTATGATCAGTATATAATATAAATATTTTATTTATAGAAAAGTTGAAGAAGCAACCTTTAAACAAATGAGAAAGTTGTGGCACACAACAAATATATACTTACACCCTAAAACTCATGAGTATGCAGAAAAACTTGCATCTAAAATGCCTGGAGATCTTAAGGTAAACCTTTTTTTATAAGCGTTTTTTTGTTGTTGTTGGGAAAAGCTAATCCGTAGAAATGGTTAATTATAAATGAATCATAATTACATAAATTTCTTTTAAATTTTTTAACTTCTTATTTGAAAATAATTTTTTTGGATAAGTAAAAATGAGTATTAACCAAATAAAACCATATAAAAAAAAAGTTTGTATATTATTGCAATCAAGTTAAATTTTAATTTGAAAGCTATTATTATAAAGTTAATGAAATATTGACCAAAAAAACTTCTTTTTTGAAGTTCAAATTAAAAACTATTTATACTATTTTGTGCAAAATTGAATGCTGATTAATAATATGCAAAAAAAAAAAAAAAAAAAAAAATAAATAAAGTTATTCATATTATTTGAAATTAAGTTAATCATATTATTTGAAATATATTTAATTAAACTAAAACTTATATGGAAAAAAAGTTCAGGAAACAGAAAAACCTGTTTTTTGCCTTTAAATCTTGTTCTTTTAATATAAATTAACATTGCTTATGTAGCTTAAAAAAAATGATGACAGGTGTTTAAAATGAAGAAATTGCATAAAAGAAAAATAAAAGGAAAAAAATGTATGCATTTTTCTTTCTATTTTATATACGCCCATAATTAAATCTGCGTATTGGTAATTATGGGAAGAAAAAAAGTTTTTTAAAAATAAATTGCTACTATTTTAAAGAAAAACACGATATTTTAATCTTGACATGTTTCATAGCTAACATACTACACTTTTAAAAGATAAAATTACAATTCAAAACTCTGGATATAAATATAAAATCAAAATTTGAAGACGTTACAGAGAAATATTAACAGACTGTATTGTATTATAATTTTTATTTTATATATATTTATTCAAATTTTTATTATGTTGGTTTGTAACAAATAGAATTGTTACAAACCAATAAAAATTATAATACAAATTATGATACCGTAAATAGCAAAAAAATTTTTTAAGTAAATTAAAAAAAAAACAAACTTGATTGACAAATTTATATTATAATGAACAGTTTGTTTATTTAAAATCGAGTTTTCCCATTTCATATGGAGTGCTTCTTTAATTTTCAATTTGTTTTTGTTAGGAGCAGTATCCAAAATTTTAAAGCAATTATAGTTACTTAAATTTTTAAAATTAACAGATGAAATTAAATGCTTATAAACATTAGATTGTTTGTCACTTGTAAGATGCTCATGAATCCTTGTTGTTAAATATCTGGAGGTTTCTACAATATAACTGTCATTACATCCAGCACAAGAATATTTATAAACAAAGGAAGTGGATCTTTTATACATAAACTGTTTTGTAATTTGTTGGTAGTAAAAATTAAATTAATTATAACATCTTTTGATTTGATTAACTTTAGATTTAGTAAAATTTGAGTAAAATCCTATAAATGGAAGTTATAAGCTTCCATTTATAGGATTTTACTCAAATTTTTATCTTATATTATGGTTCAATACTATTTATCACAGATGGATTTATCTTTTTATCAACAAATAATTTAATTTCAGTGTCAATTATTTTAGGTGGATATTGGCTATTTTTTAAAACATTAGATAGATTTTTTATGTCCTTATCAAATCCTAGCCATGTGTTGTTGATTTTATATGTTCTATCAATTAAACAACGTATAAGACTGATTTTGTAACAATAGGAAACAAAACTGGAAAATTTTAGTAAAAGACCTGTATATATTTTTTTGTGATAAACTTAGTTGTTTAATTGATAGAATGTATAAAATCATCAAAACCCATCTTTGAATAAACTGTTCATTATAATATAAATTTGTCAATTTAGTTTGTTTTTTTTTAATTTTAATTTTTTTTTTTTGTGCTATTTACGGTATCATAATTTGTATTATAATTTTTATTGGTTTGTAACAATTCTATTTGTCTGTTAATAATTCTCTGTAACATCTTCAAATTTTGATTTTATATTTATATCCAGTGTTTTGAATTAAAAACGTTAAATATGCTCTAACAAGCAATTTATTCAGTTTTTAATGAAAAATTTCCGTAATTAACGATTTCTACAGTATAATAAAAAAAATAAAAAATAATAATAATTTACCTTTGGTAATTCTTTTCTTTTTTGTTAAGAAGCCAAAATTCTGCAAGGTTCTGCCAAAAACTCTGGCTCATGGTCTTGAGTTTTTAACAGCTTTTTAATAGGTACTTAATTGTACCAAGCAATTTAGAAGGATGTCCTGCACACACAGCAAGTAGCTCGTCTTTTTTTTTAGTAACTTTCTTAAACATTTTTATATACTATTGAATTTTTTATAGTCTATTTATATTATAATAAATAGGCCCCTCTCTGTTACCAGAATGTTTCAGTAATGTGTGAGTGTCTGTGTGATATATTAAAGACTGTCAAGTTTTAATTTAAAAGATATATTTTTCTATTTTACTAATTTTTCTTGAATTGAGTTTTTTTCTGTGATTTTTTTTGACAACTAAATGAGTGCTTTTTAAATTGATCTGTAATCAGTCTTCATTTCTTAGAACTTCTCTCTTAACAATATATTTTTGTATTACAGGTCTACTTAACAGTAGATTTAAAGTTATCCAAAAAAAACAGCAACCATCTAATGATTTAAACAAGATGAGTGTCTGCTTTTTGAAGCTTTTTTTTTTCTATAGCAATAACTGGAGTATTTATTGGATTATTTTTAATATCCTTTTTTTAATATACTTTTTTAATATACTTTTTTTTCTAATCTAAATACTGTCTGTATCTGTGTATGAAAATTAAGAGAAAGACTTCACGGCTTTACTAAAAGCAATTTCATAATATCAAATGCATTTGAATGAAAGTACAAAGAAAATATGTTCACAATGTACTGAAATTAGACTAATTTAATTGATTTTATGTTATATAACATTTATGATGTTCTTAAACAAGTTTTTTTTTGTGGATAAATACAAATAAATCATAAAATTACCAAATTCTGTATAATTATTCCTTAGTCATTAATAAAGAAATTATGTGAATCCCACTGAGAAATAATTAACAGTTAGCGCTTAAAAACTATTACGCAACAATCAAGCTTTTAATGTTACCAAAAATATTTATTTTAATTAATTTAATAGTTTTGTTATTTTGATTTTTTTTTTTTTTTAATTTTTTGATTTATTTAATTAGTATTTATTATGTTTTTTTTTTTTAATTTTTAAGATTATGTTTGAACAAAATTGTTTATATATTGCACTAACTTTATATTGTTTTATACTTTAACAGGTTATTATGTTTTTTAACAGTGGAAGTGAAGCCAATGACATGGCAATGATGCTTATGCGAGCATATACAGGAAACTGGGATATTATTTGTCATAGGTTTTTATTATTACATAATTTTTTTGTTTTTTTGTTAATTTAGTTATTAATAGTAATAAAAAATTGTAATTTTATATAGAAACTCATACCATGGAGCTGGCCCTCACACTCTTGGAATACTATCACATTCTAATTGGAAATACAATACACCACTAGGCTTTGGGTGCCATGCTGTATGTTAAAGCATTTTTTTAACTTTTGTTTTATATATATATTTATATGTATTTTTTAGGTATGTTTTTATGTACATTATGAACATTTTCTCCTCCAAGAATGTTGAGTCCTCAACCACTAGAATAAAAATTTTTTTTATTAAAAGACATTGTTAACTTTATTAGATATATTTAAGCTAAAGGTATTAAATAATTTTTCATAACCAAGATAGTTTTAGATATCATGTTTCATCAGCAGTGTTAAACAGCTGCCAATATTTTTTATTCAATATTTTTTATTTATTTTAATTTTCTACTTACAACCAGGGATGCAAAGTCCCAAAAAGGACTCCGGGTTTAAAAGTCACAAAAAGATTACTTCTTCCTCGTTTTTTGTATTCAGAAGTTATACAAATATAATAAGAATTATGAACTACTAATAGGAAAAAAATTAAAACTTTCAGGTTAGAGAAACAATCAATTTTTAAACCTGGAGTCCTTAGGTATAATGGCAGCTAGGACTCCTGGGCTCCAGGACTTCAGACTTAAAAACAATAAGTTTCAAGTCATTAAATCTCATGAACTTTTTTCTTATAGCAGATTATAAGTCAACCTACATGTTTAGAGCATCTGGAGACCAGGAAAAATAGAGATATAAAGCTGAAGTCCTTTTTGGACTCCGCACCCCTGCTTACAACACAAAAAGTTAAAACTTTCACAGTATCTTGAAGTAATGTTATGATAGAAAAAAAGTTATTTGTGAATCACAAGAACTCTAAATTTTAAAAATTATTTTTATAATGATAAATTTTTGTAATAATTATATAGTCTTATTACACAGATTTTACATTGGTTATAATTAAATTTAATATTTAATTCAATAATTATTTATTGTTAGAAAGAAAAGCTTTGCTGCTTTTTTTAACTGAAATTTTTTTTCTTTCATTTCCAGATGTTGAAAAAGCTCTTTTATTCTTGCACAAGTACCTGGTGTAGATGTCAAAACATTTTAATACATGTTAACTTTTTTTAGATGTCTTAAACACATCTTGTGTTTAATGGGTTTTTAACAATTATAATGTTGGTAAAATGCAAGAAATTATAGAGACTTCTATCATTCTGTTAATGATGCATACTTACTATTGACAAAAAAAAAAACTGTTACTTCAACTTAAAATAACTTAAATTATACTAGTTGTTTTTTACTAGATTTCTTTAAAGTTTGATTTGTTATCTTATTATCTATGAATCTTATTATTGTCTTTTTATAGTATCGTTTTGAACACATTAAAATACTGCTGAGTCCTTAAAATACTGCTGAGTCCTTAAAATACTGCTGAGTCCTTAAAATACTGCTGAGTCCTTAACACGTTCGCTGCAGAGATATTTTAAATTATGCTTTATTTCTTTGCCAAGCCATAAAGTCTGCAACGAACAATTTATGCCAAGGCTTTCATTCTCATTGCCAAGTCTAGATATCAAAATTTCAATAAATAAAATATTTTTAATCGAAAATAATTCTATAGTATTTTTTATTCTGAATATAACTGACAAAAAATAAGCACTACAAGTATACTCGTAGTTGGCAGCGAACATATTAAAATGCAGCAGTTTTTTGAATACTTAAAAGTAATAAGCTCATCAACATTTTCTTTAGCACTAAAATTAATTAATTTAAGTCATTTTTATGCTTCCAAAAGTTACGGTTTTTTTTAGCGTGAAAATGGAGCTAACATGTTCAAATTGTTGTTGGTCAAATTTAATACTTTATAAAATATTTTAAGAAAATAACGAGAGAACTATTGCAATTTTCATGTAATGTAAGTTAACAAAAACATGATAAAGTTTTTTCTGAAATTTAGTTAAAAAGCTTAAGTTTTTTAATAATATATGCGAAAGAATATTACATGTTATGTTTTTACATTTAAAGTGTTGAATAATGATGCTTAGTTAAAGCACATTTTTATTTTAAATTTGTGTAACATAAGTTAAAACTACATGCTTTTACTAAAGTTCTGGCTCTTTTTCGTTAAGTTTTTGTTTACAAAATGAGTTACATCATTAAGTAGTTCGCGTTGGTATGACAAGATTCTAACTGAAACTTTTTATATTAGGAGAATTTAGAAAAAAAGTTTTTATTTTTTTAATGTTAATTAAAATTATTTATATTATTGCTTTTTATTTGTTTATGTATTCTTATTTTAATACATATAAATACACATAGATAAATAAAAATAAGAATTTAATAAATATTTGTATATAAACATTAAAAAAAAAGAAAAGATTTATTTGCTATCCTCCAAGTATAAAAAAAATCAGTTAAAATCTTTTTTATTTTTGTTTTAGTAAAACAAATCATTTGTAAATGCAATTATGGGTAATTTATAAATCACATCACCCTAAATTTGTCAATTCTTAACCCCTTCCCTCCTGTCACAAATGATCACATATACCTTAACTCCTCTCCTTCCTAAACTGCGATAGTAGTTTTTTCGTCAAAAATATTTTAAAAGATTTAAATGTAAATACTTTGCAGCATTTTAAAAATTCAACCTAATGAATATGAGGCAATACGCATAAACGTAAGGAGTGTAAGTAAAAACTTTGACCAACCAAATATTTTCATATTTAGACAACTCAAATAAGTATTAATAAATTTGTAATGTTAAAATAATTTTTTAAAGTTGCTCTTGGTTTGGCGTAAAAACTGTTTTCCATTAGATAACTTTCATAAATGTTAAGAAAAATCACTCAGGAAGAGTGCCACCAGTTTTTTAAAATTTCCTTTGTTAATTACTCTTAATGAATGAGTTCAATACTTTTGCAACTTTTTTGTTATGTAACTCTAACTCTGAATAATAGATAAAAAATCCACCATGAATGAAAAAACCATGAATATCGCTCGGTAACGTAAGTGATGTAGCGTAAGTTAAATATATAGTATCAAAAAAAAAATTATTTTCCTTAGCCGGTTATCTCTTATAAAATTTTATATATTTTTTAAATTGGCATAGAATCCTTAACATCTTGTAGAAGTTTCTTATACAAACCGGTTTGTAGAAATCTGAATCTTTACTGATTCATAGAAATCTGACCTAAAAGTTGAAGCAATTTTTTACCTTGTTTTCTGTGTAATGTTAGTTAAGTGACATTTTCAGTAATAAGTTCGCCCTCTTTTGGCCAGACTCAAAACTTTTTAACTTATTTTATTCTTTAGACTAACAGCTTTCATACAAAATATTTCATACAAAGTATTTGATAAAGTTGTTGCGTGCGTAATGTAAGTTAAAAATGGAATTGCCCATTTATATATATATATATATATATATATATATATATATATATATATATATATATATATATATATATATATATATATATATATATATATATATATACACAATTAACACATGTAATTGACAGTCAATTGTTTTTTTTTGGATAGTCAAAATTTTTATTTTTTATTAAAAATTGAATAACAGCAGTTAAAAAAACAAACTCGAAAAGGAACAATATGCAAACTCAATAAAAAAATAATTCAATTAAAATTTACAAGTTAAGGCATAGCAAAGAACAATTTTAATTTTGCACAGGTTTTGAAAATTATGAAATTAAAGTTGTCTTAAAGTTTTAAAACGAGAAATTTATTCACTCAATTATTGGGGCTCAAAATCCATATCTCTGATGAAACTTCTTTATCTAAAACAAGAGGAAGGGCATGTATATAAAATGTAAAAGAAGAAATTTTAATGGTGCTAATTTAACCATGACACACTTTTACTATAGAAGATTTAGCAATATGGAATAATATCTCATCAAGTACTACCATTAGGATATTAACTACTTGGTATGATTTTATGTATATTAAATTTAGATCAATTCCAATGTCGCTTACAAAAAAATAAGTTAATAAAACAAGTTAATGCCTAGTTGTTTTAAAGATTTATACCCTAATACTCGTGTTATTATAGACTGTACATATATTTTTACAGTGATGCCAACTAGGTATCACAGTAAATCAGCAATGTTCTCCAACTATAGTCATCATTACATAGCAAATGGTCTCATTGGTACTGCACCAAGTGGAGCTTTAATATTTGTTTCAGATTTATATGTAGGAAGATCAAGAGATAAACAGATAAAAAACACTGCCGCATACTAAAGTTATTAAAAAAAGTGATAATTTTATGGCATATTGGGGTTTTGATTTAGCAAATGAGTTACCTAAAGAAATAACTCTTAGCATAGCACCATTTCTTGAAGGTGATTTAAGTTGAACGGTATTGCAAGAGTTAAAAACTCTTACAAAATCTTACAAAACACATTTAAGCTTAAGATGATTTAGTTAACTTTCTACCCCTTCTACTTAAAACTGATAGTGTTGAGGAGACAGAATAAAAAATAATTTATATATGTTTTGTAAATGATTATTTTATTTTAAATATTTCTGTTGACATAAAATTAAAATCAAAATCTCTTAACTCAAGAAAAATAACTGTATTCTGAAATTCTGCATTATAATCTATTGTTTCGATATGCAATGATTTTTTTGTATTAACAATAAAATCCATTGTTTTAGTTTCTGTTAGTGCTAAACGATACATAACCCCTTGACACTGATAAATATAAGGATGCTTTACTTTTAATTTTGAAGTACCATTGCACTAAATTTAATTAATCTTCTATATATATAAAGGGCAATGTGTGTGTGTGTGTTTGTTTGTTTGTTTGTTCTCTATAGAAATCCAAACCGCCGGACCGATCTCGATGAAATTTGGCATGGGGGTAGTCCTCGAGGGGGAGAAGGTTCTTAGCTGGGTTTTGACCCCGTACCCCGATCCCCGGGGTCAAGGGGGCCCAAAAATGGGCCCCCCTGACCCCGGGGTCAGGGGGGACCATTTTTTGGGCCGATTTTTTAGGCCCATTTTTGGGCCCATTTTTGTGTACAGATATCAGGTAAGCCAGTTTAAATATTGGCCCGGGCAACGCCGGGTAACTCCAGCTATATATATAAAGGGCAATGTGTGTTTGTGTGTGTTTGTTTGTCTTCTATATATATAAAGGGCAATGTGTGTGTGTGTGTGTTTGTTTGTTTGTTCTGTATAGAAATCCAAACCGCCCGACCGATCTCGATGAAATTTGGCATGGGGTAGTCCTCGAGGAGGAGAAGGTTCTTAGCTGGGTTTTGACCCCGTATCCCAACCCCCGGGGTCAAGGGGGCCCAAAAATGGGCCCCCCTGACCCCGGGATCAGAGGGGACCATTTTTTGGGCCCATTTTTGTGTACAGATATCAGGTAAGCCAGTTTAAATATTGGCCCGGGCAATGCCGGGTAACTCATGCTAGTAATAAATATTTAATAAATTAATATTAATCTACTATTGTTCCTATAAATGTTTTTCCTGGCATGCTTCTTCAATTGTTAAATGTTTTTTTGATGAAGGGCATTTAACTTCAAGTACTTTTTCAAAACAAACTGCTCCATCAAGGCTACAACCCAACTGAGCATTTTGGGGTTTTATAAAAAAACCACATTGTGTAACATTTTACTTAGAGTTATGTTTTCATATTGTTTTATAGCTTTTTCTTCATTATCTGTTCCCCATATACAGCTTTCTCCTAATTTTACATTTTTGGTTTGTAAAGCTTTTTTTTAAATAGATGTTGGGTAAATTCTTTTATACATTACGCTGCCAAAGTCGCTGTTAATTGTTTGCTTCTTTTTTGACACTATAATTTGCTTTTGGATTGCTTAACTGTTTAAAAAACCTCAAAACTCTACAAATGCTTTTTGTTTACAAAACAAACAAGAAAAATCTTTTTTTTTTAAATTATCAAATAAAGTATTAATAATTTATGTTGTCTTTTTTTTAAAAATAAAAGTTCTGCAATATCATTTTCTATAAATGTTGACAGAGATGAATTAAAAAATGTACATGTCTCAAAAATGTACATTTTTGAGACATGTACATTTTTTAATTCCTCTGTACAAAAAAAATCACAAATTATTGGAGAAATGTATATCCCCTGACAGAGATTTGGTAATGAATAATATTTATAGGTTCCTAAAAGCAAAAGTCTTTCTCGAGTTTTTGTCTTAACAAGCATCAGGTTTTTTGAAATTTAATTTTGAAAATAAAGTTGCTTCAGAGTTGGTTGATTCACCTAGAACATGCTATATCTGTAAAAT
>NC_088934.1:8045000-8102500 GCF_038396675.1 Hydra vulgaris
CTAAGTTTACCATATAACAATACAGGGAGAAAAAAATATCTATATATATTTATATATATATATACAAAAATGCAAATTAAAAGACTACAATGTTTTTAAAAACATTCAGAATGTTTTTGTTTTTTTACTGTAAAACGTGCGCGGAGTGTTGCTACATCGACTATCTTATAGCCTGACTCACAACGGAGTGTTACTACATTGACTGAGGGTTTGGTTAAGGTTAGCATCAAGTTAAGGCGTAGGGTTAGGGTTACCGCAAGGTTTAAATATGGTTGTATTACTGTAATTAATCGTTTTTGTAAATAGATAAAAATTAAAATGAAATATAATATATAATAAACAAATAAAAATATTGAAAATAAATATAAAAAATATATTTTTATATTAAAATAATAAATTTAAACATGTATAAATAAAAATAGAAATAAAAATTAAAAAAAATATCTAAATATGATGAAAATAGTATAAAAAATTAAAAATACAACAGGAACAAAAAAAACATGTCCCCGTAAACGCCGACTAGGAGTGTATATATATATATATATATATATATATATATATATATATATATATATTCATATATATCACTTTCTGACCATTCTAGACCCTCCCTCATATTGGCTTTAGCCAATCAGAAACCATTGTTTGTCTACAAAGTTTTTTAGTTTTAAGTGAGAAAGTTCTTTAAAAATGACTTCGCCAATAAGAATTTGTATTCCTATTGATATAGTTTTGAATTTAATATTTATTTGTTTTTATAATATAATTATAAGTTTATATGATTATAGTTTCACATTATAATGTATATATTATATACTTATATAATTATAATTTCATTATAATGTAACATGATTGTTATGCAAATAATTCCCTCTGGACAATAATTTTTAACAATCGTTCAGAATAACGATAAACGATTGCAAAATAAGTAATTCCCTTAGGAGAATTACACGAAAATAATTACTAAGAGACTAATTTCGCAGTAGGAATTCTCCTTTAAAAGCCGAAGCGCTAAACTTAATAGAGGTTAAAATAACGGCACAAGAAGACAACACGCAGTTAATATAATAGTTGTAACAATTTAATATATAGATATAGAAATAAATATCAAACAAATATTAAAGCAATTCTCTTTCTTATAATAAATAAGAAAGAAAAAACATTACATGTAAATATGTATATATGTTTATTTATGTATATATATATATATATACACACACACACACACATATATATATTTATATATATATATATTTAAACAACTTTAAAAAAGTATTCTACACAATAGAGTGCTCAATGTTCTTAAAAGAACAGAGCAATTATATATTAGTAGAAAATCACTTAACAAAAATTTTTTTCATTTAATGAAACACAGTGTTAAATAGAAAAAATTTTTATTAAGTGATTTTCTACTAATATATATATATATATATATATATATATATATATATATATATATATATATATATATATATATATATTTATACATATATATATATATACATATGTATATATATATATATATATATATATATATATATATATATATATATATATATATATATATATCTATATCTATATATGTATATATAATATATGTATATATAAGTTATATATATAAGTTATATATATATAACTTTATTTTGTTTTTGGACTTACGCTATGTTGATTCTCATCCACACATTTAGTTTTTAAATAATATACTCTTTATAGTTTGATAAATTTATTAAATATGCTCTAACTTTGTATTTTTGTCACAACTTATAACTAATAAAATTATTGGTAAAATTAAAAAGGTAAAATCATTAGATATAAAGAAGTGCAAAACTGCAATTAAAAATGGATCACTAAGTAAATTCTTAAAATTTTATAAAGAAGACATTAGCAGTAATGATAAACTAAGTTCTGATAACTTTTCTGATTCTGATTTTGAGCCAGGCGAATGGATAAAAAGAAAAAATAAACCAAGCAGTACAAAAATTCGAGCCAACCTTTCTAAAGATATTTATTCCGGAAATGTTGCTTTAATGGCAACTGTTAATAACATCTCTCCTATGGTTCTGCAGAGAATTACAATGGCAGTTGTTCAAGCTGCAAGAGTAGACATGAACGCCATCAAATCAAGTCTCTCATTAGGGCATATTGCTAAAGAAGATATTAAAAGAAAAGTATGTTTATCTACATTCCCATGTATAATTAGCAGACTTTAATAACTAGCTTGTAATTATCTATCGAAATCAGGAATTGTTAAAATAAAAAAACCAGGTGCAGTTCATCATGCAAGATTTCTTAGCTCAGCTCTTTACTATACAAAGTTACATTTGCTATCTAAACAACTAGATTTTTTGATAAAAGAGGAAGACATAAAAGCTCAAGTAGAACAAATTGTTGAGTTATTTGTTGATTTTATGCTCCATGGTACTTGCAAAGCCACAATCCTATTAAAACCCCATACCTTGATATTACAGCTCTACATCAAATGACTCTGTATAAAGATGTTTGCCAAGTAAAGGAAGCTGTAGATAAAGTCATTGACTCAATATTAAAACACTCTTGGTACTTAGACTCAACTTTGATACCTCTTTCGTATCTAGATTATAAAGTTCCTAATAAAGATTAAACACTAATCAGTGGAGATCAAAGAGATAATCAACCTAGATAGCACAATGGCAGTAATCCAACAAATTTGGTGGTGTTAGTTAATGAGTTTTCCTACTTTATTTTTGCAATAAATGGGTTTACAGAAGAGAGAATATGCGATTGGTTGTGACTTCCACCATCTTTCTTGCACACAATCATATTACAACCAGTTTTTAGCCTATGCAAAAACCTTAATTATAGTAAATTATCATGCAGAAAGAAATGTAGGCATTATGCAGGAGTTTATTCATAGATACATTAGTGAAGAAGAAAAACAAATGGTAACCATAGACAAAGTTCGTTATGCCATGAAAAAACCTGAAAAAAGCTGCAGTAAGATGGGAATGGGAAAAAAAAGGAATATGGAAATAAGTTTAAATAACATTAATAATTTCAAGAAATTCAAAAGTGATTAGAAAACTTTTTTTTTCTTTTGTAGGCTTTTTTGTAAGGTAAATAGAAAACCTAGTTTTTATCATAATTGGCGTAAGTAACTTTAATAAGTAAAAGTAATACTTAATACGTAAGTAACAATTTTAATAAGTAAAAAAATGAGAAGGGGCCCAGGGGTAGATAAGGGTGAGGGAAGAGGTAAGGCAAGAGGTAAGGCAAATACATTACTAATTGAAGTAACAAGCAATTTACAATATTATCAACCAAAAAATATTTTTATTACACATGGCCATTGACACCAGGGGGTTGGGGAGGGGCATGCCCCCCCCCCCCTCTTTTTTTTTTTTATATATTAAATTGAAAAATGGCCATAAAATTTAAAATACAAGATACGTATTTTTGTTTTGAAAATTCTCTCATTCTGAATCACCCTAATATATATATATATACACACGCATATATATATAAAAACGATACTCTTTTTCCTTGGCCTACTTCATGCCATGATGAGACAGCCTGCCACTTGCAATCAAAGTTACTCATTTAGAGAGAGATCTTAAAGTTCTCATCTCAGATAATCTTAAACTTAATGCTCAAGTTTCAGCAGCTATGGTGAACGCTAACCACTCCTTAGAGAGGCTGAAAAAACTTTTAACAGTCTTTGTTTTTCATTGTGGAAAGAACTGTAAACCACATGTGTTCGTCCTCAACTAGAGTACGCTATCCAAGCGTGGTCACTGTACCAACCGGCAGAAAGAAGCGCTAGAAAAAGTTCAAAACCATGCTACAAAAACTATTTCTGATATTAGGAATTGCACTGCCGAGCAGCGAAGAGTCATTTTATTCTGATGATTTAATTCTGATGTTCAAGTTCATGCGTGAATTCGATAAAATAAATTTTTAAAACGTACCATTCAATTGTCCTTTGTTGTAAAAGTATACTTTGTGTGGTCATATACAAAGATTTGCACAGCAAAAAGTACTCAATTGCATGCCAATAGAGAAATTTTTCACGAACCATGTTGTGTTGCAGTGGAATAGCCTGCTGTAAATAGTAATTGATGCGAACTTCCGTAAACATGTTCAAAAGTCGACAAAATAAACATTTAAATCAGTTAACAGAGAATTTTTAAATGATAACTGGAAATAAATTCTCTTCTCATATGTTTCCAGTATTCTTTTATGTTCTTAAAGTATGGTACTTGTGTCGCAGATGTGCACAAGTATCTTAAGACTGTTAGTATAGAGGTGCCTGATGAGCACATCTTTGTTAGTAATTTAAACATAGTGAAAATTTATTACAGATTGTTGTAAATATTTTAAATTATTAAACACTTAAATAAACTAAACTAAACTATAAAAAACCGTCAGTATTTTAATGGCACTAACTATATTTCTACTTTTTTAAAACTGTGTTGTGCTTTAAAAATACATGACACATACAGAACTAAATAAACACATGATGTTTACTCGTAACACTATTACTTTTCAAAGTTTGTATTTGTTGGCCTTTTGTAAAAACAAATAAATATTTATGTAAGTACATAATCTACATTGTATTATTTAAATGTTTATACCAGGGGTCGCATTATAACATTGATGTTGTAATGCGGCTTTTCAGCTCCATGCACAAATACTATTATAATATTAAAAGCAAGATATCAGTATCTCTTTAAAAACTGAAATTTTTTTATAAATTATAAACTTTAACTCTTTGTCTTAAAAGGTTGCTAACCCCTTGTTTATACAAATTATCAAATGTATTATTTTGCTGAACTAGACTCTATTAAAATTAGTTTGCTTTCAATGTGAAATTGAATTAAGTCTAAAGTTAAAGTAATGAGGATTGGCACATTTATGTTTTGTGACTCTGCACTGTACATAAATTATGATAAAAATATTATGATAAATATTTAACATTATCTATGACTAGGTCTGTTAATGGGTATGCTGGTTACTACCGTTATCCCAAATTACCCAAATGCTAACGTTACCCATGCAAAAACAATATATATATATATGTGTTTCATAACATACAGATTAATTATATATATATTTTTTTAAGTTTGCAATTATAAATCGTAATAAAACAACTTAAAAATTTAAACTTGTTTTGTAAAAGAAGTTCTCGAAGATGTTATCAAAATTTCAATAAATACGATTTCTTTATCATCGTAAAAATTTCGGAAAATGTTGAGAAATACTCTCCTCTATCAAAGTTTTAATGTTTCACTTTGTTCTTTTAAATTCCATAACTATAACAACAAATTTTAGAAAACACTTTGACATCTCTAACTATCCAACAATTAGTCTTCACTCTTTTATTAGTTTCTTTATATAAAGTTTTTGAGATTATTAGATTATTTTTTTCTAACTGCAGCATTAAACTTATTCTTCAAGGCCTACACTCCTCTTCATTTCAAGTAACTTTAGGGGTACAAGGTTGTATATTTGCTCCTGTATTATTTTTTATCTACAATAACGATCTTCATGGAAGTATTGCATTCTTATCTACAATAACAATTTTCATGAAAACTTTACATCTTAAGTGGCTCTATTTGCTAATGACTCAACTTTATACTTTTGTCTTGACAAAAAATCTTTTTGATTGCTTAGAACAAGCAGCCGATTTTAATCTGGTCTCTTTGGTATAAGCTTAATTCTTGCAGTGGCTCGTAAATTTTAAGTCTGGACTTGAAGTAAAAGTAAAAAAAATAATACAATTATGTTGGCATTCATATATGACGAATAATGACCTTCTCACTCTCAGACAAAGTCTAAAAGCACATTGTAAATGTAATTAGACCTGTTTTATCTGCAAAGCTTGAGCCACTCTCCTATTGTCATAAGATTGCATTTCTTTTTTCTACAAATGCTATCATGGTCAATACACAAACAAACTATCATCTCTATTATGATAAAACCAAAACTCATTCTTGCTTGGCTTCTTACTCAACAAGTTGCATCCTTTTACTGTATCTGTCCCTTCATGCTATAAAAATTTTTATTAATCCAGTTTTTTTCCTTGCACATCAAAAAAACTTTGTAACTCTTATCCATCTTTATGTTTTCCTTTTTTATACAACCTACAACTTTTCATGCCTTCAGTTAACCGTTTCCAAGCTTTTTAACCCTATCTTCTATTTTGAAGTAACTCAACTTAATAGTGGTTTCTTGCAACCTTGTTGAAAGTAAATAAAAGTTTAAAAATATATAAATATATGCCAGTATTTAATAAATAGTAAAAGAAAGAATAAAATTATAATATAATAAATATTGTAAATTTTTTTCTAGTTCCGCTATCAACCCTTAACCTTAAGCTTAGCCTTAATCTTATAATTTTGCCAGGGCCAGTTTGCAAAAAGTTTCATTTTTAGCCGGTTCTCATCTAATCTCATTTTAACCAATAATTAAATGACATAATTACTTGTTTTTAATTGTTACTTTTTTTGTTGTTTTTTAAAATAATATAGATGATGAACCCTGACCCTTACAAAGGACCATGGGGAAGTGAAAACTGTAGAGATTCTCCTGTTAAGGTTAGAATATTTTGAATATTTTATGATGGAAATTATTGTATGAAATTAAAAAAGAAAATAAAGTTATTAAAATATTTTTTAATGAAGTTACAATTTTTGTTTTATAATTATTTTAAACATTATAGAGTGGATTGCCATGTGATTGTTTACCAGGTACAATATTTATATCTCACTTGTTCATACTACATTATGTTTATTTAGTACAATATTTATGTATTTTTAATTTTTTCTTCAATATGGCTTAACTAGGTGTTAGGTTTAGTAGTCTTACCATTTATAAAAAATAATTCAAATCAAAAGGATTTTCTGGTGGCCTAATCGTCAAAGTAAAAAAATCAAAAGTCAGAAAAAAAGATTTTAGGTTTTGCGTTAGCTTTGAATGAAGCAAAAATGTGTAAATTTTTTTTTTTTTTTTGTAAGAGTTATAAAATAAATTTAATTTTGAAATCTCAGCACAGTGGTGTGAAATTCTAAAATAACAGTGTTAAGTTTCATAATAGAGGTATGGTATCTCAAAGTAGTCTAAAACCCCAAGTATAATATTATTATACTTCAAGATAGTGTTACAAAACAATAAAAATATATTTGATATGTAATTTATTATTTTTTTTGTATATTTATGCTTTTGTGTTAACAGGTAAATGTGTTGCAGCAGATGCTTATGCCAAGCAGTTGCAAGATGTTCTAGATTTCAGTGTTCCTAATAAAATTGCTGGATTTTTTGCCGAGCCTATTCAAGTGATTTTTTTTTTAAATGCTTTTTATTATTTTTTTTATTGTTTTTAATATTGCTGAAAATTCTAACTATTATATATTCTACCTATATTATATATTATTCCTATATCTCTATATTTTAAGTTCTCTTTTGTACACTAAATGATATATTATGCAGGGTGTTGGAGGAACAGTGCAATATCCAAAAAACTACATGAAAATGGCTTATGAGAAGATTAGAGAGCATGGAGGACTTTGTCTTTCAGATGAGGTTTTTTAATTATGGCGTATTGTGTTGGAATATATTATAATTATTTTTTTCTTGCAATAGTTGTAAATATAAGTGAAAATTCTTTTGTTCATACATGCAGTGCTGACAGATATCCAAGGGGCGCTAAATGAAAAGATGGTACATAAAATAAAATAAAAAAGATCCTTTATATATAATACAGAGAAATTTTGATAAATAAGGGCGCCAATCAGGGTTGCTGTCCCAGGCGGCGTGACGGCTCTCGGCGGCCCTGCATACATCGATGAGTTTTTAAATTATATATGTACGTGTCAGTGAAGCTAGTGTGTTAGTATGTGATGCATAATGAGATTTTAAAGGCCTTTTGCATTAAAGATGAGATGTTGAGGTACTACTCTGAATGAACCGCATATTAAATGATTATTAACTTTTTTTTATATCAGTTTTTGCTAAAAATTTGACAACTTAAGCTTGCACCCTAATTATTAAAAAAATGTATAAATTTTAAGGATAATATGATAAGGCTATGAGTTTAATATGGGTTTAAAGATAAAATATACATACACAAACAAGCGCTGCTAAAAAATAAGATAAATATTAAATAAAAAAGAATGAGAATGGAAGTGGAAAAAAAAAAGGACAAAATATATCAATGACTTTTCTTTATCCAAATATAGATAAAGAATAATCCTCATGAATAAGTTAAAAGTTATAAAAAAAAATCATCATCAATAAGCAATTTTCATACGCTCTAATCAAAAAATTATTTTTCATACGTTCTATTAAAAATTCTATGGTTTTATAATAAATTGTCAAACTTGACATGTTGAAAGGATTACATATTGACATTTTAATTGGTTTATTTAGGTTCAAACTGGGTTTGGTCGTCTTGGTAGTCATTATTGGGGCTTTGAATCAATGGGTGTTATGCCTGATATGGGTAAACCTTTTTTTTGATGAAATATGTCATTTTTATGTTTTCAAATATTTAATTTTATTTATGCACATATTCTGTCTTTGTATATTCAGAAATCGGCATAAAGGTTTGAGGTGAAATTTTATTATTAACAATAATGAGACTAAAATTCATTTCTTCTATAGTAACATGTGCTAAAAGTATAGCAAATGGCTTTCCAATGGCTGCTTTAATAACAACACCCAAGATTGCAGAAACAATGAAGTCTGCAGTTACTTTCAATACATTTGGTGGGAATCCAATGGCTTGTTCCGCTGCATCTGCAGTTCTAGATGTATGCTATATATTTGCTATAGTTACTTTAAAAATAGGTTTAATGATTTATTATTAATATGTTTTTTTTCGACCAATCAAATCTTATTTACTTTTTAAAGATTATTGATGAAGAGGGTCTCATGCAAAATTCAGACGTTGTAGGAACATTTTTCTTAAACCAGCTTGATACCTTACGTAAGGAGTTTGATATAGTGGGCGATGTTAGAGGCAAAGGGTTGATGATTGGAGTTGAGATGGTCACAGATAAGGTATTTGTTATAGTAGTTTTTTCTTACAATTCGCATTGAGTCAATGATAAAACTGAAAATGATAAAATGAAATGTTTATTAAATAATAATACAAAATAAATAATTTTTAAAGTTTAAATATTTTTTTATTATGTTTTACTTTTTCATACTTTTTAACCAATAATACTTTTTAATAATTTTTATCTAGTTATTTAAATTTGATTTATTGTAAAAATGTATCGTTTCTGATTTGTTTTTATCGTTATTTCCACTTGTATAATATGTTAGAAAAACATTTTTGTTTATATATACCTTTGTACAATATTTTAGGCTAGCCGCAAACCGCTTCCTCCAACACTAATGTTAGATATATGGGAGCGAACAAAAGATTATGGAGTTCTGTTTGGTAAAGGCGGAAGATTTGGCAATGTACTTTATTATTAATTAAATATTTTACTAAAAAAAAAAAAAATTAAGTCTTTCATAATTTCATCTCTATTTTTTTTTAGGTTTTTCGCGTAAAGCCTCCAATGTGTATTACTAAAGAAGACGCAATCTTTGCCACTGCAGTTCTTCGACAGTCTATCAAAGATCATCTTCAAAATGCCTAAATGTTTTTTGCTTTATTATAGCTTTATATTAAAGATATTTTATTCTTTTTTTTTTTTTCAAATTCGAAAAACTTACTACATTACCTCTTGAATTTTTTTATTATTGAGAGTTATTAAAAATTTTGTAAACTTAAAAATTTTTATATAATATAGCCTTATTTTATATAATTTATATAATAGATGAAAAAAATATATATTATTGATTTAAATTTTTTGTAATGAAACGATCAGGGCTGGTTGAGTTGTTCAAGCAATCCGACAGTAAATAAAAAGCGCCCCTATCTTAGTGAGATTTAATATACTGTGTAACACAATTTTTGTTCCTGGCTTCTAAGTGTTATATTTCAAATGTCAATGTCTAAAGTATGTAAAAAATCGACTTCATTAAGTACAAACTTTGTTTACACGACAACAGCCCGAAGAAAACTCGTTTTTTCGTGAAAATATAACGGTTTTTTTCATTTTCCTCAGTATGATCAGGTAAAAATAAAAATTGCACAAAAAATAGACAAGCACAATCTAAACATTTCGGAACCACTCAACATGGTTCAGAAATGTTTAGATTTTCTAGATTTACGATTATACTGTAAATCACTCTCTTGAAGTAGCCCTCAAATATAGTCTCCCATCATGCTTTCGTTATACTGTCCTTGAAGTCCGGTAGAATTTCACCAAAAAAGGGGTCAACCTAGAAAAAATTATTATAAAGACATGTTATATATCGTTGGAAAGCTTATTATTTCCTCTTTAAAATGGGTAATTGGTATTTTTTTTTATTTTGGGGAAAAAAAGTTATGACGTCACAAAGATTAGGAGTAAAATACGAAATTTTAAACGTTGCTGATAAATACAATAAGTTGCGTTGTAACTATAATAACACTTATATTTAAATAATATAAAAGTGTTGAGTATATATATATATATTTTTTGTTACTAGAAACATGGCTTTCGGAGCCGCGGGGGCCACAGCCCCCCAAAGGACCTTTTTTGAATTTTGCAAGAGGAATTTTTTTGATTTTTTGTTTGTTTTTGTCAAATATTTTTGTTAAACTTTGTTTCTGTAAAATGGGTAAAGGGAATAAAAATTCCTTGTTCTACATTTCGAATTTTAAAGTTATTAGAATGTAATATTCTTTTTGTATTCGAAATGTAATCGAATTTTTTTGGCAATATTTATCAAAAACTTTTTAATAAATTATTTATCTTAGTGTTTATAATTATGTAATGATTTGCTATTTTCAGATTTTAATATAAATTATCTGATCTTGTAAGTGATAATAAAACTAGTTCTGAAACTGAAAAATTATGGACTTAAAAAATGAATCCTCTGTATGTGCATTGTGTGGTAAAATGAAATTAGAAGGAGATTCGTTGAGCCAAGTGGGGGCAAGATTTGGAAGGAATGTTGATAACCAAGGAGCTCTTGGAAAATTAATTGAATGTGCTTTAAAATTGGATTTAAATGTATTGGTAAATGAACTGAATAAAAAACAAGAGACAGGAGAAAAGGTTTTTATTCACTCATCGTGTCGAACTAAATTAAGAAACCAATCAAAATCAATTAAACGATCACAAGCATCGATGGAAACTCCTATTGAAAGAAAACGTTCAACTCGATCAGAACAGATTTTTTTTAATTTTAAAGAGCAATGTTTTTATTGTGGAAATATGTGCGCACTTGACAGTCGCCATCCTGAGAGAAATAATTTCATAGAAGTAAGAACAAAATCATCAAAAATTTATCATGCAACTCTAGAATTATGCAACGAACGTAACGATTTTTTATCTAAAACAGTTGAAGCTAGACTTTTGAAAATAAATGATCTTGTAGCTGTTGAAGCACAATATCACATCTATTGTCGTGCAAAATTTGAAAAACCTATTACTACATCAAGCTGTGGAAGACCAACATCAACAGAAAAGCTTACTGTCTTTAATGCAGCATGCATAAAACTTGAGGAAGATATTGATCTATACACAGTCTCTGAGTTTTACGAGATGATGCAAACATTAGGAGAAGAAATATATTCCCTTAAAATGACGCAAAATAAATTAAAAGAAAAATTCGGAGAATCTATGCAATTAGTCTCGCGACAAGGTAAAAGTAATGTAATTATACTGGACAGATTTAGACATATATTATGCGAAAACTGGTACACCAGAAAAAAACACAATGCAGAGGACAATCTGAATTATAACTGCAGCAGCAAAATTATTGAGTGATTGTATAAAGAATTTTGATCATGATGTAAAAACGTATCCTTTAATAGAAGATGTAACTAACAATGAAAACACCTGCATACCCTTATTGCTGAAGGTGTTTATCAGAGAACTAATTCCTGTGCCATTAAAACAAACGTCAATTTCACAAGCATTGTTTTCTGCAGTGAGGCCACAATCAATAATGCCAATGCAGTTAGGAGTAGCCGTTACCGTTGATAATGTACTTTCTTCCAAGTGGCTAAATGTTCTACTTGCTAAACTGGGTTTTGCATCAAGTTACGACGAGGTTTGTTTGTTAAGTGATAATTTTATTTGTATTTGTTTTTAAAAAAAATTTTTACACGAAAAATTTTTTACAAGAAAAACTAAATTTATTTAACAGGTCATTCGTTACAAGCAGAACATAGTGAAACACGATAAAATTAACGATATACTTTGCCCTGAAGGTACAACATCTATTCAGTTTGTTGGGGATAACACAGATCATGATTTAGCAACAATTGATGGTAAAAATACACATCACGGATTAGGTTCCATATCAATTGCAAATGAAAGTTTTATTGAGAACTCAAATAAGAAAAGATTGCCTAGGGATAAAAAAGATTATTGGTCCAACATAAACTTTGACAACCAGATTACAATTTCTCAGTTTTACAGCTCTGACGTTCCGGTTTTATCTCAAATAAAATTTCAAGAATTTACAAAGGTATTTACTTGACTGGGGTTAAGAGGGATAGCGTTTCAAAAAATTAGTGTTTAAATTTCATGTACAGCTTTAAAATATAATAAAAACTTCTATAGATACAATTTATTTTGAGATTTTTGATGATATGAGACAATCATTAACTTTTAACTTTCTTTTATTTAAGGTTACTTTAAAGCCAAACTTTGTCGATATACTTTGGAACATGTCGCATATCTTTGAATTACAATGCCCAAGTTGGGCTGCCTACATGAGTCGTCAAGTTAATAATGTTCTTCCTATTTCTAAAGTATCCATGCTTCCAGTAATCAACTTACCGGCAACTGATTTTAATGCTTTATATTCTTTGTTAAGTTTCGTTGTAATACAATCAGAAAAGCTAAAACTTGGAATGCCATGTGTTACATTTGATCAACAGCTTTATGTGAAAGCCTATGAAATTGCGGCTTCAAAGAAAATGAAAGTTTTTATTAGAATTGGTGGATTTCATCAGCTAATGAGTTTTCTTGGAGCTATTGGAACATTGATGGAAGGAAGTGGATTAAAAACTGCTCTTGAAACTGTTTACGCTTCCGCTTCAGTCAACCGCATGTTTTCTAGAAAAGCAATTTCTCGAAGTCTTCGAGGCCATATGTTTGCTGCATCTTCTATCTTATCTATATTGCTGGAGGAAGTTTGGGTTGAACTAAGCGATGAAGAAAAAACTGAAATTAAATTAATGTACAGCTCAAATATGCATAACAAAAATGGCGACACTGACCTTGAAAAGAAGTTAATTCTATTATTTGAAAAAAAGCAAGAAGAATACATGGCAAAATCACGAACTGCAAAATTATGGCTAAACTATGTTCACTATATATTTATTGTACAAGAGTTTATTCGAGCGGAAAGAACTAGTAACTGGAACCTACATATTGCTACAACAAAATGTATGCTAAAACTACTTGCCTCAACAGGGCACAATAATTATACAAAATCATTACGTTTATATTTACAATCAGTGGATGAATTAGCATGCACTCACCCAGAAGTATATAAACAGTTCCTCAATGGAGAACATACAGTAAGGCGCACTTCAAAGAGTTGGTCTGGAATATGGACTGATTTATCAATAGAACAGATATTAATGAAATCGTTAAAGGGCAAAGGAGGAGTAGTTGCCAGAGGAATTACTGAAAATGTTTTACATGTTTGGACAAGTACAATGCATAGGTAAAAATAAAATTAAATATTTATTGTTTCGTTTACTTGGAATTTGCTAATAAAATAGATATTTCCAGCAAAAACTAAATGGGGCAAATATTTACAAATATAGAAATAATATTTTTTATCAAGGTGCGCTGAAATGACAGAAGCAATAAATTCATTAACCTCGCCAAGAAACTCAAGTAAAGAACACAAAGAACTTTGTGCGGGAAGGATTAGACGTGACTCTGAAGATTTTCAAAAAATTAAATCATGGTTTGATTCTCATAGCCCATTTGATGTAAGAGAACAACTTGAGGCTCTGGACTCAGGGCTTGTAGATGAGTTTAATCAGGTGACTTGTGATTGTTCGGAAAGCATTGGTGCATCAATACTGGCACAAATGAATGATATGACATACACAGAAGTATCCTTCAAAAGGAGTAATCAACTCAAAAATCTTCAAGGACTGTACTCAAATATTAAAGTCAACAATGAAAATATATCAGTTGATCCCTTGACATTGTTTTTGCGTTTATCAGTTATCGTTGAGAAAAAACCAGAAAAAGAAATTGAAGACTACTTTTACTATGAACTAACTTCGTTCCCTATGTCACTTTTTAAAGATGGTCTTATGCGCAGTGCTCAAAAACACAAGCTGAAAAATTACCTAACAAAGCCAGTTATATCTATGCCATTTGCTCCTTATTCTTTAAAAGTTGCCGATGGTGGCGCTCTTTTATACTGCTGCGATTGGAACAAGGGTGAAATATTTGACAATATTTTTGAAAAGTACATCCAATTTCTTAATCACCTTAAAGTTAGTGTAGTAGTATTCGATGGATATGAAAATTCTACAAAAGACGCTACGCGTATAAAGCGTGGATCTTTATCACAATTTGCAGTTGAAATACATAAAAGCAATCCTTGTCCGTCTGATAGAAGTAAATTTTTCTCTAACTACGCCAACAAAAAATCATTTATCCGAATTCTAGAAGTTAGATTAAGAGAAAGAGGTTTTACTGTGTATGTGTGTCATTCTGACGCAGATACTACAATCGTTAAAATTGCACTTAACTTTTCCAAAACAGAGCCCGTCACAATACTTGCTGATGACAGCGATATTCTTTGCCTCTTATTACACCACTGTAAATCAGTTGAATCTTTACACAAAATATATTTAACAAGTATGACAAAAAGAGTTGATTGCCAGCGTGAATGTTATGACATTGATCAGATTATTGGCAGTACAGCAGAACATGTCATTAACAATATTCTTTTTGCGCACGCATTTACAGGTTGTGATACAACATCAGCAATTCACAATTTTGGAAAGACTTCAATTTTTAGAAAGCTTGAAGCCAAAGACTTGTGCAATGCAGCAAATATTTTTTACCATGATGATAAATTGCCTGATGAGATTGGAAATGCATCAATTCGTTTCTTTCAGCTGCTACATTCCTCAACATCAAATCTACAACAAATACGAAAGCAAAAGTACGAGGAAATGATAAACTCAGATCGAGCTCACATAGACCCTTCTGTTCTTCCACCATCTCCTAGAGCTGCTTACTACCATGGATTGAGAGTATATCATCAAGTGCGTATTTGGAGATATCTAAGTGAAATTGATCTTGACCCACTTAATTGGGGATGGAAATTAAATGGCTTTATGTACTCACCAATAGCGACAGATGAAAACGCAGGTCCAGAGGATATCCTAAAGGTTGTTCGATGTGGGTGTAAAAACTCCTGTTCGAGTCGATTTTCCTGCAGAAAGATGGGACTTTACTGCACTTCATCGTGTGCTACCTGTCACGGGATTAACTGTACAAATATTGAAAAAGTTGACGAAGAAAATGAACCAGCCCATGACCGTCACTTCTCAGATGTTTTTACATAAATTTTAATTTAATCAGAATAAGTAAGATAAACTTAATGCATAAAGATAAACATCTTTGTAAATATTTTTTAACATGCTCTTGGTAACATTACAGAATAATTACGTTTAACAGTATTTTATATATTTTGAATATATTTGTTTTGTAAACACATCTTTAAGTCAAATTTTCAAAAAATTGGCTAAAGTAGCGTCCCCCTCTGCCTTTATACCGTACTTTTAGTTATTATTATTTCGCTTTCAGTTCATTAAACCAACTACTAATACTTAGGAGTAATAAATATAAAAATATATTACATTTACTTGCTTAAATTATAAATTCTTTTAGTAAAAAAACGTCAATTTTGGTGCTTTTCTGCTAATCTTTATGACGTCACAACTTTTTTTCCCCAAAATAAAAAAGATTACCAATTACTCATTTAAAAGAGGAAAAAATAAGCTTTCCAACGATATATAACATGTCTTTATACTAATTTTTTCTAGGTTAAGACTAAATTCTACCGGACTATTGGTAATAACGTTCAAAATCCAATATATCTTGATAAAAGCGCTCGCCTTGCTCATCGGAGTGAGTGCCAATGTTCTCCTTAAATTTGTCGAGGTGCGAATTAAGGTTATAGACTTATAGAGACATTCTGCATCTCATTTTGGCGTAATTCTTTATGAGTCTGCACCAACTCCACATAGTTTTTAACTTTGTGATTATCTAGAAAGCCCTGAATAACTGCAACGAAACTGGTTCAAGCCACTCCGTCCTGTTCAACAGCTTCGCGAAATCCTCACATTCTATGATCTTCTTGATCTGTGGTTTGACGAATATACCAGCTCTGACCTTAGCCTCGGACAGCTTTGGAAAAAGATCTTGAAGGTATTGAAATGCTGCTGACTCCTTGTCAAGAGTAGTGACAAATTGCTGAATGAGGCCTAACTTGATGTGCAGCGGTGGCATAAGCACTTTATGAGATTCTATCAGCGGCTTTTATTTCACATTGCTCTCCCCAACAGAAAACTCGGTGTGTTTTGGTCAGTCCTTTGTGCGATAATACGCCATAGTATCGCAATTGTCCCAGAGACAGGAAACAAGGAAATTTTGTGAAACCTGTTTGAAGACCCATGAGAAATGATACCATTTTGAAGTCACCAATGACCTCCCATCCGTAGTCGTCATACTTTATTGCACTTAGCAACATTTTAACACTGTTGTAGTGTTCCTTGAGATGCACAGAGTGGTCTATCGGGAGAGACAAGTAGTTGAGCAATGGAAAAAGCTATGTCCGTATAAACCGAGTAACATTTTTTTTTTTGCCGGTGCGACGATTTTTAGGGTTTACTAGGCAGAAGTAGTAGTTGCTTGAGTGGTTCGTCGGCTCTCGCCAAACTCGCGGTATAGCAAACTTTAAGGTTCACTTCTCTCCTCTGTACCAACCTGTAACATAGCACACAATAATATTTAATAATTTGAAGACAGTAAATTTGAACTATTTCATGATGCCTATTTCATTTTTCATATTTCATTTTTTTTTTTTTTTGTGTGTGTGTAAATTTTTAGTTTAGAATTATTAATCGTAATATAACAATATAACAATACATAAACTTGGTATCTGAAAGAAGATCCAAAAGATCTTGTCGTCAGAACCATATAAAATATATCAAACGTGTATATATAGTATAATAAAAATACAATTGATTTAATAATTATTAACAATGTAAGTAGTAGAAAAAGGGAGATTCTGGCTCATTTTTTTTCAACTATATACCTATCCATGTTCTCATATCATATTTCAACCATATCAACTATAATATATTAATATATTATGGTTACATCAATTTCATAAATGAAATATAGCTCAAGCGTAAATGTAATCTACTTTGCATTAGGTCTTTCAGACCCATAAGAAGTAGTTCTTCGAACTTAGCTACGCATAATAGAAAATTACTCCTATTAAATCAGACTTATCAATTCTTTATTATCGACCTACGAGTTAAACGATTCAGGATATCCATACCACTTTACTAGTGATTTATTTTGAGTTTGCGAATCACTTTTTCAGTTCTAAATATTTCTTGATTCGTTTTTTGCAATTCTTGTTCATAAAATGTACCTTGTATTTCTTCACTATTATTTTCAGCTATTTTATAAGTTGGATCTATGTACTGAATTTGTGATATAGTAAAAACTTCTTCAGTCCATCTTGGTGTGTATCCTTTTTCAAATGTCGTCTTCTTTTTAATTATCCTAACTTTATCACCTATTGAAAACTTTGGTCGCACTGTCTCTGATCGTGCATTTCCGTTCAAGTTTAACCAAACAATATTCTTATTCTTTTCATCGCTAGCTTTAACTGGTTCAACTACACAACTTTTTTCTTCATTTTCAGTTGAGTATAACTCAACACCTAGAGCTTTAACATGCTTATTATAAAATTCTCGACCTTTATCTACCCATAATTTTTGGCACTTTCTTTTTTCAAATATTTTATTTAAAGCATGAGCAATATCAGCTCGAGTTTTACTCTTCAATGGAACAATCCATCCATACTTTGAAAATACATCTATGACCATGAGTAAGTATTTTATACCGTTATTGAATTTAGAGAAAGATTGCATGTCAACTAAATCAGCAGCCCATATTTCATCGATTCCATTTCCAATTACTTTTCTTTTTCTGAAATGTTTTATTACGGGTCTATGAAGTTCGTTCGCAAGTTCGTCAGACCATTTCACATTTTTTTCTTTGACTTTTTTGCTGATCGATTGTAGTTTTTTTGGATACCGAGTCCAAACTTTGTTTTAAATGCTTTAATAGGTTTTATAATACTTCTTTCAATTTTTTCACGTGTTGTCGGATTTTTTATAGCTTCCATTTCTTCAATCATCATCTTATCAACTAAATTTCTATTTGCAGTGTCTGTAAAGTGTTGATATGCGATATCATGATGATAAGCAGCATTATCAACTCTATCGATAGGTTTACTCCAATCTTTATATGCATCAGTGGAAGTAAGTCGTTCATTTAAATTTATACCAGGACCAGCAAAGTTCATTCCAGGTAAATGCATTTCACCAGGAAACTTTCCCCAGGGTAATTTCATTTTTTTAGTTATTGAATTGAGTTAACTAAATCTCTTCCTGAGACCGATTTAACAAATTGAGTTTTTGTTGTTCAGCAAATTTCGCATATTCTACTTAACATATTTCTATTATTCTTACTTAATACGTTTTGTTGATTAAGTGTATTTGTTTTAGCAATATAAATGTGAAAAATATTATATAAGAGGAAGGCATAGTAATGTAGATTGTTTTTATCTTGCTCAGAATTATTTTATGTTGCCTAGACAAACTATTAGATAAAATGCAAATTTTATTTGTTTATTTCCACAAGATTCAAGGAACTTGAATAATATTTATAGGGATCATGTTGTAGGTGATATGTCAGAGGATGAGTTTAGAATGTTATGTAGAACTGTATGGAGAAAAAAGCATGGATTTGTCGTAATAGATTTATCTTCTGAAAAAGATGATGGAAAATATAGGAGTGGATTTGATAATTTTTATATTACATCTGATTTTTTCAAATCATTGTAAAATTTTTCTCTATATAATAAAATGCCATGTATAATAGTAAAGGGAGATAGTAGTCAATTATCGACTACTTTTTATCCAGAGTTAACTCTGGATAATAAAGAATATAAAATGGCTCTAGTTAGTTTAGAGACCTATTACAGTTTTCCAAATGTTGACTATTCAAATAATAATTTTAGATATAGTTCACATAATGGAACGACTTGGACTGATATACTCATTCCAACAGGAGCTTATGAGATAGGTGATATTAACGATTATATTAAATTGTTTTTGAATAAGAAAGGTGATGTAGTATCAGGAGTTCCAGCTATTACAATTGGAGCTAATAACAATACATTAGATGCGATTATGAATATCTTAAGTGGATATAAAGTAGATTTTATAACTACAAATTCAATTAGGTCACTATTAGGTTTTAATAGTCGAGTGTATTCAGTAGGGTATTATGAGTCAGAAAGTATTGTTAGAATATTAATAGTGAATAGTATATATGTTACATGTAGTATAATAGATTCATCATATATTGATGGGAAAAAAGAGCGTGTTATATATTCATTTTTCCCAAATGAAGGTCCTGGATATAAAATTATTCAAGAGCCGATCAATTTAACTTACTTACTAATAAAATACAAAGAAATTCCAACAATGGTAAATGAAGTTACTGATCAAGATGGAAATCTGTTAAATTTAAGAGGTGAAAAAATATCTATGAGATTTCATATAAGACAGAAAAAATAATTTTTTTCTATTATATAAAAAACAATGACTAATTATACTAATATTAAATTAAATCTTTCACAAAACCAATTAGAAAAAATTAAAAATGCAGTTGAAAGTGGTACTGTAGCCAATATTTAATTATCACATTCAGATTCAATTGGTGAGCAATTGTTAGTTGTAACAACATCACAATTAAATAGAAATAGAAAAGCATATGAAAAAGGTACTGGTGTAACAATTCTTTTAAGTAAAACACAACTGTTACACAACTCTAAAATTGAGGGAGGATTTCTCGGAGCACTTTTACCTTTTCTAGGTACAGCTGGCAGGTTTCTAGCATCAAAAGTTATACCATCACTTGCAACAGGACTGCTTACAGGAGTAGGTGCTGCAACTGGAAACAATATAATTAATAAAATTGCTGGAAGTGGAAAAGTGGAAGTGGAAATGGAAAAGTGGAAGTGGAAAAGTGGAAGTGGAAATTTCTAAAAATAAAACTTTTTACCAAGTTAAAAATGGAGTAAAGACTAAATACACTAAAATGGGAGGTGGTTTGTATTTGTCTCCATGGAAAAAAGGAGGTTCTTTAGGTAATGGACTATACTTAAATAGTGGTAATGGATATGAAAAAATGTGTAGAGGTCTATTATTAGGACCAAATTCGCCATTTGCTAATATTCCATTTTTGAATTTGATTCTATAATGAAACAATAAAATAACATATATAAGAAATTTATTTTATATATGTATTAAAATCATGTCTAGATATAATTATCCAATACATAAATTTATAAATAAGATGGTAACAGTTGAGCCTTATGGATCTAAATCATTTTTTAAGTTTAATGACAATTTAGATCATCCTTCAGTATTAATAAGCGGTACAAAATGTGAAATATTTGCACAGCAAGACATTAAATGGATTTTACGTCGCAAAAAAGTATTTCTTTAAAATTAGGTATAGAAATTAATGACAATAGTGTTGCATTAGCTTCACTTAAAAATGAACTTAAATTAAAATTGTTATGTTAACAAAATTCTATCATATCAGAGTCTGTTGATGATGTTGTCATTATTATTAAAAATAATTCATTTGAGGATGTGACAATTAACAAAGGAGATAGCATGCTTTGTTAATTTATCATATTAGAATTTTTTAGATCCTTCGGATCCGTGAAAAATCTTTTTGATTTTTGATTTTTACTTTATAAAATGGAGTATTCAGCTAAATTTCATAATTCAAATATGAATAAATTATATCCGTCTTTACCAAATGAATATAGTGAAATAGAAACGCATGTAAGTGCCAATGATTACCGTTTGAATAAAATTAGTGAAATTCAAAAAGAAATAGAAATTGAGAGAGAAAAGAGGTCAACATTATGTAAAAAGTATCATAAAGCAATAAAAATAATTTCTGCAGTTGATGTTGTATTAATTGGAAGTACTATGACACTTGGAACTGTTGGTATCGGTTTTTTAGCCACAATAGTAGCAACACCAGTAGCTATTGCATGTGAAGGTGCAGCATTAGCGATTGGAGCTCTTCCATTGATAGGAGGTTAATAGTTAATAAAAAGTTAAATTTAAAAGCACAAAAACATGAAAGTATTAAAATACTTGCTAGTTCAAAATTAAATACGATAAGTGATCACATTTCTAAAGCTTTAGTAGATGGACAAATAGACGATAAAAAATTTGAGCTGATACTTAGCGAATTTGAAAAATTTAAAGTTATGCTTGAAGATATTAGATCAAAAATAAAAAAATATATTGATGAACAAACTAAGATAATCTTGATTAACCAAGGAAGAGAGGAGGCAATTAATTTATTACAAATGAGATTTAATAAATCCAAAGGACGAAGTAAATCTGAAAATATTATTAAAAACAAATAATAACTTAAATTAATTCATACTTGTTAATAAATATGTTTTATCCTTTCTTTTTAGAATGTAGTAAGCGTGAAGAAGATAAGAATAAAAAAATATATTTAGAACTTTTAGGATTTGGAAAAGCAGGAGCTATTATTAAATCATGTGTTACTGATTTAAGATATGATTCAAAATGTAGATATGTTTATAACCTTATTATTGAAAAAGGTAACTTTGAAATACCTACCATTTATAGTGATGAAGTTATAGACTTTATAATCTTATTTGGGATAAGGATACTGATTTTTACTGTCTTGAAAATGAGATTAAAGAATCATTTAAAAAATGGGTAAATATTATTAAGCAAGAAAAATTGAGAATGATAGATAGATATGTATATAAATTAAAATGTAATTTTGAAGAAAAAAAATTGATTAAAAGCATTTTATCAATTAAAGTTATATTGGGTAAATCATATGACATCAGCTATAAAAATTTTGAAATTGAATATATTAATTAAAAACACAACACATAATTTTGTGTTGTGTTTTATTGATTTTTTTTATTTTTATATATAAAAATGTCATTTTTACATATAGCAGATCCTGAAAATAGACATAAACTAGTTAAAGATTATATGACCAGTGTTGAAATGATGAAAAATAATCCTCTTAATAACAAACAATTAACTGGAATAAAGGATCAAGTAGCAATTTCAAACTCACTTTTAGAATTAACTGAAGATAGTTCAAAATTTTTAAATTTGGGTAAAATTGCAACAGATTATCTTAGATTATATACTTTTAGCAAAAAGTCTACAGATCCAGTCTTTGGTATACATCCTAAAGATGGAGAATTATACATTGGAAAAAAAATAATATCAATTGATAATAATGATATAACTATTGATGGAAAGAAATATACTGGTACAAAAGGTCTTTGGGAATTAGTAACTAAATTTAACCCTGATAAAGAAGTGTATAATGAAAATGATTTTAAAATTTATAGTAATATACAAACAGATGCGATTACTACTGGTAATGGAAAACCAAAGTCATCTAGAAGTTTAAAATATAATGAAATAATATCTCCTGTTTGGAATAATATAAAGATTGCAAGAAAGTTAGAGTATGCTGGAAATGGAGTTGGAAGGACAAGAGTCCAAACTATAATACTTCCTAGTGATCCAATTGAACTAACTAAAATGCTTGAATTAATAATTAATGCATGGAAAGCAGGTAACAATTCTTCTAGAAATGAAGCAGTTGCAATTTGTGATGAATTATTAAGGCAAGGTGAGATATCTAGTAATCAATATATTGCAATAAATAAAAATCATTTATCAATATGAGTAACAAAAAAAAATGTTTAGTAAATAAAAATGATAGTTATTCATAATAAAAGATATGATAAAAAATATGTTGTTGGTGGAGGTATAATCGATACTATAAGAGAAATGTTTAGACGAGCAGCAGCATCTAATGTAACAAAAGTATCATCAGCTATGATAAAAAAGCTTGCAGCTACTGATTAGAAAAACTGCCGTAACTGCTGCTAAATCAGCAGGAAAAGAGCTATCATTATCAGCAATAGATGCTGCTAAAAATGCTGCAATTGAAAAGGGTAAAAATATTATTAATAAAGCTGCAACAAAAGTAAGTTCACTTGACAATAAGAGTAAAGAAATATTGTCAAATTTAGCTGATCCTCAACTTACAGGTGAAATAATAAGTAGATTAGTAGATGGATCTTCAATAAATAATGTAAAAAAGCCAAGAATAAAAAAGGCTGTAAAAATAGAAGATTTAGTTAAGATAGGACAAGGAATTAGATTATTTGGACCCAACTAAAGTAGGTCTGAAAGGTCCATAAGAACTAAAGTATGTCATCTGTACCTGACTAAAAAAATTTTTGTTTCAAATTTAATAATTAAATTTTTTTTTTTTTGCTTATAAAAAATGACAGATATTTATAATATATATGAAGATCCTATTATAGATGAAACAACTGAAAGAATTCTGTATCGTTCATATAATCCAATAGCTGGAACAAATCTAAATAGTGGAGAAATAAGAATTACAATTGATCAATCTGATTTTTATTTACTTCCATCTAAAGCTTTCCTTCTAGTAGAAGGAAAATTTACTAAATCTGATGGAACAGCTTATTCTGCTACAGATTCAGCAACACTAACGAATAATGGTATTATGCACTTATTTGACAGGGTAGTGTATCAATTGTCAGGTAATGATGTAGAGTCGATTAATAGTCCAGGTAGAGCATCAACAATGCTAGGTCTTTTAATCTATCCATATACATTTCAATCATCAAAAGGACTAAGTCAATTATGTTATAAAGACTACAATTCATCAGCAGCAATAACTGGTAGTAATGCTAATATTGGATTTCAAATTAGGCAATCATGGATAGTTCAAAATCCAACTACACCTGGAAAATTTTCATTTAGAATATCTTTAAAGCATATTTTCGGATTCTGTGATGACTATAATAAAGTTATTTATGGTCCAAGTCAATCATTAATATTAATGAGATCAAGCGACAATAATGCAATATATAGAGCTTCTACTGTAGCTGCTGGAAAAGTAGATGTTCAAAAAATATCATTATACATGCCACTTGTAGAACCAGAAAGTTTACAAAAAGACTTTCTTAAAAATAGTCGTGCATTAAAACAAGATGTTAAAGTAGCTTTTAGGAAACGAAAGCTTGAGTTTCTAGCAGTACCACAAACTACAACATTTTGTTGGACACTTACTCCAATTTCTTCTTTTGAAACACCAAGATATATTATTGTAGGATTTCAAACAAGTAAAGAAGGAGATCAAACAACTAATCCTTCAATATTTGATCATTGTGACTTGAAAAATATGCAAATTGAAATTAGTTCTAATTCTAAAAAGTCATAAGGAAGGAAAGGATAATCTTTTCCTTCCTTATGACTTGTCATTTCCTAATAACCAATCTTCAGTAGCTTATGGTGATGCAGCTGAATTTAGTGAGAAATTTTATGGAATGAATGATTTGATTACAAGTTGTAACATACTACCTAATGATAATAGAGATTTATTCCCTCTTATGGTTTTCGATGTGAGTAAACAAGGTTCAGTAAATATGACAACAAAAAATGTATTGATTAATGCAACATTTAATACAACTGTTCCTGCAAATACGATGGCATATGCAGATAAAATAATAAAATAAACATCAGATGGAAGTAATTTTTACATTAATAATTCAAAATTATTTTAAAATGAATTAAAAATTTTTTTTTCTTTATATAATAAAAATGTATTATACAAGGAAAGATTTACAAAAATTATTAAAAGAAAATAAAATCTCGCAAACATCTAAAAATTATGTTACATTAATAATGCTCGCTGTAGATAATGGTTTGATAGATAAAGAATCAATCATGTCAAAAGCAACAGAAGCAACCGATGAGAAGAGACCAATTAGAAGACCTAGATTTCATCCAATAAAAGTGACAGTTGATGATAAAAGATCTGTTGGAAGGCTTAGAAATCATCCAGTAAAAGAAGAGAAAAAAGAAATAGATCCAAAATATGAAAGATTAAAAACAATTAAGAAAAAACAAGTCACTATTAAACTCACAAATACAGAAACAGGACAAGAAACGATATATAAATCATTATATAGAGCTATGAAAGAAACTGGACATGGATATAGCTATTTTGAATTGCGTGATGGAAATATTGATAATGGATATAAGATTGAAGTATTAATTTCTGAAAAATTAAAAAAAAATCTTGATATATAAAAATGAGAGATAAAAATATGGAGTTTTATAAAATGTATAAGCCTACTTCATGCACTTTGTATTGGAAAAAAGAAGTTAAAAAATTGATAAATAATAATTTAAAAGATTTAAAAAAATCTTGCTATATAAAAAATGGAAAACATAATTCTTATGGATCCGAAGGATCTAATTGACGAACCGATTCCATACATATCATCAGAAATATTAACTCCTGAACCTTTTGTATATAGAATAACAACTGTTCAAAACGAGAGACAACTTGAAAAACTGCGAACAGTAGAATATTACTGTAGAGTTAGAGGATGGAGGTGTGTATAATATTTTATATGAAATTTATCATATGAAATATTTTAACAAGAAAAAAAAATTTTAAAAAAATGATACAAAAAAATTTTTTATAATAAAAAATATCTTACATATATAAAATGGAAAACGATATGAATAGCAAAAATGTAAAAGAATTTAAAAAAATTGCTAAAGAGCGAGGAGTTAAAAAGTTTATAAATTGCAAAAAAGTGATCTTATTAATGCATTATCTCAGAGACCAGTTAATGAACTGAGACATTCGCATGTGACTAATATACTTGATGAACCAATTCCATTATCAGTTCAAGCACCTATTTTAGTTCCTGGACTATTTTCAAAGTTGACAACAGCTGCAAAAAATGTATCGTCTTATGTCGTCAACAGCTATAATGATGTCTTAAAGTGGGTTAAACAATATATTCCAAATCCAATTAAGAAGAAAGTAGAAGATACAGGATATGATATTATAAGAAAAATAGAATCAATAAAATCTATAGTTTCTAATACAGTATACAAAAAACAAATAGAATTTAAATTGTCACAATCAGCAGTTAAAAGTGTGACAAAACAATTTACAGTTAAAGGTATAGATGGATATGATGTTTCTTCATTCATTAAAGATGCTAAGAAAAATCCAAGTAAAATACTAAATAAAAATAGAGGATTGAAAGTGAATATAGTTATCACATGTGAAATGGAGAAGACGAGTATTACAACAGGAGAAACTATAATTGCAGATGTGCCGTTTACAACTAAGAGTTTAAGAGTATTAGAATCTACAAATTTAGATGAGTTTTATGAAGAAGCAAAGTCTAAAATTTTAGAAAACTTATCATCATTTTAACAGCTAAGATCAAATTGGAGATTTGTTTCTATTATAAAGATGGATTTAAATATGATAGAGTATAATCCTCTTAAAGCAAAATCGTATATTCCATTAGATAAAGATTTAGCAGCTAAAAAGGCAATCATTAACATAAAGAATGAAGATAATCAATGTTTTAAACGGTGTATTGCAAGAGCATTAAATACAACAGCTAAATATTCTGAAAGAGTAGATAAAGATCTTAAAGATCAAGCTGAAAATATAAACTGGGATAAAATAGATTTTCCAGTATCTTTAAAACAAATTACGCAATTTGAGAATAACAATAAAGATATAAGTGTGAATGTATACGGATACGAGAATTCAGTTTACCCTTTACGCATTTCAAAAGATAATGATCGCAAACATTTAATAGATTTACTATTAATCTCAAATGGAGAAACGTATCATTACTGTTTATTAAAAAATTTAAGCAGATTACTTTCATCACAAACATCAAATAAACGTTGAAAAAAACACTATTGTAGAAATTGTTTGTTAGGTTTTAACTTCCACCACCAAATTCAACAATGCAATTTACTAATCACAATAAATCAATGAGAGTTCCGTTTGTAGTATATGCAGACTTTGAAAGTTTTATCAGACAAATTGAAACTTGTGAACCCAATCCAAATGAATCCTATACTAAGCAATACCAAAAACATTTGCCTAGCTCTTTCTGCTACTATATTAAATGTTTTGATGAAAGTTTTTATCAAAGCAGTCTAGTCACATTTACCGCAAGTAGTGAAACAGATGATGTTGCACAAATTTTTGTTGACAGATTACAAGAAGATATCATAAAAATTTGTAACAGGATTAAATTTAAAAAGAATATTGTATATACACATGAAAATAAGAAGGATTTCGATGCAGCAACTGAATGTCACATTTGCGGAAAAGATTTGGATAATGATAAAGTTCGTGATCACTGTCACATTACTGGAAAATATAGAGGTGCTGGTCATCAAAATTGTAATTTAAATTATAAAATTCCAGATTTCTTCCCAGTACTATTTCATAATTTATCTGGTTATGATTCTCACTTATTTATCAAGAAATTATCAGAAGGTAAATTGAGCTGTATCCCAAACAACGAAGAAAAGTATATTAGCTTTTCTAGAGAGATTAAAGTAGGAGAGTTTGTTAAAGATGGAAAGAGTGTTGAAATAAAGCGTCAGATTCGTTTTTTAGACAGTTATAGATTTATGCCTTCTAGTTTAGATATTTATCAAAAAATTTATCAAAAGAGCAATGTAAAAATATCAGAAAATTGTATTCAGGGAAACAATTAGATTTATTACTAAAAAAAGGCGTATATCCCTATGATTGGGTAGACTGTTGATAAACTTAATGAAACTCAATTACCCACAAAAGAATCGTTCTTTTCTAAATTGAACGATGAAAATATTAGTGATGATGATTACTCACATGCAAATATAATATAAAATAAAATGCATGGAATGAATTTCATTGCAAAACATTTAGAGATTATCATGACTTGTACAACGTTTCAGATGTACTTTTACTAGCAGATGTTTTTGAAAATTTTAGAGATGTTTGCATGAAAAATTATAAATTAGATCCGGCTTGGTATTACACATCACCAGGATTCGCTTGGGATGCAGCATTGAAGAAAACAAAAGTAAAATAAGAACTGTTGAGCGATTACGATATGATACTAATGATAAAGAAAGGAATAAGAGGTGGAATCAGCATGATATCGAATAGATTGGGAACATCTAATAATAAGTACATGGATGACGCATATGACAAAATCAAAGAATCAACATTCATCCAAGTTCTAGACGCTAATAATCTATATGGATGGGCGATGAGTAAGCCACTTCCAACACATGGGTTTAAATGGATGGATGAAGATGAGTTGAAAAACTGGAAATCAATTCCATGTATACTAGAGGTAGATTTAGATTACCCTGAACATCTACATGATGATCATATGACTATCCAATTAGATGACTATCCAAGATGACTATCCCATTGCACCTGAAAGATTAAATATCGATAAAGTTGAAAAACTAGTCCCTAACTTGGAAAATAAGAAAAATTATGTTACCCATTATGAAAATCTTAAATTGTATGAAAGATTAGGTCTAAAGATCACAAAAATTCATAGAGGTCTAAGTTTTGAACAAAGTGGTTAAGCGAATACATTGAGCTAAATACTAATCTAAGAACCAAGGCAACGAATGATTTTGAAAAAGACTTTTTCAAACTAATGAACAACTCAGTATTTGGAAAAACAATGGAGAACATTGAGAACAGAGTTGATGTTAGATTAGTGACGAATAGAAATGAAGCTGTTAAATTAGCTTCAAGACCAAACTTCGATAGTCGAACAATATTTGATGAAGATTTAATAGCGATTCACATGAATTGAACCAAATTAATGTATAACAAACCAATTTACTTAGGCATGTGTATTTTAGATTTAAGTAAAACTCTAATGTATGAACTTCATTACGATTACATAAAGAAGAAATATGCTATTATTCACAGATACTGATTCTTTAGCATACGAAATTAAAACAGAAGACTTTTATTCCGATATTTCTAAAGATATTGAAAGCAAATTTGATACAAGTGAATTTGATCCAAAACATCCATCAATAAATAATGGATTTAAAATTGATCGAAATAAAAAACTTCATTTTTGAAAATTGGAATGTTCAAAAATGAAGCAGGTGGAGCACAAATTGAAGAGTTTGTAGGACTCAGATCCAAGTTGTATTCATACAAAATTCACAGAAAAGAAAAAAAAAATGTAAAGGAGTAAAAAAGAATGTTGTTAAAAAATATATTACACATGAAGATTATAAAGATTGTCTACTTAATAAAAGAGATCACATTAGGAAAATGAACATTATAAGATCCCATTCACATGAAGTATATACTAAAGAAATAAATAAAATTGCATTAAGTGCAGAAGATAATAAAAGAGTCATATTAGAAGATGGAATTCACACATTAGCATATGGACACTATAAATTAAGGCAATAGATCCGAAGTAGGCAATAGGCAGAAAGAAATGAATTAATATAAATGATTTTTTTATTTAAAATGATAATAAAGAAAAAACGAAAAGTAACATTAAAAACTTTATGATTAGACGATCATAAATTAAAATTAATAAAGATATATACAAACAATATTAAAATCAAAAAGTAATAAAAGCGGTAAAACAATATTAGAAATACTACGGTGAAGAATGTATTAATAATGTTGATACTTCAATCTATTTCATACAAAATACTGATAAAAAGATATCATTGATTATAAAAAAAATTTATAAAATGTATTCACGTCAGCTGAATTGTTTAATGCTAAGCTTTTTAGTTCAATTAAGCATTTGGTAAAATTTCTCATTTGTGACAAATTGTATATTAGGTGCTATTAAAATCTGTTGCAATTGCTTGTCTGTAAAATCATACAAGGCAAATATTGGACAGTGGGAGATAGAATTAAAGAAGGTCACACTGCAATTAAGTTGAAAATTAGTTTTGTTATATCCTTTGCTGCGTTCAAACATATTGCTCATCTCTTTATTCTGGTACTTCAAAGAGAGTTCTGGCAACATATAAATACCATTTATATCTACAGAAGTAATATCATAGAATGTAAATCCTGCAAAATCCAGAAACGTATTAGTAAATATAAAATAGATCGTACAGAAATTAAATACAAATATGTAGGTAGAGATAAAGACGAAGACGAATCTGAAGCAGAAGTCGAAGAAGAAGCCGAAGAAGAAGTAGAAGAAGTCCAAGAAGAAGTAAAATACAAATCTAAGATAATTAATATTACAATTAATTCAGATAATGTGAAGAATATTATAATTAATTCGAAAAAACATAATTAAAAACACATAATATGTTTCTGTTATGTGTTTTACAATTTTTTTCTTGTGTACATAAAAATGGTAAATGTTATTAATTGGGAAAATTTATCTGCAAATCCAGCTGCCATTGAATTGTTAAAAGAGAATTTAGACAAAGTAGATTGGAAATGGCTATCTGCAAATACAAATGCCATTGAATTGTTAAAAGAGAATTTAGACAAAGTAGATTGGAAATGGCTATCTGCAAATACAAATGCGATAGAACTATTAAAAGATAATGTTGATAAATTAGATAAATTAGATTCGTAGAAATTATTAAATAATCAAATATTGTAAAATTATTAATTTTTATAAATAAAATGGATAAATTTATAAAAATTGAAAAAATAATATTACCAAATGAACTACTAACAAACTTTCAATTAGAAAAAGCAGCAAAAAGACTAAAAATAAAAAAGTTTAAAGGTGCATTTGTAAGAGACCAATTACCAAAAAATACACAAAGAAAAGAATGTGGAATATCAAATACAGGAGATTCAAGTACAAATGGATTTCATTGGATTTGTTGGTATAAAGACGGTAACAAAAAGCACTCCTTTGACTCTTATGCACAATCTCTACCAGTTGAACTTGTTGATTATTTGAAAAGTCCTGTTTATTATAATAGTGATAGAGTTCAATTTGGAGACACCTCATTCTGTGGACACTTGTGCTTTTACGTTTTAAAAAAATTGGATGAAGGATATGATTTTCAGAATATTATTGATAAACTATGTAATTAAAAAAATCTTGCTTATATAAAAATGCCTGTTGATATATTCGGAAGAACAACAAGTAGCTCAAATACACAAACAGTAGTTAACGGGTTAACATTGTCTCAAGCTAATAATACATTTCTTAGAAGAGATGGACTAAATAATGCAACTAGTGATATTGACATGAATACAAACAAATTAATAAATGTAGCAGAACCTACTAACTTAAAAGATGCTGCTACAAAGTACTATGTTGACACAATAATACCTAATCCTAGCAGTTTAGAAATAGTACCAAATTCAAGTTTAACATGCATGGGAGTAAAATCCCAGACTCTTGAACCAAATACAAGTACTGATGGAACAGCAGCTTTTATTCAAAATAGTGGTCCTGGTATTCTCAGAAAACTATGGTTAGAATTTAAAGGAACAAATCCTAATGGAAGTGTATCAAGTAACGTATTTATTAGGATATATGCAGATAACACGCTTTGCATAGGAAGTAGGGTAAAGGAAGGTATGTTCGTGATAAATTAACTAGATGTGTAATTACAAAGTCAATTTCAGTAATTTTACTTAATTACTTTAATTGTTTGATGTACATAGAGTAAAGTTACTAGAATCTATGCAGTTTTGGGATTTTAAGTCCTTTGATAAGTTTTTATAAAAGCTCAAAAGTCATTGAGAAAAGTTAGGTAATTTTGTGATATGATATTTAATTTCGTGATAGTGGTTAGGTAATTTCGTGAATACACAATAATATTTAAATTTTTCTTTATTAATTAAGTATAACATCTGGTATAATATAACAAAAAATATCAACACTTGTTTTGAATTCATAACTATTCAATCAGACTTTAAGTTCATAAAATATAAATATAGTCAGGCTTATAAGTTAACAAAATTATAATAATACTTTCATTACTTTATATTTATATATAAAAAAAATATACTTTTAACATAGGTAGCTTAGAAAATAAAATAACAGACCTACAAAAAACTCTTAATATAATAACTATAATATTAACCATACTTATATCTGATTAACTTATTTTTCTAAATCACATTCTTGTTGACAACATGTATCACACATAAATACTTCACCAATGTCCTCATATGTTTGACAACTCTCATGATAAGGTACTAAACAATAGGAACACTGCACCCATTTTTTTCCATTTTTTTTTTTTACATCACTGTTGTAACTTTTTTTACAAACACCGCACTCCCAATCATCATCTTTTGAAGCATTTTTATTTTTTTTACTTTTTTTAGAACATACAGGAATAGAATCCTTTGAAGTTAATGGAATAGGTTGATCAGGAGGAGTCAGACACTTTGCACTTGAATCCCTTTTTGGCCTATTAGGGTTAGATGTGGTTGGCTCTACAGATGGAATAGTTAACAATGTTTGTATAGCAGTATTACTGTGTGGTTGAATTTCTGTACTTTGAATCTCTCTGTTTGTCAATTGTAAATTCATTTGAGGTGAAAACGTTAAGAAAATGTGTAACTGCGATAAGGAATCATAAGTTATAGGAAGTTAATAAAAAAACAAAAGTTTTACCATTAAATCAAGCATCTTTTCTAGTTTAATATTTAATAAAAATAATTTACTTACCTTAAAACACAAGTCTGGAAATAAAAATGTTGGACAAGTACTCCAAACAAATGTGCTGAACGCACGTTAAATAATGCTAAAGAATGTACAAACTGATAGTAAACAATTGACGTATCACACGCACCCAACGACTATTTGTGAATCGACAATAGTACCCCGGGGTACCATTTGACGCAATTTCGATGTTTTTGACTAATAGGTATGTTCGCTACAAATGCCGAGCGAAATATCACGAAATTACATATATCACGAACATACCTTCCTTTACCCTATAGCTTGTGATTTATTATTCGCTCCACTTGGTGGACCAATTTATACTAACTCTTTACAAGATCGTAATATACATTCTAATATTGAATTAGGAGGATACTTTACACTTGATTTACCATTTAAAACTAATCTAAAAATTGAATTAAACAATAAAACTGGAAATCCACTTACATATTTGTTGCAACCTTTTATTACAATAAGTTCAACACAACAAGCAAATATTTCATTAATACCCCCATTTAATTCAGATCTTAAACTATACTCATCCACATTTAGATATTTGAACACAACTTATGGTAATGAATATATATTATTGAACACTGCAAGTAATAGAAATGGTGTTTATTTAAAATATATTAGAATGCATGTTATCGGTAAATCTGGAAATTGGTGGGAATCAAGAGTACGCAAAAACAATGACTCAGTTATTTAACCTTGGACACCCTATAACTATAGTAACTATACAATATTTCCTGGATATGACAATAATAGCAGATGTATATACTGCTCATTTAGTTTAGTAGATTTTTATTTATCTTCATGGGATGAAATTAATATTACTTCATTTGCTAATAGATCATCTGGACTATTGTATTTATCAAAACCAAAAATTGATTCTACAACTACTATCTCTTTTTACAGAAATTTTGGCAAAAATGACTCCATGCCTAACGTTACTAATGGTAGAAGATTAGTAGTAACAATAAACTCTGGTGATGAGCAAGTTGGGAAATCTGGAAGTTTTTCTGATTTAAAAGGAGTAATTTACTTTTATGCGTAGTTAGATTACATTTAGGCTTGAGCTAAATTTCATTTATGAAATTGATGTAACCATAATATATTAATATATTATAGTTGATATGGTTGAAATATGATATGAGAATATGGATAGGTATATAGATGAAAAAAATGAGCCAGAATCTGCCTTTTTCTACTAATAATGTAGAATAAACAAAAACAGAAAATAATTTTACATTTCAAAAATATTTATATATATTGTCAGAAGAAAGAACAAAGTTTTTAAATTTAGTTTTAAAAACAGAAAACGAAATTGACAAATCAAAATTTGGAACAACAATTTTGTTCCATAAATACGGTGCTCGATAGATAGATGCAAAATTGACTAAACTTTGTTTGACAAAAGGGTTCAATTATTAAATTATTATTTCGTAAAGTATGTTTGTTTATAGCTTTATCGGTAAAAAGATCTTTAAAAATGAACAATGGTTGTTCACTTTTACAACGAAACATAAAACATAAAATATTAAAGACATTGAGTTCGTAAACGTTAAGTGCTTTAACGTTTTTAAACAAAATATTAGAATGAGAAAAATGATTTTCAAAACATATTAAACGCATTGCGTGTTTCTGACGATGATAGAGATTTCGTAACTTACCTTTAGAGTTACTTCCCAAACAATATTGGCATAATTTATATAGCTATGTATAAATGAGTAGTAGAGTTGAATTAAATTTTGTTTATTTAGATAGTATCTGACCTTATATAGAATTTCAATACTTTTGGCCAGTTTAGTAGAAATAAAGTCGATATGATACTTCCATGTAATATTTTCATCAATGTAAATGCCTAAAAATCTTGTGACTGACTCCTTTTTTATTTCAATTTTATCAATAAAAAGTTTAGGTAAATTATTTGGTAAAAAACGCTTTTTGCGAGGGAGTGGAAAAGGATCCATTTTGTTTTGTCAATGTTTAAAGTTAACTTGTTGCACTTAAACCAGTTGGAGATGTGATTGAGTTCTTTATTCATATTTGAAAAAAGCTCATAAATGTCACTGTTTGACAGAAATAAATTAGTATCGTCCGCAAAAATGATACTCATAAGGTTAGAAGCTTTATTTAAATCATTTATATAGACTAAAAACAAAAGTGGGCCTAGAATAGAACCCTGTGGAACACCACATTTTATGTCAATTAATTTTTCATTTTGAAAATAATCTCCATAGAGAACAAATTGTTTTCTATTTGTCAAATAACTTTTATACCATTTTATTAATTTGCCATTAATTCCATAAAATTTGAGTTTCTTAAGTAGAATTTTGTGATCGACCACGTCGAATGCTTTTGATAGGTCAATGAAAATATCTAGTGTATATTGTGATCTATTAAATGAATTGGAGATTTCACGAATGAACTGTGTAATGGCTTGTTCAGTTGAACAATTTTTTCTAAAACCGAATTGATTTTTATATAGAAGTTTATTTAGATTAAGGTAATTGTATGTTCTATTGTATATAATTCTTTCTAAAATTTTCGAGAAGGTTGAAAGAACTGTGATAGGGCGATAATTACTAATATTTGATTTTTTTCCGTCTTTGTAAATTGGAGTAACTTTAGCTATTTTTAATTGGTCGGGGAATACACCTTGCTGTATAGATACCCTGAACACTTTATAAAGGGTACATTTTAAATTTTCAAAGCAATCTATGACTATGTTGCCATTTATTTCGTCCGCACCTGTAGCTTTGTTTCTTTTAAGAGATTTGTAAGCTCTCTCAAACTCATCAAAAGATAAGTCAGAATATAAATTATCTATAAAAAGCGAATTATTATAGGCTCTAAGAAATCACTAAAAGTTTTTTCCGTAATAGGAACCTTATTTGCCAATTTAGTTCCTATATCAATAAAATATTTATTAAACTCGTTTGCAATTTCGTTTGGTTCATATATATTTGTTTTATTTATTTTAATTACTTTGGGAAGGTAGTTTGAATTTGTTTTTTGTTTTCCTGTTATTTCTTTCAACGTTCTCCAAGTATGTTTTGAGTCGTTTTTAAATTTAATAATTAAATTTGAATAATAATTTTTTTTAAGTTTTTTACGAATTTTTTCAAATAAATGTTGGTAATTTTTATATTTTTGTTGGTATTCATCTGATTTTGTTTTTAAATATTTTATATATAGTTTCTGTTTGATTTTAGAGGATTTTTTAAGTCCTTTGGTAATCCATGGACTATTCAAGGTTTTTTTTTTGTTATTTGTTCACAAAGTGGAAAGTTTGCATTGTATATTGAGAAGAAAGTATCAAAGAACTTATTATATATTTTATTTGCGTCATCACTAAAGTTAATATGTGAGAAGTATTGTAATATGTGAGAAGTATGTAATATGTAATGCAGAAGTGATAATTGATTTTGAAAGGATTTTATGTTGTTTTCGTTGAAGACACGTTTTTTTATTATATTTTGTCTTACGGGGTTTTTAGAGGATACAGTATGAATTGTAAGAAAAATGAGGAAATGATCGGATATGTCGGTTTTTATAATTCCTTTTTGTAATTTCTTATTATAAATATCTGTTGCAAAAATATTATCAATCACCGTCGTTGAAGTTTTGGTTATTCTAGTAGGGCGATTAATTAAAGGAAGAGCTCCTGCCATAAATATTTCATCATAAAAACTTTTTACTTTTTTATCTTTACTATAAATTAGACAGTTCATGTTGAAATCTCTAATTATAAAAGTAATTTTGTTTTCTTTGCTACCTTTGTGAATGATATTACGCTGTAAAAAGAAACTAAGATTTTCAGACGCACCATCTGGTGGTCTATAACACCAGCTTAATAAAATACTTTTTTTTTTTGTTTAAAATTTCAATAGTTACGATTTCTTTATCACCGTCAGAAACGCACATATCATTCCTAACGTGATATACAATGTGTTCCTTAACGTAAACCAGAACTCCTCCACCCCGTTTATTTGTTTGTCTTTCTAACAAAATTGTTTCAAAACCTGGAAGATGGAAAATATAATTATTTTTAAACTCATTCGAAGAAATCCATGTTTCTGTTAAGCAAATTATATTAAAAATATTTTTAGTTTCATCTAAAAAATCACAAAAATTTTCAAAATTTTTATTTAGTCTTCTAATATTAATGTGAAGGATTCTGATTTTTTGATTTTCAGTGCCGTTTTTATTAAGAAATTCTTTTAACTTATTGGGATAAAGATAAGAACAACGTGTGTTCACATCATTAAAAAAGTTGACATCTGGATCTGAATTAAGATCTGATTTTAAGTATTTATCATGAAAATTAAAAGTAAAGGATTCGTAGTCATCCATTTTTGTTTTTAAATTTGATTATAGAATAGTAAAAGAATTCCTTTATAATTATAGGTCACGCGTAATTAATTTATTGTAAGTTACTTTAGCATTTATTTATTTAGAATATTTCATTTCATATTTCATATTTCAAGATGCCTATTTCATATTGCCTACAGTACACGACTTATGACATATTGCCTACAGTACACGACTTATGACAAAAATTTCATATTACCTACACGACTTATGACAAAAATTTCATATTGCCTACAGTACACGACTTATGACAAAACTTTGTAAATTCTCAAACTCCTTGAAATGAACTAGATCTAAAGCATTAAAATTTTATGAAAATGAATTAAAACACATCTAAGCGAGAAGAAACTGTTCAGTTTACCTTCAAGTATATATATTTTTTGCAATATTTGCATGTGAAATGCGTTGCCCATTTGTTTTTTGTCCCTAACCGGCACGCCAAAGTATACCTTGTATGCCTCGCACATTATACAACTTGGTTCCACGGAATACTTTTTTGTTCTTTTCTTTATTAATTTATTAATTGTCAACACACGTAGCAGAATGAATCAGCTGGATGCAAACAACCTCCTGATGCCATATCAAACAAATAACTTCTTTTCAACTAAAAAATCATTATCCTTTAAGTTTCAAATAACACGAGTTGGAATCTTAGAGAACCTGTGCTTTTATAATTGTACATATACTTTTAAAACGTTCTAAAAAGTTCTGAGAGTTGCTAGAAAGTTCTTAAACGTTCTAGAGTGTTTAGAAGAATTGTAGAAACATCTGGATAACTCTAGCAGTTCAGGAATATTATAGGAAGAAGTTCGGCATTGAAAGCAAATCAAAAACACTCAATTTTCCAAATTTCATTGTTCCGGTTATATAAGCAAAGTTTTTCTGAAATAAAAGCGATTTCCTTTCTGTTCTAGACCTAAAGGGCTAGGAATACACATTTTCAACCCAGCAACAGAACAAAAGTGAAAATTTGTTACATAGTGTTATTCTTGGGCATTTAGTACATCCAAGTAGACCAAGCCAAAAATAAAAATAAAGTTAAAAAAAAAGTTTGAAATATATTTAATCCATAATTGAAATTATTTATAGTTATTGTATTTAGTCAGCATATCAGAATTTTAAGTTAAAAATCTCACTATGCATTTTGGACGATCCCTTTCCCACCCACCCTAAGCTTATTAAGCTACCACCCCTCGGATGTTTATTAACATTCTCACTGTGACTAGTTATAGCAAAGGTAACAAAAAAAAAATAAAAATTATTTTAGGAACTGATTTACATTTGGAACCTAATTTTAGTACAACTTCTACTTACATATATATGTTCTAAAAACTTCATTGTATTTGCACCTTTAGATCTTAAGATATTGTGTTCTGCAAAGTCGTGTACATTGAAAATTTATAAATGATAAAAAAAGCGTTTTAGAAACAATAAACTTTGCCAATCGACTATCAGCCACCAATAGAATAAGATGGTTGTTTTTCTGATGTGACCTTTCTTCTGAAACTTATTTGCACAGATTCAATAAGGTTCTCTGTTTAAAGAAAAATGATGTATTGCCATAAAACCACAAAAAGTTAAATTCGTTTGAAACCAGAATTAAATTTTATATATTTTGAATTAAGGTGGTTCCTATGTAATCAAAAAAAGTTTCTTTTTATTCATGAAGCATTAATTTTTTCAAAAGTAGGTACAGAATGTGTAAAAACATTCCAAAAATATATTGATGATCACATTGAGGCATATAGGAGTCAAAATAACCACAAAAAATAGAGTTTACTAGAAACACAATTACTCATGAGTTAAAGCTTATTTTACTTTCAAACTTGGTATACTTGTGCGTGTTTCTTTTTGCTTTAGTCTTATCTGATATTTTAATAAGTAAATTTTGGATGCTGCGTCGGTTCATTTTTTCAGATATAATATTAAAACAGACACTGGTCTGTATTCCAAGTTTTTCATACACTTTAACAAGTCCAAATTGACCTTCATTAAATTGAAGAATAGCACTATATACACCTAACTGTAGAATTGATCTTTCTACAAAGACTTGCTTGGGACATTTCATCCAGATAATATTATTCAGGGACTCGTTAGCATTTTGAGTTTCCCCGTGAATGCACTTGCGAAGAAGGCCATCATTTGAAAGATCTTGGAAAATCTTTGACAAGATAGAAAACATCCACTCTGGTAAATTAATCTTCTCATTGTGTTTTTTTAGTTTTTTATTCTTGTAACTACACCATGATTCTTCTCCTGGTGGATAAAACATGTGGCGCTTATCTAAGTTAGAAAAGTTGGTACAATGATGAAGGATAGCACCTATCCACTTTTCATTGTGTAAATTTTTTTATCGTTAGTGCAATTTAATTTAAGATTTCTTCAAATGGCAATACCATAATAATTTGTTATTGAATTGATGGAATTGTTTGTCAATTTTCCTTTTCCACCAAATGGTGTAGAGGTATTTTTATATTATTGTACTAGTGTCCTAAGTTGAGAACCAATTTGTTTGTTTACTTGTCTAACACATTCAAGTTTAACAGGTGTAATACCAAACTGTGCTTCATAGGGTTTGGAGTTAATAACTTCTTTGTAAGAAGCTGTGTCTTTATCTCCAAGATACTCATTATAAGCTAGTTTATTTCGACTTACAGATTGCTGAAATATATCAATAGCACCTGAGGATTCCATTGCTTCTGATGACTTTCGATGGTTAATTTTACAATTATGTGCAACTTTCCAATTTGTGTATTCTGTTACACCCCATATTATACACTGTCTACAATGTTTTGATAAAACAATAACATCCAAACACTTTCCTTTGCTTACTGCTGTCACTACACCGTTTAACGAGGAGTGTCCACTTTTTTGACAAGTTCCATCAATCGATACACGACAAGAATGTATACATGGGACAATTTCTTCCATTTTTGCTTCATTTGCAGCATCTTGCATACTTTCTAGTGAAGAATTTTCGTATGCAGAAAATAACTTATTATTAATATTTCTAAAGGCAGTCTTAGATATTGAGTGCATATTCATACATCGTGCAAATATTTTAATCGATTCGTGCCCTTAACCAATTTCTCAAAAAGCCATAACCAATCGAACATTAATTTCACTTGGCTTACAACCATACATTTTTTTAGAAGCACTAAAACGTGAAGTATACTTGTGACTTTTATTATTACACTTTCCACAAAAGTAAACAATTTTATTAGAAAATACCTTTCTATCATCCAAACTATTAGATATTGTGACATTAGCTTCCCCACATTCTTGACACTTGTTTCCTACTGCTATCATTTCCATAAGTATTTTAAAATTTATAAATAAAAAATAATCATCACTACTTCCAGAATGTTCAGCTGGTTTAATGGTAAATTTTTTTTTCAGTGGTATTTTCAATATTTGCATTTTTTTTATTTCCATTGATACCACATTTATTATTTACAATATTTACAGGTTTTTTACAACCACGACCACCAACACCCTATCTTGATGACTTTCTTTTGTTATTTCGAAGGTTTCCCATATTAAATCTTTATTATTTTACTAGAATCTAACTAAAACGATATATAATTTCAACAAACACATTAGAAAACAGTAAAAAGTAAAAAAATTATTATAAAAAAGCCTGCCTGCTGTTTGCACTTTGCAACAGCATAACTTATAATTATAAATATTTAACAACTTGGACGTACAAGGCAACATTAGAATAGCAAAAGAGATGTACTAGTTTAAGTTTTAAGGTACATTTAAGATAATAACTAAAAAAAAAAAATGATTGCTATGGCCGTTGCTAGGCACTAAATTTATACCTACCTGTATAAAATAGTAAATATTGTAAAAAGCATAAACAAACTTAAAAAAAAAAATTATACCACAAGAAAGAACGTCAAATTTTACATTTGAATATCTAATTTGCCAAAAAATCAATTTTTGAAAAAATTTTGACTTTTGATTATGTAGGAACCACCTTAAAAATCCAAAAGTTGACTTTTTCACGATTTTATTGCTTCAGTATTACCTTAAAAAAAACTATTAAATGGGTCTATTGAGGTAATTTTGATGTAAAAAGTACCTATTTGCAATTTTTAATTTATGCTATATAATTTCCTTTGAAAAAAATTAAACCTGTATTTGTCCGCCTAAGCATTGTGACCTTTTAAAGTAGTTTTGTGTAAGATTGGTGGCCATAAGCTTATTAGTGAAAATATTTAAACCATTAGTTATAATATACTCAAATTATCCCATGGATTGTGTAATTAAAGTATAAAACTTTTTTTTTTTAAGTAAAACATGCTTTTAACAACAGTATGTTTGATTTACCCAAATTAGGTTGACTGTAGGTATAGTAGAAACAAAGTTTTTTAGTTTTTTTTTATAAACATTAAAGTTGCTTAAAAAACATCCCATTAAAATCTGGAACAGGATCTTTACCGAGATCTTTTCTTTGTCAAGTTTTTCTTCTGTTTAATTTTAATAACGGGTGAGAACTAAAAAATGAGACTGGATTTAAAGATATCTCTTTAAAGGAATAAGATTTTAAAAATAGGAAAACTGTTGTAGAAGGTATATTATATTCTAGTTTTTAAATATTTTATGTGTTTTTATTTTTTATAGAAAAATGAATAAATAAATAAATTCAAAACAAGAAGAGATTATATAACGTGTGTATGAATTTTATTTAAATTAAAAAAATATTGGTAAAAAGTTCACTTATGACCACTTTAAAGTTGAGAATATACCTAAAAGTACTATCTACAAGATAATTAAACGTGCTGAAAGTGAATCTGGGTACCAAAGAGTTCAAGGAAGTGGAATAAAAGCTAAAAAAAATGACCAGGACAAACATTGAAAGGCTCAAACTCATGTTTGACCATAAAGACGGAGTTTTTCAACAACAGGTAGCTAAAAAGTTCAACTGTACTTAACAACACATTAGTAAAACATTAAAAAAATGAACAAATTTTAATCAAGAAAAAAAATGATTCCAAAACGCTCTGAATAGCAAAAAGCAGCAGCTAGTACTAAATGCAGTCGATTGTGTCAGAAATTCAAAAATCGTCAACCAATCATTGACGATGAGTCTTATTTCAAGTTAAATCACTCCAGTATCAATGGAAATCATATATCTTATGCTAGTGATGTAAAATCTACTCCATATACAGTTAAATACCAGACAAAACAAAAGTTTCAAAAGAAATTACTTCTATGGATTGCTTTTTCTGAAAGTGGAATTTCTCAACCTTATTTTGTACCAAGTGGACTGGCTGTAAATCAAAATTCTATTTAAACAAATGTATTAAGAAGAGACTTATTCCATTCATCAATAAGTATCATTCAGATGGTGCATATGTGTTCTGGTCAGATTTAGTATCATCTCACTATGCAAAAACAGTAATCATTTACCTAAACAAGGAAAACGTGCGTTATGTTGAGAATGCGGAATACCCTGCAAACTTGCCAGAATGTCGTCCTATCAAAAATTTTTGGAGTGTTTTGAAAGGCCTTGTCTACAAGAATAATCGGCATGCAGAAAATCTTAAAAAATTACGTTCTAGAATCAAGTATTGCCTTAATAAAATTGATATTGAGTTCATACGGAGCCTAGCTCAGTCTATACCAGGCCTAGTTGATAAAGTCAGAAGAAATGGTTTAATTGAAAACAACTGATTATATAATTAAAAACTAGAATAAAAATACTTTCTAGAACATTTTTATTTTTTGTTTTATCTTACTTCTTTAAAGAGATATGTGTCTTTAAATCCAGTCTCGTTTTTTAGTTGTCACCCGTTATCTAAAGCTGTAGTATTTTCATTATTTATATTTTGCTATTTTTTTTTTCTCATTTCTTTTTACTTCCTCTTCTATCAACCTTTCTAGTACTTCATTAGGTGTAAGAACTTCTCCACAACTTCCTTGTATCCTTCGTCTCTTTGTCTAAGATTTTTTCTAAGGTACTATGTCTTTAATATACTTTTCCTGTCATTTTTTATAGAAGAAAAAAACGCCTACGTTTAATGGTTGAAGAGCATGTGACTTATGGGTAAACATAAAAGTTAGGCTGTAAACATAATACTTAGGCTGTAAACATAATACTTAGGCTGTAAACAAAAAGGCATAATGTCATTATTTCTTGCGGTACGGATTACGTTAATTGACAGACATGGAAGTCAAGTGAATTCTGCGTCTATCAAATATTACTAAAACTGGTTTTTCAAGGTCTTTTATTCAATTGATAAATGCATTTAACCATTTTTCAAAATTTTTATTCAGCATCCAACCAGTTTCTGTAACCCTATACAGTGTTCCTGGTGGTCCTCCTTTTACCCAAGTAAATTGTATCTCAGCTTTTTCTTTATAAATAAAATACGGTCAGTAGCATTTACCGTCAGTTAAAACCTCACGTCACTCGCAAAAAGAACATAGTACTGGAGTACAATGCCGGAGCCGGCACATCCTGAACGTGAATATTATCCTGGCTCTTTTAGGAACAAATACTTTAACTGGGTCAGTACCAAGGCCAGTTTCGTCTTAATTAAATATTCGTTCTGGATGATCATTTAAAATGTTTTCATCCAGAATGTTTTGATAAAATTTTAAAAATCCATCCAATACATATCTAGATAGCCCATTAGCCCTTGCTTCCATCAGACTTTCGCCGTACAAGTTCTTCATTTCATCTTTTTTCAAAATTTATAATGAATTAATAACCAGGTGTGTTATTTTTAAATAATGTCTTTCTACCCGCTGACTGTACATAATTGTGCACCATATAAAGCAAATTTTGTCTGTGGATAGCGAATAAAAATCTTCTTTAGCTCTTTGTAGATCATTATTGTCATATTGTCACATAATCATTGTCATATTTAACATGGGTTTTTTTTCACATATGTCGGTGACAGAATCTAAAACAAAAAGTTATGTTAGTTATGAAATTTATGGTAATAAAACCCATATTAACTTGAACTTTTAAATAATTAATAGCAAAACAAATAATTTATATGAGTGGCCCAAATTAAAAAAAAATTAAAGTATTGTAATGTATACATACCCAAATTAGATAAAATTATCTTGATGGAATAACAAATGACAATACTTTGATGTTTTTGTTTTTATTTTACTGACAGTTGTGTTGCCAATATAAATTTTTTTTTTATGTATATGTTATGGTTGTTTTTATATGCAAATACATGTGCAAAATATTCATGAGATTTTTTATCTTCGTATATAATTAATAATTTTTAAACAGAAAGAGAAATTTATGCCCAAATTAGCCCGACAGACTCTTTACCAAGCTCAACAAAAATAAATTCCATTCCAATAACTCCACCATTAAATTTATTTCAAAAAGTAATTGAAAAGTATTCTGTGCGAGACGTTTTAAAAAGTTGTTTAATTTTTTACCCCGTAAACTAAGGTTGTCAATTAGCTCATTTATTATTAGTCTACCCAGTAATGTAATAATATCTTAATAACTAATAACTAAAGAAATGAAAATGTCAGTTGTCTTAGCTTCTAAATATAAAATGGGAAAGCTTGGAGTGCTAAATGTTTTTCAATTAAGTATTTGTAGTTTTTTTGTTTAGTATTTGTATTTGTATCAGTATTTGTAGTATTTATGTTTAGATTAAAATGTTTTATGCTGCCAAATATTTTTAAAGACCTTTTCTTTATTATAGATCATAAAAAATATCAAACAAAACATTCATTGCATAATTATCAGGTACCAAAAACTTTGTTAAAACAATCAAAGTTCTCAATAGCATACCAAGGGCCACATTTATGGGCCCCATTTCTTCCAAATATTAGTAAAACTATAATTTCAATTCAAATTTTTAAAAATAATTGAAAAAAAAACAGTTACTTGGTTATGACGCATCTCAGAATCTATTTTATTTTTAAAATATTCTCTTTTATTTTCCTTCCTCCATTTTTTAAAAAGTTTAAGTAAAAGTAATAACTTTTGCGTCATTACTTATACTTAAAATTTTTTTATTTCATTTTAAGTGGTATTGTATTCAGAAGGAAGGGAGAAAAAAAGTAAAATTTTATATTTATAAGTGTTAATTTAATATTATTTTACTGAGGTAACTTTTTTATACTATAGGTCATTATTTGTTTAAAATGTATATAATACAACGAGGATTGACGATAAGACTTTTGTCTTCTGCGTGCTGATATCTTAACTTAAAAATTATTGTAAGTTTTTTTTAATGAAATTGACGAACATATAATTCAAATTTTGTGGTAAAAACAAATGTTATTTTAAAACATTTTTACTATTTATTCCGCAAATCCGCATTATTGCGCCAAGCGTTAAGAATAAATCAAACGTTTTTAGCATTTGATTTAAAATGAGATTTGAAACGAAAAAAAATGCTGTTTGTTTTTTTCGTTTATAATTTCATTTTAAATTAATTTTTGTTTTGGTAATGTATTTTATTTTATTTTTTTTTCTTTTGTTCACTCGATGCTTGTGATTTTCATAAATACTCATATAGGGTCGTTCAAGGCTGGCTCGTGCCCTGAGGCAAAATTTAGTTCTGAAGCTCCAAAATCTAAACAATCATCTATACATTTACATTTTAAATATGATTTTATAGACATTTGATATATAGCAAGTATTTGAGGCAGTCTCTAAATTATTGAAGTCTGGAAATAAATTATCCCGCTGTCGGAGGGCCCTTCTCTGATATCGTTTTTTCAACATTATTATTTAACGATATGATATTAAAAAATAGAAAGCGAGTATAAATTATTTTATTATTTTTTATTATACTTTATTTCAAAAAAATAAATTCTCTTATTTCAACTAAATCGACTTTTAGTCGATTTTTACTTTAACTATTATTATTATCATTATTATAGTTGTCACTATTGCAGCCGTAAATAAAATAGTTGTCACTATTGCAGCCGTAAAGTATACATACATAAAAAGAGCAGGGAAAACACCCTACTATAAACAACCAGTTTTATAAATATTCGTTCCCAATTTTATCCCCAACCAGTGATCAAATCTAACTTTAAAAAAAAGTACAGTTGAGTAGAGGGTTACTTGCTCGGGTAGTTCGTTCCAGTATTTTGCTGATCTGTTATATAGTTGGTTGTGTGTTGGAAGACAGTTTGGAACATATTCACGCCTTATTTAAAGATAGTGACCACATGACAAGGAGTAAATAAGTTTTGGTTAGTATATAATTCTTGCATTAGTTTAAAGATTTGGATAAAAACGCATCGTAGGTGCCGAAACTCAAGTGATGGTAGATTTAGCCTTTTTAGTTTTTCGGAAAATTAAAGATGTCTCAAACTTGAAGCCCATTTTGCTGCTTTACGTTGAACAGATTCAACCAAAGCTATGTCAGTTATTACATATGGGGCCTAAACAGACACTGCATATTCAAGATGTGGTCTTTTAACACTTTATATAATTTGAGAACCATTTTTCATCAATGATGGTAAATGTCTTTTTAAGCATACAAAGAATTTGTAAACTTGGAGACAACTGAATATGTGTGCTCCACTTGAGGTTAGATGTAAAAATGACTCATAAGTTACACTATTGAGTTTCTTAGGCTTTCATTTATACCTTGGTTATTTTGCAAAAAGTAACTGTACATAGGATTGGATTGATAACACAGAATTTAACAAGATCGTTTGTGAAGAGAATAAAGAAGAGCGGGTCGAGAACTTTTAGTTCAATTTCAAAAATCTATTAGTCGATTTTAGTCGACTTTCGAAAATATATTATTCGATTAGACATTCTGAACGTCTTTTGAACATTCAAAAGACGTCTTTTTAGGACCAAATACCGGCTAAGGAGTTATTTAAATTCAATTCAACTTTGAAAATTTAATTTAACTTTGAAACGAATGTTTCAAAGTTTTTATTTTCCTATTCATTTAATGTTTAAGTTGTGAAGTGAGTTTAAATTTGATGGTTCAAATAAGGAAAACGTTAACAAAATTTTTTTATCGCAGTAACCATTTTATTAATGTTGTTAACATTTTTCATGTTGACAAACAAGTCATGTTGACTTGTTTTATGCAACATTTAATATTGAAAGTAGTCAACAACAATGTGTGTGAGTTAACCTTGCACCGTGATCAACATTTTTATTTAGTTTTCACAACTATCTTTTTCTGAGTGTGCTATCTAATGGTGAAAAAAAAAACTTTAATTAATTTTTGTTATAGTAAGCTTCAAATTCTAACCCTGCTTAAGGGAATCAATAAAAGTGTTTATGTTTTTTTGTCTTAGTAACTACAAACAGTAAATTTTCTAAGCGGTCGCAGTTCATTTTCTCCCTTTCTCCTTTCTCTTCTAACTATTTTACAAAAATACTTAAAAATAAAAAGTGCTACTAAAACAAACAATTTTGATAAAACTTGTTTCATGTTTTATAAATTAAAGTGCAAGCGAGAAATAGTTAAGGCCTTAGAAGGACCAAAAATCGTCTAAGTTTTTACTAATTATGCTTGGTATGATTTCAACAGAGAAAGTTTCCTGTAACCTCCACAAGGCTTTGTCTTATTAAGCTTTCACATATACAAAGCTTAATTGACCACTTAAATCAATGTTTTGTTGCTACGGCCTTTTATAACTATATAATTTGAAAACATGGACTGAATGGGCTAAACTTTAGCATATGGTTTAGAAGAAAAGCTCTGTGGAGGTTACACTAACCATCTGTTAAAACCATACCAAGTATAATTAGAAATTTAGCCAAAATTAATAAAAGAAAATAGCTATGTTTTTATGTCTGTAGCATTTTTTATTATATAATGTTTAAAAGCATTTTCATATATCATTGATTTTTTTTTGGGGGAAAATTAAAATTTATAATTATCGAATAACAAAAAATGTTATTAGTTAAATAACATTTTTTGTATTGTCCTACTGATTTGCATACTCCTGCTGATGCTTTATTTTAGCCTGGGAAATACCATCTTAAAAAGTTTATTTCAGCTTTCTTTTTAGTAAAATAATTTTTGTACAAGGTACATTGTGACATAACTCATTCACGATGGAGTTATTATATAGTTTAAACACTAAAAAAAACCCTTTATTTTTGTGCAATAAAGAAGATCCTAATTTCTTGAAATGTGTTACAATAAAAATACTCAATTTTAATATTTTGATTCATTTTCAAAAATTAAAGAAAATAGAGTTATGAGCAAACGAGGCATAAAGTTATGAGGTATAAACGTAAAGTGTAAATAAATGTAACTAAGTATAAACTAGATACAAAATACTAGTCATTTACAATTTTTTTTTTAACGGGTGAGAGTGAATACGACCACAGTTTATTTAAACAACATTTGCGTCGAACTCATAGCTGTTTATACTAACGTAAGTATAGACTGGGTGGGTGGGCGTGGTGGGTGGGTGGTTAACGTAAGTATAAACTGGGTGGGTGGGTGTGGCGGGTGGGTGGTTAACTGCTATGATTCCGTTTAAAAAAATGAAATCTTCAAATTCAAATGAAAGGTTCAAATTCAAGTATTTTTTTAAAGGAAATATATTTTATGTTTATTTTTTTTTTGTTTTAAAGAGAATTTTTTACATTATATAAATACTTAAAGATTAAGAAAAAATATTTTGAAAATATTTAACCAAATCGACTTTTATGAAGAAAAAAAACGTTTACTTTTCCCTTATAACTGGAGAAAAGTAAACTAATTAATTTTTAATATTGGTACCACATTTTGCTTTCAGTTGGCAATGCTTCTTCACAAACTCTGCGACACTTTTTGCACCTCTTGATGTTTTTGTCTAGTCTTGTTTTTTTGAACGTTGCACTTGGTGAGTTTCATCAGAAGCTTCACTGAAGTGAATTTTGCATTTCTTTAATTGCTTTGACTTTTTGGCCTCATTGTCTTGCTTTAGTTTCTCGAGCACCTCAGATGTACTTAGACACTGGCCTTCAACTCTCGAAATGCTGACTCTTTTGGTTGTTTTTTTTGTGTCAATATGGTGGCGCTGTAAAACATTTTTTAAATTGCCTCCGAGTCTTTCTGTGAAGTGTTGCAACATTTGATACGTTTGAACAGGAGTAACTGGTGTTGTTGTTAAATTTTAAAGTTGGCGAATTGTTGGAGTTTGATGTTGACTGATGTTAGATGATGATATAGGCTGGGATGAGGATGATGAAGCAGGCTCGGTTGAGGATGATAAAACAGACTTTCATGAAGATGATGAAACAGGCTTGGTTGATGATGATAAAGCAGGCTCGGAAGAATTGTTTACGTTTTAAATTATTAGTAACTATTAATTAGTTTAACCGCGCTCATCTTAATGCATAAGTGTGAGCAATTAGCATGTTTACTCTTCCCCCGAAAAACATTTATATTGGTTTTTGGCTCATAACTTTTTTCCGGAATTAAAAAATTCAATTTTGAAATGAGAATCTTGATCGTCATAAAATTTTCTACAAAACAGCTTTTTTTGTTTAGTAAAATTTAATTTTAGTTTTGGGAGTTTTGAAGTTGATTTCTTAGAAAAAAAACTTTTTTTTTTATGAGGGTGAGAATTTTGAGGTTTGCTAAGGTAAAATTAAATTTTTTTAAATAATTTTTACAGCTTTAGATAGAGCACATAATTCTCTTCAAAACGGTGCCTCGCATTTTTAAAGGTTTTTTGTTTTAGCTTTCAATAAATGCAAAAGAAACAAAATTGCTAAACCGTTCACTTTTTTTTATCGTTTACTCTTACCCCAGTTTACTATCATTTTATTAAAAGACTGCCTTTAAGGTAAACATCTAATGGCAAATAGTAATATTCTTTAACAATAAACACACTTTTTTGACAAGATTCTGTTTATGATTATGTCAAAATGTTTATTTCCATTCAAATTTTAAACAAAAAAATATAAACACAAAGTGAATTTACACTATTGGTCAACAAAAATAGTAAAACAAATGTGATGTGATAATTATTTACAATCTTGATGGTAACACTATTTACCATAATAATTATCTATACAAATTTAAATTAAATTAATGCCCTATTCAAAATCATCAGCTTGCTCATCCTCTTCTGGAGACATTTCTATAGGTTTGAGGGAAGTGTAAGAAGTTACACTCTCTGGAAGATGGACATGCGACAAAAGTGACATAATATCATTAGATTTTGCTTTTTTTATTGGAAGAAAACCGTTGAATGCCAAAGGGCAATCTTTAATTGCCGATTTTAAGGTGCTCAGTGATTTTCCCCTTTGTAATAAATTTAAAGTGGAAGTGAGGGGGCCTGTCATTGAGCTTCTGCCTACAGGGTTCTTCAGCCTTTCAAATAAAATCCCTCTGAGACTGGCAATAACCTCTGGCGCTTTAATTACTTTATCCAGGCTAGATTTAAAATCTTTAACCCTTACAACAGGTTTACTGTCCATTTCCAAATTGTCAGTAAATGGATGTTCGACATACACAATTTTCCATGAACTATTAATGCTTGTTTTTGCAATAAGATTTACCAGGTCAGAAGGCTTATAAAACTTATCTGTTTTTAATTTTTTTTTTCAATCCTGCCAAAGTCTCTGTCACATGGCATTCTGCTGTGACCAGGAATAGGGTACTTAATAACAACTTCACTGAGTTTAGTATTACATAAATTTTACAAAAAAGCAACAATGTATCGGTTCTTGTTTTGTGAAAAACAATTATCTGTGAAAATGACCAGTTTCCTTATCGACTCTGGCAATTCATCTATATAGTGTTCCAGACATGAAAGAACCTCATTGGGTCCGTTGTGAGCAAAGTTTTTGGCATAAATGTACATCGAAGCATTTCCAGAGAAAACATCATGAATGCCAAGGTTTTGCACAGCCAGCTTTCTTTTGTAGTAATCCTGACCAATCCCAGTAACAGGTAGAAGCAGGTTCTTTTGAAAATCCATAGCTATGACTTGAGTATCATCAGTAGAAAGAGCAAGATGCTTGTCCTCTCTTATCTGCTCGTAGAAGGTATCCCCTTTTCTTTTGTGAACTTCATGTTCAGTTCTCAGTTTTAACACCAAATCATTATTTATGTTGACAGTGGCAGAATTAATATCAGCATTAAATTTTTCACATGTGTCACACACATCTATGCGTGGAAATCCAAAACTAATATTAAATTCATAGTTGAAAATATCTCTGTAGATCTATTCTTTGGCGATAGTTTTCATATCTGGGTGTTGTTCCAAAAACAACCTAAACATCTCAGAAATGTTAAGGTCAGAGGTTAGGTAGATCCTTTTTCTATTGTCTGCTCGAGAATAGTGGCTTTCTCTTGCAGGAAATGAAGAAATATATTGACGGAGTGCTTGGCGAATCTCATCATTAAGTTTTTTGTGATGGCCATGCTTTCCTCTTAAGTCTTGTAGGGGTTCTTCAAAGTCAAGGACTTTTTTTTTCAGGCGTGATTCCTTAATACCCTGCAGAGCACAAAAAGCATTTTCGCACACAGGTATAGGAGAGCCAGTTTCTTATATAGTGTAGCTATAGCTGCTACGGAATGTTTTAGGGACTGCCTGACTCTGTTTTTGCCTAATAGTGTTTTCTTCTTTTACAGAAATGCAACCCCTTAAATAAATGTTTTGTTTCTCATGTTCGGCAAGCTCATTAAATTCTTTTAAAATATTACTCTTTTCTCCATCGTTAAACTTCTCTAGGCATTTGCACCTGCAGTCCACATAGTGCTGGCTTCTTTCATCAACATCCTTTCCCACGTGGTTTTTGTGCGCATCGCCTGCAAATATAAAGTTTAAATCTTACATTAGGCTACAACATAAAATGAGTGAGGTGAAGAGGGCGTAATACTAATAGTATAGATTGGCTAATACTAAATCTAGTAACTAGATCTATAAACTATAAATTAAAAAAAAATCAAATTAAGATAGGGCCTACTATTTAAAAATAGAACTGAGAACTGTTTAATTCAATAGAAATAAATAACTAAGGCTAATATACGTATAATTTAAAACAGACTAGATCTAGATTTTACATAATATTAATAATAAAGTCCTCAAATTGCCGAAATTCTGCAGTGATAACAGTACTGTGTACAGTCTGTACAGCATGGAAGCCGAAATTATAGCATCATGCCTCATGGCATGATTTAGAGTAAAGTGATTTTTTTTTTTAAATATAAGTTAGTATACATAGCTATCTTTAATTTCATTATTTTGATTTCATTATTTATTGCAGTCTTTGACCATTTATTTGCAGTAGATTTTCTTTTTTTCCCAGTTTTGTTTTCACTTTTCTCAACTACGGTGTCAGCCATTGTTGTTGAAAGTAACAGGAAGGGTGTGACTCTTTGGTGCATTCTTATTGGCTGGCAGTATTTTTGTGATTGGTTGGTAACAGTTAAGAACTTTTTTCCCTAAAGATCAGCACTTAAGAACTTTTTCTTCAAAATTTTACCAAAACAGCTGATGTATAGTATTCGATTTAAGCTACTTCGGTACTTTTTACATGGCCCAAATTTACAGGGATGGTTTAGGGGAGGTAATCAAATAATATACCGGTCTTAACTCATTTTTGAAAAAATGTAACTTAAGTACTTTTTCCACTGAGCCCTTCATATGTAAGTTGTATATAAAAGTTGCAATCTTTTAATCATTTAAACAGAAACTTTATTTTTAAACAAAAAGTCCTTCTCATTAAAATTATTTTTCTAAAGAATTTTTTACACGCGTTTTAACCTAATTAAAAAATTTAGAGAAAAACTACATGTTGTAAAATTTAATTTTTTATTTTGTCAAAACTAGAGTTGTGGCTCAAAACGGCAGTTAAATCATCTAGTAGATAATCTTTATTCCACAATTAAAAGCAAATAGATTTTGATTTTAAATACAGGTCCAAGTTTAGACAAAAGCTGGGTGTGTAATGGTACAGGGGTCCCCACAGATTAGGTCCCCTAATTTGCGTTCCCATTTTTTTTAAGGACCTCTAATTTGTCCCCACAAATTAGGGGTCCCAAAAACTAAACTTGTGTTTTGTGATGCACCTGGACGCAGCCATTCCAAAAAATTTACTTTAATTTATACTAAGAATAACTTGAGATGCCAACTATATTAACTGTCATGAACAATATTTGAAAGAGACCTAGGCGTTGTTATGACTAAAAATCTCTGACGACACTGCATGGAACGCAAATTTCAATCTTTCAGGCTTTAATATGGTCCCGCTTGCACGCAAAACAAACAAGCGAGGTAGAGGTGTTCTTATTTATGTTAACAATAATTTGCAGTTTTTTATCAGGCCTGACATCAGATTTTCTGATGGCGATATAGAGATTTTAACTATTGAAATTATTACCGAAAAAAATAAAAATATAATTTTATTGAAGATTTACTTGTATTGAATAAGTTTTCATACGACTGGTTAGAAACGTAACATATAACTTAAAACTTTTTCAAAATGTTTGTTTCAATTATTTAATGTTAGATGTTCTTTTAGCAGAAATTTATACCTAAATATAATACATTAACTTTTTTGCAAAGCATTCTCATTTGACATAAGCATGAACATTAGGGTGTCTCCTAATTTTTTTGAATTTTGAATTTTGCTTTGCATATTTAAAAGAGGGTAAAGTTTAACATTAAAACTTTAACTCAGGTAATGAAAACAAAACAAAAAATAGATTCAGTTTCCATAAAATCAGAGAAAGAGAGAAAAAATAATTATTTTTTATAAAAACAGCAAAAGAATTAAAGATTTTAGAAAAATAATTTAAATGTAATAAACTTCTTATCTTATTTTAAGAACTTTGCACCCCTCAGCAAATCTCTCAGCATAGTTTAAAGAATAGACTTGGAGAAGACATACTAAGCAAAACGCCAAATAAATGAAACGACTATATTCTGAATATCTAGTGTCTGGTGATGAAGTAACTTAAGCTGATAAAAAACATATTTTGGTCCTTTTTTCCAACTAAGCTTAACTTTGATTTTAAACCAGACAAGAAAATACACTCATGCAATATACTCTACAAGTTTCAGAAGATTTTTGGCTACATAGCCTTAAAGACCACGATGACCTGAATTCTACAGATTCTATTGGCTGTTGTTAGCCATCTGACTATATTAACAGGTTCAATTTCAAGAAACTCATGTTGCTGGGAAACATGACCACTTCGTCTAGTTTTTACTATTTGATACTAATCAATAAAAAGGTCTTTCACCACACCACTATTCAAGTTCATAAAAAGCTCACCAATTTTCACCTTAGTAAAAAAGGGTTTATTTAAGCATTGGTTGCTTAGTCAAGTAAGCTTCCAATAGGTCCACTCCATTTTTTACTGCTTTTAGGTTCTCCATCTAACAATTTATTCAGACGTTTTAATGGTAGCTCATTGGTGTGAAGAGCACAGACTATCTAATTTAACTTTTGCCCTAACTTAAGCTCCATTATGTACATTACTCCTTCTTCCCAAACAGTGTTTATATTGATAAAGTATATTAAACCGGTTACCAACTTCATTCATAACTTTTTACTTAGCTCTTCTAGTTTTACTGTGATCAATTATTATTCTATTTTCATTTTTTGATACAAGCTCTTCTACCCATGCTGCAGTAGCTATAGCTGTAGTTGCTCTTAAATCAATACTATATCTAATACAAGCTAATGCATAATTAGTGATATTTTCATAGTTATTAGATTTTTTTGAACATTTTGTACATGAAGTAAAGCTCTTCAAAATTTTATGTTTATTGTCTTGTTTATCTTGAGCATTAGTTTCTTCTTGAGTCATGTGTTTAAATTATAATAATTAAGCTTATTAACTAAAACATTTAAGTAAAATTCCATTTTTAGCATTAATACTTTTATATTATTTTTAGTATATCCACTTATACCTTTTATATAAACTAGTTCATTAATCAGTATTTTTTGACATACAGGTAATGTGGACACCGACTTCACAAACAGGAGGACAGTGTTACTCAGAATAAAGTGAAATCATATATTTACAATAAACCAAGTCAAATAATTTGTCAGTGATGAAAATAAACTTTTGTTTTATAACTTTACTTGTTCTATTTTGAAAAATTAGACAAGCTTTGATCCAAACATCTTTAAGTTTTGTTATTAAATTATGTTTTAAACTAGTTACAGGAGGCTTTAATAAAACACTGGCCATCAGCCATTTTTCTGAAAGTTTATCGTAAATATATAACAATAAATAATATATATTAAGAAAGCATATTGAAAATATGCAGTAGCATAGTCTTCATTAAAAGAAACGAAGAGCAATCCTTGCTCCATCTCTTTTCATTAATCAAGTCTTTCATTGTTTACTAACAAAAAATATATCATCTTCTTTTTATGTAGTTCCCTCGCAACAACTTCACTGACAATATACAAAAATCAATAAATTGTTATTAAATGTTTTAAAAAAGCTATTTAAAATAAATTTTTTGTGTGTACTCATTTTGAAAGTGATCTTTTTATAAAATGTTTATGTTGAAAATATAACATATAAAACTCGATAAAGCCCCAAACTTTTAAGTACTCTTAAATCAAAATTTCTAAAACAGTTTTAATTACTAAATGTATTATGCTAATCTTGTATTAGGTTCTGTAGATAAGTTTGATGTGAAGCTAATAAAATAAATTTGCTGTAAAACTGGTTTAAGTTTAAAAAAAATTAAAGTTTACTCTGAAAATATGAAAATATCAAAAAATCGCATTTTTCGGCAGTTTTCAAGGCAGTTTCCTGGTAGCTTAAACTTATTTAAATTTAAACTTTTTGATAGTTCTGAATTTGTTATGTTAAACCTCACCCTTTTTAAAATAACACCAATGGTAGATTTGATTTTTTAAGTTTTGATCTGAGTATGACACACCCTGATGAACACTAGGGTGTTCATCAGGGTGTTTCATTTCTAGTCACATTTCTTAAACATCAAAAAAACTAGTTTGAGTCATGAATCAATTAAAACATCCTTTTATATCTTACTTTAATGAGTTGTTGCTTTTTTTCAAATGCTTAATTGAACTAAAAAGATTACCATCAAACAATTTAGCTGACATGGATACATTTAATGACATTGAAATTGCTAAAAAAGATATCATTGATTATAAAAAAAATTTATAAAATGTATTCACGTCAGCTGAATTGTTTAATGCTAATCTTTTTAGCTCAATTAAGCATTTGGTAAAATTTCTCATTTGTGACAAATTGTATATTAGGTGCTATTAAAATCTGTTGCAATTGCTTGTCTGTAAAATCATACAAGGCAAATATTGGACAGTGGGAGATAGAATTAAAGAAGGTCACACTGCAATTAAGTTGAAAATTAGTTTTGTTATATCCTTTGCTGCGTTCAAACATATTGCTCATCTCTTTATTCTGGTACTTCAAAGAGAGTTCTGGCAACATATAAATACCATTTATATCTGCAGAAGTAATATCATAGAATGTAAATCCTGCAAAATCCAGAAAAAAAATTTTGTGATCATTTTATAATGGCATGAAGTATTTGCAACACACTGCTAATAAAAGAGAGTAATTTTCGCATCTGCAAATTTTATTATAAAATTGTATGAAAACATTTGGCAACTAGAAGAAATATTTTTTACTATTAAACCATTTGCAAAACTACACGAGGTTCACCATAATAAGAGAGTAGTGATGACTTTTTTAGTTTAGTTATTATAGTTTTTGATCTTGTTTTAAAAGAGGTTTTTTAAAAAGAAATATTTGGGAAATACAAAAACTTTCATTTTCATTTTCAACTAAACACATATTAATATGTTTGTCTGTACAGTCACTTTATAAATTTCAACAAATATTTTTAGATCTTCAGATAACACATCATTTTCATACGTTTCCAAAAATTTGTTAAAATAATTGGTATAATATCTTCACTCTGATACGGAAAAAGGCTTCAGTGAACTTTTTTGCAAGTTGTACTTTGGCTCTTTCAAATTTTCTTATTATATATTTTTTTCATTGTTGAGGTTAAATATCTTTTTATTGATGTGAAGCTGAAAAAGGCAGATGTGGAGTGCGTCTGTTAAGTTGTTACCAGATGTAGCTCCTTCAACCTTTCCTCCAGAATATAAAATTTCCTGCAGCTCAAAGTCGAAATCAGTTGCGTCTTTGACTAACTCT
>NC_088934.1:8107500-8285000 GCF_038396675.1 Hydra vulgaris
TACATCCATTTCAAATACTTGGTTGGTTTTTCATTATACTGTTTGCAGTAACTCACTTTTCTATACTCGTTTATTATCTTCCACTTGAATGGATCTCTGCTGGAATAATTGTATCTTTTTTTTTAGATATTTTACATAGCAACTTAATTAGTTTTTTAAAATACATATATAGTTATTATATTTACAAAAAAAAAAGAAGAATAAATTTTTTTTTATTGAGGTGATGCATAAGGTTTGTTTAATTTGTTTTTCTAGTTTTAAAATATTATTAAATTTTAAGAATTTTCTTTTGTGTTTGTAAAACATAATTTAAATAATTTTTGCAATAGCTGAATATCAAAATGTTTGCAATGGATTTAAGCAAAAATAGCTTAAGTTACTTAAGTCTCAATTCTAACAACAGTTTGCCATTGTTTTGACATTTTACCTAACAAAAGTTTTTTTAATTTAAAAAGTGTATAATAATGAGTCAAATATTACAATAATTTCTTTGTTGTAATTTTTCTAAACATATCAATTTAAAAAATAGATGTTTTTAATTATTTTTGTGTAATAAAAATTAAAAAAATCTTGAGTCTCAAGTTAGAGCTTTAGCCTTTTCAGCCATTAACGTTAAAGCCTTTCTTAGCCTCACACTCCTTAAAACAATGATTCTTGTGAGCAATTTAATTTTTTCTTTTAGACATTAAAAGAAAAAAAAACACTTATAAAACCATAGCAAATAACTAATCTTATAAATTCAGTTCTATGAATTTTTTTACAAACATAAAGGATTATTTTACAGACATAAGGGATGGCAACAAGTCTAAGAGATAAGCTCTTGTTTTATTTAGATCTGGAGGTTTCATTTCAAGTTTTATTATTAAATTAAAATAATTTTTTCATGAAGATGTAATAAACTAAAAAAATTATTTTTTATTCTGATTTTACTTAACATACACACATCAGATTCCAGCAAGTGGTTATGTGATACACATTTTTTATCATCTCTTTGCTGTAACTCTTGACCCTGCTGATCCAGCCGTAAGAGGAAAAACTACTAAAAAACCTGCATTTGATCGAAAAAAACATTCTCGTGTCATAGAAAATTGTTATTGCTATATTTGTGAGGCACATGTGTAAGCATAGTTGTTTAAATTATTTTTGTTAATAATTTTTGCATTTTATTAGGTTTAAATATAACTATTTTAAATACTATCAGGGCTCAATTTAACAGTCAAACATCGCCGCCCCCAGATTGTTTTTGAGATCTAATTTATGGGGGCAACTAACCATTGTTATTTTTTACTAAAAAAATCAACAATGGCTTGTTACCCTCCACTAGCAGGTCTTAAGAATGGTGCAAGGGGCAGCAATGTCCGGTCGTTGAATTGAGCCCTGTACTATGTTTAATTATTATATTTATTTGGTTTAAATAGAACATTAAAAAATAAACAAAAATTATTTATTAACTTAAAGCAATAACAAATCTTTTTTTTGACAAATTTAAGAAAGAAAAGCACATTGTGATTGACAGTTGTTTTTTCAAACCTGCAGGATATAGATGTTGGTAGTCTCCTTCTTATTATTAAACCTTGAAACAAAGTTTTGTTTAGAGTTTAATTATTATTTAAAATTTTTATGATTTAGCGGGTTTTTTTTAAATGAATAATTTTTTATTTATGAAAGAATTAGGAAGTAAAGTATTTTTACTCTTAAAATATCAAAAAAATGCCAAAAACACTATAAAGTTATATTTCAATAAAAATATGGCATGGTTGTATTTTAATAAATTTATGTCGTGGTGAAATAAAGAAGTAATGATGATATAATGTTATAATGAATTATAATTATAATTATAATTGATTTTGTGTAAAAACTGCTAGATGCTTCTTTTTGCTAATTTTTAGTATTGTTACCATATTCAATTAAAAAGAATATTGCAGAATATATTTTTAATTGAATATGAATGTTTTTGACTTATTTTTAGATATCAATTAGAGTGTAAACAATTGTTGTGTGAAAATTAATTTGACACATTCTAATTATCCCAACTTTTATTTTAAGAATATTGCTATAGTATTTTTACTATTCTTTCAATTATCTTTAATATTTTGTGTAGTTCTTCAACAACAAAACATTGTTCTGTTTGTAATAAATGTGTGTCAGATTTTGACCATCACTGCAAATGGCTAAATAATTGCATTGGTGGAAGGAATTACAAGTTAGTTTTTTTATATTTTAAGCTTTTAATTATTAGTCTTAGTTTTGATTATTTTTTTGTCTTTTAAATAATCCTCTTAATATCGTATTCAACATGTTTTTATGTCTTGTGGTTTTGTTTGTCAAGGTTTGTGTTTTGGATTTAAAGGGCTAACTTATCTTTAACTATATTGAGAATTGAAAAAAAAAATTGTGAATAATATCTCATATTTGCAACACAATATAAAAGAGTTTTAACTTTAAATTTTTAACTTTTTTATTTATTTATATTATGCCCTTTTAATATTTTGAATCGATATTATGACAGTGGTTTATATAGATATATATCTTATAATATGTTTATAAAAAAAACTTTATTGTATGTATACTCCTTTTCAAAAAAAAAGTTATTATTACAACCCTCTTGCAACCCTATTGGTTCAAAACATGGACCTTGATAAACAAGGTTGTTGGTCAGAGAAGTTGAACACAGTTCTCCCAGGGGTGTGTTTGGGATTGAACCTGGTACTTATTGTTTATGAAGCAAGCACTGTACCACTACACTAATACTGCATTAAATTATTTTTAAATGGTATAGTATTATTGAAATGGTGATGAAAACGATAGTTTTAACTCTTTTTGGCAGTATGTCTGATATTATAAGTGCATAAAAATAAAGTTTCTTGTGCCAAATCTAGATTCAAAGCAAATGTGATATGTTTTATATGAGATTTTACTGGTAACTGAAATAAGATATTTGAAGAAGACCTCTAAAGAGCAAGTTTATATACTCAATGCAAAGGATAGTTTAATAAAGCTTCACATTCAGCACAAATAAATTTTTTTGAGAGTATTTCATAATGAGAGTAGCAATGGAGCAATGCCTCATCATGCTTTCATTTTTTAAATCAATCTTTACCCAAAAACTTCTTGACTAGACTCTAGTTCAAGATTCAAAAAACATGTTGACTCTAGTTCAAGATTCAACTTCTAGTATTTTATATGCTCTTTTGTTAACATTTTTGTTTCAAGTGTCTTTTCTTTCTATGTAAAACAACAATAAAATAACCTCTATTCATTGTCTATATTTTGAAAACTAACTCTTCAGAGAATCACTTTAAAAACATTAAAAATAAAATTATAACTTCATCAAGTAAAAATCATCACACAAATTACCAAAATTTTTTGATATTTTTTCCATATCATTTGCTGTTTGTTTGCTAAAATTAAACTTCCCACAAGAAATTAACTGCATCATTTGCCATTGATCAATCCATTGCAAAAAATGGCTCAAGAACTCCAGTTTTTTATTGTCATTAACAGTTGTATAGCTAATATAGTTGTTTCAGTATTTTGGCCTTAAATCTGGTATTGATCACAAGCTATTAAAACAAATATTGTGGAAAATAACTTTTAATGGAAACTAACATAGTTTTGTGAAAAATTTTGTTTATCGTTTACTGAAAAGTTTAAAATGTGAGTTTTATATGTCTTTTAAAGCTTAATTTTTTTTTACATAAAAATATATGATTTATGTGATTTGATGTCACATCTTGTAGAAAATTCCTTTGATGAATATACACTATATGGAATAGACACTAGCAGAGAAAGTTGTGTTTTATCTTTTAAATAAGTAGTTGGTATTGGTTCAAGATTCTAAATAAGTATTATTCTTGCCCCATGCTTTAGAAATTTGGGATCATAATGAGCACTAAAAACAACTGAGTTGTATGTAGGAAGCTAATTCTTTTCATTAACAAATGTAACCTTTTTTTATTTTTGTCTTTTTATAGCATAACAAAAGATGAAACACTTTTTTTTATTAGTTTTAGGCATTTCTGAAGTTATCTTCGAGAATTTTTATTTGGTGCTCTACTTTTATATGCTTTTTATCTTTTGTGTAAATTTATTTATTTAAATCTAATTTAAAAGCATAATACATTAATTTCTTCTAAGTAGTATTATAACTTAGAAATTAACTTATGTTGAAATCCATAAATAAGCAAACAAATAAGATATACAAAAAAAGCCATAGAGATGTCTGCTGAATAGCTTTGTCATTTTGTCTTTCAAGCAAGTGTTGTAGTTGCTTTTTAAGCAAATGTATAATTATAAAAATAAATATGTAAAAAATTATAACTAAACACTTAAAAATATTTAATTTAAAATACAATTATTAAAATACTTTGTTTGAATACTATATGTAAAAGAACTAAGTAAAAAATCTAAGAAGCCCAAAATATCTGAGGCTTATATTAGGGATGTAACGGAGATATAACAGAGGTGTAACGAAAGTTTCAAATTTACTTTATTGGAACCGAATTATTTTATAGCAAAAGGCATATATATATATATATATATATATATATATATATATATATATATATATATATATATATATATATATATATATATATATATATATATATATATATATATATATATAAAAGATGCTTTGGAGCTTCAACTCCTGCTTCGATAGGTTTGGTAAGCTTTGATTGATTTTCTCAAGTTCTATTAATTTAAATTAGAAGTTATAACAAAGATCAAATGAGAAAATGTAGTGCATTCTATCAAAATTGGGAGTTTTGATTCAAGACAACTTTGTTTAGGTATTATAAAGTTAAACTAAAACATTTATCATTATTGTTTATAAACTAGGAATTGAAATTCTTAGTTTAAATAACAATAAACCTCCACTACACATCCAATACAACTCCGTTACATCTCTAGCTTATATATATAATGTACATCTCTAGCTTTTATAAGGTAACTTGAGTCTAATTTTTTACTATGTAAAATACCATAAAAGTCTCATAGTTTTATTTTGCTTTTTTATATTGAAGAGTAAAAATCTCAATTTTTAACATATTCAGCACTGCATTTAAATATTTTAATGATTGAAATGAATTGAATGAAAATTAATTTAAATAAAATGAACTAAAAACTTTTTAATGATAAAATGAACTTAATACTTTTTTATATTTGAAATGGTATACAAGCTTTAGGTGCATGCACTTTGAAATTGACAAATTCGCTGCTTATTTAGATTTAAAAAGTCACCAGCTTTAAAAAATGCTAGTTTTTTAGCATAAAAAACTAGTATTTTTGTATAAACATTTAAAAAAAAAATTTCAAATCCTTCAAACCTTTTTGTTGCTATAAGGCTAAGTAAGGGTATGACTTCTTTCTACAAATGTTTTTTCTACAATAACGATAAACACTACAGTATACTAATATTAATTCAACTTTAAGAATCTTATTTCTTTGTGACTTGTTATTTATTGAAGTTACCACAAAATATTTACATTTATTGTTGCTAAATGCTCAAAATAAAAATTTCTTTTATTTTGAGCATTTTCTTTTAGGAGTTCACTTTCTTTGTTATGTTTTTCTATTATAGTGTATATAGATATATATTTGCCAACTATTTTGCTTTCTTTCTTCCATACGTTTTTTAAATCTTTTGTGTTAAATTTCATTAAAAGAGTTTATTAAGAACCATTACATCAACTTGTTACTCTGCTCAGTCACTTTATTTGCTAATTGTTTTGGAGGTAAACTGTTGAGGGAATGTTGTAACAACAATAAAAGAACAATAAAAATTTTTTTTTACTTTTTAACTAAGTTTTATCTTAGTATTCACTTAAGTTTATGATGAATCAATAAAAAAGTATTATTGAAAGTAACTTATTTTGAAGATCTAATTATTGAATTATTTTCACGCTAATAACTTAGTTTATTATTTCCAGTGTTAAATTCTTAAATGTTTAATTTAGATTGTTTTTGGGCAGTTGCATTTCAGGATTTTTAACTGCTTTATCCATGTTTATTATTGATTTCTATTTGATGATTGTCTACTATACAGCAAGATCTGATATTTTTATTCATTCTGGTAAAATATAATTTTAACTACATATAATTTATGCAATATAAAAAGTAACCACACATAATTTATGCAATTTTCTGTTTACTTTCTCAAGTATTTTTCTGTTTTGGTTATCATTTTATATTTAAATTATAATAAGATATTAAAAAAATAGTGACATGAATACTTGCTACATTTTTTTAATTTTATTTTTCAATTCTTTTCAATTGGCATCCATATCCCAACCCTCTTTAATATAGATTAAGAAATGCAAATAAATTAATTTTTTGTATAAATAATTTTCAAAAAATGTAAATAAATTTTTAGTGTAAATAATTAGACATTTTTCCAAAATTTATTTACATTTTTTGAAAATTATTTATACAAAAAAATTAATTTATTTGCATTTCTTAATCTATATTAAAGAGGGTTGGGATATGGATGCCAATTGAAAAGAATTGAAAAATAAAATTAAAAAATTGTAGCAAGTATTCATATCACTATTTTTTAGTGTAAGTATACTTTAACATATGCACACTGTACAATGGTTGTTAAAGGTTTTTTATGTTTTCCTATTTTACATTTATACTATATAGATACTTATAGATATATAATTGTAATTTTTATTTCTTTAAATTCCTAATACTTGCTTTATATATATATATATATATATATATATATATATATATATATATATATATATATATATATATATATATATATATATATATATATATTTCTTTATTTTCTCTATTAACTTATACCTTTTGCATTTTAAATTCTTTTTTTAGCAATGAAGGATTGGAAATTATACTTTTCAACATGCAAAGAAGCTTATATTATTTTTGTTATAGTCAATGGTCTACTTCTTTTAATTGCAATAGGCTTGCTTGGTCATTTGATTGTTTTTCATTTTTATTTACGTAAGAACTGTTTTTGTTACATATTTTAAAATAATTTTAAATTGAGTTTTGAAAAAATTCTAATTTATTAAACTTGTTACAAAGTTAAATAATAACATGTGGTTTGCGAGGTAAAATTTTTAGTTTTGTCAAATTTACAAACTCTTTCTGGAAAATTTAAAGATAACATCTTTTCCTCATAATATTTTGCACAAGTAATCTTTTTAACATTGTATAATTCCTAAACCAAAATGTTAAATTAAATGTTAAACTTAAATCTTAACTAAATTGTAATTGCTCATCACTTAAATCAAAAAGTTGAAATCATTTAATATTAATATCATGGATCCATGTAGGTAATTTTGACTTTTGGTTTTTAGTTGTTACTTCCCTATTCACCTTTAAATTATTTTCCACTTACACTAATTTTCAGGACCTACAGGACATAAACTATGGTGTTGTAATTGGCAGTTAAAAATGGTGCTGTAAAAAAGTACTGCTTAGATGTTTGGTCTGGTAAAACTTTTTGTGTATCATGGAATGTGCTATTTTTAGCAGCTTGGTAAAAAGCAATTCAAAATACTTCTGGATGAAGTTCACTGCCCTTTCTACCAGATTATTTTTTCCAGTTAACTTAGCATGTTTCCTTTTACATTGATTTTGTAGGTAGGTTCAAATATTTTTCTGAATGTGCCCTGCAACTCCAGCTTTAAACATGATACTATACTTAGAATTGGGATCACTTGTTATAACATTAAAAGAAGAGGAGTCTTATCTTCAAGATTTTATACATAAGCCCATACAATTCCAATGAGTGTTGAAAAATGTGAGCCAGCCCTTTCCATTTTTTTGTGAAAGAAGATTTTTTGTGGTTTACGCAAAAATTGTCATTTACTTTCCAGTTTTCATTACCTGTTTGTTGCTTTCTCTTGCAACTAACTTGACGCCCTCTGCAATACTAGCCTAATACATTGAACTCCACTAATGGAAGTTATTACACCATTAGAAAAAGAATGACCACATTTTTTGAGCCGTAACCACCAGGGGGGGCCAGGGGTCTTTTCACCCCCTCCCCTCCCGAAATTTTTAAAAATTATAATTATTAGGGAAAAACATATATGTAAAATATTTTTAACAAATATTTTATCCCCTCCCTCCTTTAAAAGAACCATAGGCCCTCTAATATTGAAATTGTGGTTACAGCTCTGATGCTTTTTGGTTTGTCATTCTGATGCTTTTTGGTTTGTCATTTTGAATGGAATCTCCATTTTGGTAATCCTGGGCAATTACCAGCTTGCATCTAAGTTTCTTTGATTGGGAAATATATAATCAAGTTAAAGTCTTCTAAACTTTGTTTTTCATTCAATTGAAGTTTTCTAAGTTTCTTTTAGTACAATTTTTAATTTTTGTTTAACATGTTTTAATTAATAACATGTGTTTTTTTTGTTAAACTCAATTGGTTTAACTTAACTTAATTGGTTTCACTTGTTACAAAATTCGTCAACTTATACTTGTTAAAGTTACTACTTTTTATGCAATCAATTAACTCTTTACATTTTTTGAACTTTAAATCTATTAACTTGTAACGTTTGTTAATCTTTTAATCGTTATTCGTTACACTTGTTTGGTCTTTTAGTTTTTAAAGATTTATCCACCTATGAATATATTGTAAATGCAAGACAAAGCTTTGGAGCAAAAACAGAAAAAGAATCAGATAATAAAAATGTTATGGAAGATGATTTTATTGAACATGTTAGTTACTTTTACTCTTTTTTTTTAATTTATAGTTTTAGTTTTTATTCACCGTTTATTAGTGAACGAACATTGTTTCATTCATTTTAGGAGGCACCTGTTGTAATGAAGGATACATTTTTTGAAGTTGATAAGAAAAGGTAAGCGTTATTTTATTATTTTAAATCATTTTTAAATTTTGATATTTTTTAATTGCTACTGTTGTTAATTAATTTATTCATTTTAAATATCCCATTCAGTAGTTATGAAATGCTTCATATAAGTAACGGTACTGCTGGTAGATCGAGGGTGAGTGATATTTCTTCCTATAATAATTAAATAAAATTATTATTATTGCATAATAACTATGTATTATTCATGATAATAATATTACTTTTATTGTTATTATTATATTATTATTGTTATTGTTATTATTTTTATTGTTATTATTATTATTTTTATTGCTATTATTTTTATTGTTATTATTACTATTTTTATTGTTATTATTATTATAATTATTGTTATTATCATTTTTATTTGAATTATTGTTGCTGTGATTACTACTAGCATGATTATTTTGAAGCCCTCATGATTATTTTTTAGGATGCTGGGGATGGACAATCCCCTTCTGATTCACATGGACCTAGAGATATGTTTAATAATAGTGGCAATGCTCGTGTATCTCCAGACCTTGAAAATGAAGTCTTAAATACAAGTGCCACACGCTTAATTGAAAGTCCGTCACCCTCTGTTCGTTTTGAAATGTTAGTTGAAACGAAAAAAAAGCGACGTATTAAAGAACGATCAATTAGTAAAGTAGAATTAATGAATTCTGATTCTGCAAGTGGTGAAGAGAGTCCTCGCACATCATTTAGAAATTCTTATGATGGTGAACTTGTAAGATACAGTAATAACAAAGATTTGACTGTTTTAGAAGATTTTAAATCTCCACAAATGGGCAGACCAAATACTATGTCTAACCCTACCCGATTAAAAGAAGAATCAACTTATGATGTAATGTGTATTGAAAATGAATCTGTTGGATCCCGACCGAAATCTCCTTCTCCAAAACAAAGCCAAGCAGTTTTTATTGAGCAAAAGCAGAGCAATGCTTACTTAAATGCTAAATCATCACAAAGTTCTCTTTCAACTGTTCATTTGCATGATCTTAATGAAATCAGTCGATTTGTTTCACCTCAAGTTTTTAATACTTCTCGGTTAACACCTATGAAAGAAGCTTCTATCGATAGTATACATTCAGCTCCCTTTAGTGTTGCAGAAAATAATTTAGTATCACCTTTAGGTAGTACTGGAGGTTCTATACAAGAAACATCTGTGGTTACAAATGAGAGAATAGTATCCCCTTTGGCAAGTGTATCTAAGCAAGCAAAACAGGATTCAGTAGTTGTAACAACTACACAAGCATCACTTCCAAATGCTGTAGAGTCTCAAAACGATTTTATTATTAACATTGCTGCAGATGCAGATGCTATTAAGTCACATAAAGACCATGTTTATACAACTGAGGAAAGTAGACTAGTTCCTTTAAAAGATTCATCTTTAGAAATGACACGACCTAATATAGCCTCTGCTGGAAGCAATACTAAATCAATATCTTTGCCTGCAGAGATTAATCAAAAACCCAAGGACAATGTTTTATTTAATTCTTGTAACGTAAATACCGATATTGATCAGTATAAAGCAAACAATAATACAATAAATAAAAGTGCTTTAAATATAAATTCAGAAGATGAGAGTCTCATATTTGAAGATGAGTTTGGAGACACAAACGAAGGTCTTTTACAAATACAAAAGCTTGAACCGGTCAAAGAAGAAAAAGCTAGTAATCATTTGAGTGATAACAGCGAGAAAATTGCAGAATATGCTTCCGCTTTTAAATCCAAAAAAAAGACATCCAGTATATATTCATATGGATCAGATTCAGGATTATCTGAAAATGAGGTTTCGTTAGCAAAAATAGACGAAAATTTTTCCACTCACACATTGACTGATACATTAAATAGAGTTCGCAAGCTCAGCGATGCATTTCCAAATGTGATTGATCAAGACAAAAAACGTTCATTACCTCATCCTCATTTAACAACAACCAACTCCCTTTCAGAAATATCTGTTGTTGAATACAGTAAGAAAAAAAAGTTGAAAAAGAAACGCTTACTGGGAAATGATAAAAAAGATCTACCTCCTCTTAGAGGTAGAAGGCCTTTGGCCGAGGTAGAGGAAGAAGGTGTCGACCGAGATGGTCTATAATTTTATTTTTATAGGGTTTAAATTATAATTTATTTTTTAAAAAGATGTATATAAGGTGTTTAATATGAAAATATTGATTTTATTTAAGTTTTTTTATCAACTCTACTAAATGTGTTACAGGTTCACACTCAATCATCATGAAATTTTCACAAAGCAATATTTTTGCGTTTGCGCTTAGAAGTTTTGTTTTAGTATGTAACTTTTTCAATTTTTAAATATCTAAAAGATATAAAAATAAAATTTTTATAAATGTTTAAAGTAGTAGGTAATCTGTTAGCTTGTAATTTGCAGTTTTTAATTGCAAAAGTTTCACCATCCATGTTTTCCGTTAGAAGGTCGAAAATTTTTTTGTTTTGATTTTTTAAGTTTCTAGGTTACCTTTGGTCGTTCATCTGTTGGGTTTGGTGTTGGGAAAACTTCAAAATGCAGTCCTTTAATTGGCGATTTTATACCAAATAAAGTTCACTTTCATATTTACTTCCATCTGCATGTGATAAGTCTTTTAAAAACATTGCAACTTGGCAATAATTCTGTGCGGCTCTTCAATTCAGTACGTATAAAAACTTGTTCGGCTCCTTTTTCCAACCGTCTCTTATACAAGAGTTGTTTGTGATTTGTATAGCTGGCTGTATCCGTAAGCAACATCTTTATTTATGATTATATAGTCTTGGTATCTTCTTTCTTTAGTAGCAAGAGTATAGCGTGCGTGTGTGTAAAACTTATAGAAAAAAGTAATGAAACTTGGTCAACGTTCAGGCATTTGATAGTACAAATTCAAGGTATTGTGAAAATAAATTCCGATATTTATTACTTTTATGATATGTAAGAAGTATTTTATATTTTTTCTTTCGCTAACTATATCGTATAAAGCTTATAAATGCCTTATAAATACTGTCATACCTACATTCTTATTCCGCCTATTAATCATACGTGCATAGTCTTGTTAACTTCGTACTATTTTAAAATTTACATTGACATTGTATTTATTCTTTATATTTGCTCGACTCTGACGTTATATAATGAAAAAATTATTTAATGGTTCAAGCGTTATATTTGGCATTATATTCATTTTATTTTACTAGCATTATATTAAAAATAATTTAAAAACGTTTAACATAACTACTACAGTGTTGTAGTTGCAATAAATTGCGAAAATTTATAATGTTTATTTATGAAGTTGTATTTTTCTAAAAAAACGTTACAATTAATAAAATGGTTTAAATTAAAATGGTTGAAATCAGTATCAATATATATATATATATATATATATATATATATATATATATATATATATATATATATATATATATATATATATATGAATGGGCTGCAGCGAGGGAGGAGGATCAAGGGCAACGCTCCCCTCCCTCCCCCACAAAAATTTTTCATATCAAGCCAAAACTTAGTATTTTAGTTAAAAATTGTAGGTGATGATTTCCGTTTCTTTTTTACAAGTTTTTCATCAGTATTTTTGAATAAAAATCACTATTGAAAATTCCTAAAATCAGTCATAAATTGGATATTTATTTTTTCATGAAAAGCTGCTATTCTAATTTTCAATTTAATAATCAATCTAAAGATATATAAGTCAATACATTAAATTAAAAACCAAAAATATAAAAAGTATACGTACAATACGGAATAACAAAGGTATGATTTAAAATGTGGTATAAAAACAACACAATTATAATGTCGATGCGGTATAGCTTGCAATGAATATGAGTTTCTTTATTTTAATTATCTGCAGCTGATTTTTTTAGGAATTATTAAGCGATAATAGATGTTTAAAATATACTATAGATATAATGTTTTAATTGCGGACTTTGCATTTTATATGGATTTTAAATTTACTAAAGTATGCACTTTTTTACGTATTTTCATCTAGTTAAATATATGGAATATTTTATAAAAATAAAATTAAAATGAATATTTGAACTATTTTTAACATTTTAGGTAGCTAGTACGATTGTATATAGAAAAAAAAAATATTATTGAATATGTTTTTATAGAAATAAGACAAAAATGCTAGTATTTTTGATAACATAAAATAGGTATATTTTGGGAGCTTTAAAGTTGGATTAAATAATTATATCTGCAGCAAATTCTTTTTCTTTTGAATAATATATGCATATTAGGATTTAATAAAATCATAAAATTTAAGGAAGAAGTTGAAATTGAAGAAGAAACTTTTATTTTATGCTAGTTTCAAGCATAAATAACTTATGCAAATATACAATAATAAAATATTATTATTATTTCAAATTAAACTCTTTACTATAAAATTTGTTTTAAAAAAAAATCTATAATTTATCGAATAAAAATCGATGAATAAATCAAAAATTTATTCACCGATTTTTAATCGCTCGTGGATTCGGTTATTGGCTTTTCTTTCAAGAAAAAATATCAAGCTTATATATTTTTGAATAGCCTTGATAATGTTGTGTTTAAAAATAATAACAATAACAAAAATTACATATATATATATATATTTTTCAATTTTGGCCAAAAATCAAGTTTTTCAGACCACTGTGCGCTGCACTCTCTTTAATGTTTCTAACGTAAGTAAATTAAGGAAAACTTTTTCTTTTTACCTATCAGCCAATATTGTTGTTACTAAAGACTTATAATCTTCCACTTTTTTTACACGAGTCTTATTACCTAATTTTATTACTTCTTTCAAGGATAAAACAAAACTATTTGAAATTTTAATTTTTTTACTAAGAAACATGATAAAGCAAACTGATCTTGAAAAGAAAAAAATTACTTGATCGGCGATTTTAACATAAACTCCTTTGATTATTATGAAAATTAAAGTTCGAGAAAATCTTTTAATGGTTTATTTGAAATTGAAACAATACCTTTAAATAATCGCCCGACTAGAATCACAAGTCATTCATCATCATTAATTGATAACATTTTAACAATCGTTTTTTTTAATAAGTCACTAAAAAAGGGAATTATAAAAATCGATGTTTCCAATCACTTACCGATTTTTTTTCTCTATAAATGTTCATTTAAAAAAAGAAAAGCTGGGAAATGTTTTTATAAAAAAACGGCTTATTAACAATAATAATTTAACTTCTTTCAGAGAACAATTACCACTTATTTATTAATGATAATATCAACATAATCTGCGACAACTTTTTCAAAACCTTTTACCAAGTGTACGATTCCAATTTTCCTTTAATTGAAATGGTTTTAAGCGATAAAGAAATGTGATCTCCTTGGATTACTAAAGGTCTCAGAAAATCGTCAAAAATTAAGCAGAAGCTATACATTAAATACCTAAAATCGAAATCAAAGAAATATAAACGACATTATAAAACTTATAAAAACTTATTTGAAAAGCTTCGCAAAAATGCAAAAAAAAAACTACTATTCAAACTTTCTTAATATATATAAGCACAACTCAAAACGCGTCTGGCAAATCATGAAGGAGGTGTCTGGAAAACTTAACCCAAATAAAAGTTTACTCCCAAATTTTATACAAATTGACAAAAAATTAATAAATGACTCAAATGATACTGCATTTGAATTAATAAGCTTTTCACCACTATCGGGACAAAGTTTAGCGATAGTATTTCTTTCATTAAAGATAAATCTGTCGGTGAGTTCGAAACATCAATAAGCTCTAATCTAAATTTTACTGAGTTAACTTTTAATGAATTTGAGGTTGCTTTTAAGTCATTAAAACGAAATAAAGCTACTGGGTATAATGATGTTAACACAAATACTGTGATTGATTCCTACGATGTTATAAAAGATATTCTTTATAAAATCTTCAGAGCATCCATTGCACAAGAGTCTTTTCCAGATAAACTAAAAAAGCAAAAGTAACTCCAATCTTTAAGACATGGGGTCGTACGAATATAACAAATTATCGCCTTATTTCAGTTCTTCCAGTTTTTTCAAAAATTTTGGAAAGAATAATTTAAAACCCAATCTACTCTTATCTTGTTGAAAATAAAATTCGATACGAAAACCAATTTGGTTTTAAAAAAAATAATTCAACCGAGCATCCTATTCTTCAACTTACGCGCAATATAACTAACTCTTTTAAAGACTCTTGTTTTAAAATAGGAGTGTTTTTTGATTTGTCTAAGGCATTTGATACTGTCAATCATCAAATCCTGTTAAAAAAAACTTATATCACATGGTATTAAAGATAAAACCCTATTATGGTTTAAAAGTTATCTTACTAACCGTAAACAGTTTGTTTACAATAAAGATTCTATATCTCATCTACTAATGAATATAACATGTGGTGTTCCACAAGGATCCATACTTGGTCCACTTATTTTTTTAATATACATAAATGATCTTCATAAAGCATCAAACAATATACATAAATGATCTTCATAAAGCATCGACAATATTAGGGACTTTACCTTAAATACTAAAGATTCGAACCCAAATATCTTTACAACTTGACGTGATGGGGAAAAATGGTTTGCGTATTTGAAATCAGCATATTTAATTTGTTTTAAAAAATCACCTAGTTAACAAGATATGCACAATAAAATTTTATTTGTTGATCAGTGTAATATGACGAGATAAAAAGAGAAAAAGTTACTAAGTTTTTCGGAATATATATTTATGAAAATCTATCTTGGAGAAATCATATTGACAATACCTCCAATAAAATTGCTAAATGCATCGGAATTCTCTATAAAGCAAGAAATATATTAAGTAAACACCAGTTAACACAATTATATTATTCATTTATACATTGTCATATAAACTACGCAAATATTATATGGGGAAACACTCATAGAACAAAGCTAAAATTTCTTAAACTTCATCAGAAACACCCAGCTCAATAAATTTTAAAAATCGATTTTTTCATACCAAACAACTTTTTAAAGAAATGAATATTTTAAATGTATATCAACTAAATGTCTTTATTTTATGTTTCATGTTTAAATGTAGAAATTATTTGTTGCCAAATGTCTTTATTGCATGAAACCTAAAAACAAATATAATCTTCGAATTAATAACAACCTTATTGCCCCTTTTGCCGTAAAAGCAAAGACCAGTTTTTTGTTTCTTATCGAGGTCCTTATCTCTGAAACAAAATAGTCTTACCAAATTTTGATTTTTCTTCTTAGATGACTTTTGTTTCATTTAAAGAAAAACTTAAAAAAATTATATTTTTAATTGAAAATATCTTGATTTATTTTTAATTGTTTTTTGTTTGTTTGTTTTTTGTTGTTCTATTTTGTATATTATTTGGTTTAACATTTTATCTTGGCTTTTTAACATTTTATCTTGGTTTTTAAATGTTTTTTTATCATGATGTATTATTATTTCACTACAGACATTGTATTTTTATTAAAAATTAACCATATATTGTAAAGGGCTTGATGACAAGATCCTCATGATCTTCAAGAAGTCCTGTCGTTACTAAAGTAAAAATTATAAAATATATTTGGTTATTGTAATACTTTTAAACGGCGAAATATTAAAAAAAGAAAGGTACTCAAATTATTTATACTTAATTTTATTCATCTCTTGAATCTATTAGATAGATTCAAGAGATGAATAAAATTACTACACTCTTAGACAATTAGACTACACTCTTTTTAATATTCTAGAAAAACAGGTTAATCCGTTGTTAGACTTCCAAATCACTTTGTCATCCGTTGTTAATGTAATTTGTTGCTTAAATTTTTTTACAGCTTATAGTTTAGATAACATTCCTCGCTTAAACTCTCTACAATTTTTTCTGAACGATTTTACTAAAACTTTTTTTAAAACAATTCAGAGGACTATAATTTTAAACCAATTTTATATTTTTTGTAGAAAATATGAAGCACAGGACACAAACAAAAAAATTTGTCTTATCTCACCCCACTCTCCCCTACCTTAGATTTTTTACTTCAAAGAATAAAGGTGCAACTCAGCATATTTAATAGTTCAGTATTACATAAATTACTTCTTCTTATATTGATTTTTTTTTTTACGACATATTAAGATGAATGCAATCTGTTGTGAAGGGCACTATACCTCATAGTGGTTTTAAAGTATGACCTATGATTCTAACGTTCCAAAAAAAGAGATATAGCTGCTGGTTCAGAAGATTATTATGGAATTATTTTAGAGGACATAAATTCCAAGTATTTAAATACTTTCACTTTAATTATTTTTTTGAAATTTTAATAGCTAAATAGAGTTACAGAGCACTTGCAATTAGTTCTAAAACTTATGAAGGTATTTTTTTTAGAAGAGATGAATATCATGATAACGCTGATGAAGTTTAATTTCAAGCTATATCACTTCGCATTGTCAAAATATTCTAAAAATACAATTGATTACTTATCATTTATAATCCACTATTATTTTTAAAATAAAAGTAATAAAGTTATAAATATAATTATTGTGTATTATTATAATTTATATATTTTAAAAATTTCTAAAGAAAATTTGAACTATATAAAGTTGATAAAACTTTATATAGCTCAAATTTTATGCATTTTTGTTAACAAAATATTTTTAACGAACAACTTCTTTATAACCTTTTTTGGTTTTAATCAAAATTTTCATTTAATTCACAATAAAATTCTTTTTCAATAAATAGAAAGAACAGGTAAAAAATAATAGAAAAACTTTATTGTTAAAATAATATTAAAATTTATATCGTAAAAGATATTGAAATATATTTAGTTGTTTGAAAATATATCAAATATATTCAAATTAGGAATTTTATTTCCTACTTCGAAAAATGAATTCAAATTAGGTTATCAATTTCGTACACTTCATTCAATTTCAGGTTATCATTTTATTTCAGTAGGTTAATTAATCTTCATTTTTAGCATTTTCGCTATTTGTGGGAATATCTTCTGAATTTTTAGGGATCTTTGGGTCAGTAATTTTTCGTAAAAGAAATTTTTTTTTACCAATGAGTCTATCAAAAATCAGCTTTAAACCAATAAAAGTTGCGATAGAGCAACAAAAGCAACCGCACATTATATAAAAAATTATAGATACTGGCATACGTGATCCCAAAGTGCACAAAAAGGACCAGAATGGAAAATTAGCTGCTTTTAAGACAGTATATATTTGTTGATATTTGTTTTTTTTCATATTACCGACTGCCCAACAATGTAAATATTTTTCTTTAGTGTACAAGCCGTATATTAAAATTATCAGATTAAAAGTACTTGAAAAAAAAATTACCAAAGAGGTAACAAGAATGCTTTTTTTGGCATCACGATTTTGATTAGTAGCGTAAACAACCACCATGTTTCCAGCAAGTGGTGTTAAACATGCTAAAGCAAGTGAAATCTTTTGCAGATAAACTATTATGACATTTGTTGACTTAAACAAATGCAAGACACCATGGTTCGAATACCATAAAGTTGAAATAATTGCAAAAATTCCAAAGTAAATAAAGAAATCTTTTTTCATATGCATTAATTCGTACGTCAAACCGTGATTTAAAACGTTTTGATAAGTAGGAAATTCATCAATCGTAATGTCAAGAATTAAAATACAAGCAATTATTGCAAAGGCAGCGTCACTCATGGCAGTGACGCGTTCTATTGAAATATTTCCTTTTGTGAAATGAAAAAAGAACGGAGATTTTTCTATTTTTGTTTGTGATACTGTATGACGTCTGATATAAAAAAAAAGTTTTTTAAATGGTGGCATCAGAATTATCATGGCAATGAATACCCAAGCTAATACGTGGTTGAGTAAGATAAATAAACTGCCCATTATAAAAAATACAATATTAAAAATGTTTTGTAAACATAGCATATTTCGAAACCTGCGTCGTTCAACTTTTGTCCAAGTATGCAATTCAACGTGTAAAATACTGGGATGTTCCATAGAATAAAATAAAACACACAAATCAGTAAGTTCGATTAGCGCCAGTAACGAGCATGTAATCCAAACAGAAATTGTTTCTCCAGGATAATGTCCTTCGAGTGACAAAGAAAACGGTAACAACGACGTTAGAAACATTGTGAACATAGTCATAAAAAGCAGAATGTCGTCAACTCTTTTTATGAGCAACGATCTTATATTGATAGATTCCCATATCGTTAATACAACTAAGTAACCAAGTAAAAACATAATAAACTCCGTTCGATTTTCGTATAAATGATCGCCTAAAAAATGATTAGGGCTTATATCTTTTATTTTCCTCAATGGAATTACTAAAAATGTTGCGCAAGTAGCCATCATGGCATCAACATAACCAAGCATTCGTTGTGGCGATACGATGTCGCCGCGATGAAGTAAATCAGGCATTATGTCATTCACATGAATATCATAATGTTCTTCCAGATGTTTTAACTTATTTTTATAGTTAACTAACGCCATTGAAACTTCATTCTGATCTTCTGAAAGAACTTTTCGTTTCTTAAAAAGACGTAAGAATATTTTAGGTTCCGATTTTGTTAAGTTGTTCTTCTGTATAAGTGATTCGTCAAGATTTTCATCGAAATTTGTCGAGTTAGTAGTTTTGGAAAAAGATTCGTTTTCTGATACCATTTCAAATATATTAATTATTAATTTTTTCTTTACTTTGTTTTATTTATACTTTTATTTCGCTATTAACTCTTAACTGTTCTTAACATCGATCGTTTTAAACAACTTATTCTTTCAATCTTTTTGTTGTTTTGTTTTTGTTGTAAACGTTCTTGAAAATGACTGTCCACGTGATCGTTTTATTTTGATAGCTCCCTCTTAGAACAGTAATATTATTAAGTATAAGCACTAATTTATATTACTTAACAGGTAGTAATAATAACATGTAAATAAAGTTTTAATTTATTTTGTAAATAAATTTTTAACATAAAATATAATTAAAGAATTTTAATAAAAGTTTTTGTTGTACCTTTTTGTAGCTATTGTAATTTCTCTTGCTTACTTTGTTCAGAAAAAAAATGCAGAAGTTACGAAGCTTGATCTTATAACAGCGCTTTAACATTTACTTATACAAACAAGCGCGTTTTGTCAAATCTAAAAAAAATATCACAAAGATTGATAAGTTAAAAATAAATGTTATCATGACAAAGTTTTACTTATTTTTATTTGAAGATTATTTTTCTTTCTTTCTTCTTTTATCGTCAATTCGTTTAAAAAAAATTTACTGAAAAATAATAAAATAAGTACTTAAATTATATAATCGTAATAAAATGTAATTCAGAACTATTATATAATTATATTAATTTATGAGCTAATTAAAATTTATTATGTGCTAGATAAAGACAAGGTTTTGAAAAACCTCAAAATATTATCTTTGTTTACAAATTTGCTGACGATATTATTTTTTTATATACAGTGATTGGCAACAAAAATTTTTACAATATAAGAATATACAGTAAGATTAAATGGAGAGCCCATTTGCAAAACGCGCCCGTTTGCAAAACGAAAGTCCGAGTAAACTGATTTTGAGAAAACAACAAAAAACTAAACTACTTCTAGTTGCGCATCAACAGAAATTGATTTTTTCTTTGTCCATTTTTAGGACCAAAAATTTTTAAATTGGTCTAATATTTAAATAGATTTAAGTATATAGAACGTGGAATTTACTCAGTATATATTTAGAATTTATTCAAATATATTCGAAATATATTCTGAGAACATTTTTTTTACCAACTCAGTCAACACGAAAGCCTTTAACTTTCATAGTGTCTTTTATTTATAAAATATCAGATAGTGTCTTTCATTTATAAAATATCAGATAGTGTCTTTCATTTATAAAATATCAGATAGTGTCTTTCATTTGTAAAATATCAGGTAGTGTCTTTTATTAGTTAGTTAGTTTTAAGTTAGTTATAATAAGTTGTAATGCGAGCTTATCGGCTCACACGAAGTAACCCATCCAAGGATAAGCCACGGTAGCAACTATGCTGGAGGTTTTCCAGCCGATTCTTTTTTTTTTTTTTTTTTTTTTTTAAATATATATTTGCTGTTTATATAATAAGAAAACATAGTTACAAAGAAACATTTACATACAAAAAAAAAAAGTTGATTTATAAAAAACAGGCAGGGGCTCAAAGAAGATATGGATGACTAAAGTCACCACAATCTTTTCATAGAGCCCCTATGTGGGCTTTACAAGTTTAAAATAGAATAAGATTGTTAAAAACACTATGTACAGTTCCAATATAATAAAAAGATAAAAACTTTCATAAATATTTACATTTAAAGAAAGAAAGTAAATAGTATCAATATAATTTTAACGATAGTCATTTAAAATACTGACAAATTATTTTAAAGATAAAAATAAGAGACAATCAAACAAAAAAATAAAAATAGAAAAAACTAAAAATAATGGAACTTGATGTTTATTTAGAAAAATTAAAAAATTATTTATAATGTTAAAAAATTTCATTTTTTATTAGAAACTTAAAGGAGTTTAGTGATTTTACCGTATTTAAATGTTTAGTTTTTTGAAATGTGTTCCATAGTATCGGTCCACGGTATGCTATTCCATATTCAGATTACTTGCTCCTAATTCTAGGCAATTTATAAGTATTCCATTGATTTATTCAAAGAGAGTAATTATTGTTAACATTTTTCGTAAATTTATTATTAAAGGTTTTTGGAATCAGGCTGTTATTATATTTATACATAAAAATTAAGTGTTGGTAAATATTAACTTTATATATACTCATCATTTGCATGTCTTTCATTAGTGGTTTTGCATGTTCATATAATTTTTTTTCTTATATACAAGTCTGCATGCATGTTTTTGTAGAGAAAATATTTTTTTAAGTTTTGTTGGTTGAGTACTAGCCCATGTAATATTGGAATAGTAAATAAAACAATGTATTAGGCCAAAATATACAAGTTTCAGACTTTCTGATGTTACATAAGGGCGAATACGGTACATCAAACCAATTGTTTTACTAATTTTTGATTGGATATAATTTATGTGAGGAAGCCATGATAAATTTTCATCAATAAGAATTCCTAAGATTTTTATTGACTCATTTTTTTCGATTAGTTTATCATCTAAAATTAAATTTGGTAATTTTAAGGGAAGGTTTTCTTGTTGTGATTTTTTATGGAATAGAGTATACTTTGTTTTATCTACATTGAGTGACAGTTTATTAGCCTTAAACCATTCACTGACATTCCTTAATTCATAGTTCATGTCAGAGTAAAGTTGCCTAATGTCACTTTTCATAAGAAAAGATTTGTGTCGTCAGCAAACATTATCGCGTTAAGTTTTGCTGAAGCATTATGCAAATCGTTTACGTAGATCAAGAACAGCAAGGGACCAAGAATTGACCCTTACGGAACTCCACACATAATTTTTAGTTCACCTGATTCCTTATTAATAACATATTGTTTTCTTTCAGTGAGGTAGCTTTTTAACCAATCATAGATTTTATTTATTACTCCATAGTGTTTAATTTTTTCTAAAAGAATGAGGTGATCAACCGTATCAAATGCTTTTGATAGGTCAATAAATAATCCTAGAGTAAAGTTATTGTTTTCGAATCCTTTAGTAATTTGGTCTACTATTTCAATTATTGCGTGTTCAGTTGAATGGGTTTTTCGAAAACCAAACTGTTTTAAAATAAATTATTTTCATTAAAATGGTTATAAATTCTATTATAGATTACACGTTCAAATATTTCGGAAAATACAGAAAGTACTGATACAGGTCTATAATTAGAGATTTCTGATTGATCATTGTTTTTGTAAATTGGGCATAATTTTGCCAACTTTAGTGATTCAGGGAAAATACCTTCATTAATTGAAAGTTTTATAATATGAATCAAAGGTCTGGAAATGTAATTTTTGTTTAAAATAATTATATTACTAGAAACGTCATCAAAGCCAGGTGATTTATTTTTTTTAAGAAAAGAAAAGACTGTTTCATATTTTTTAAGAGAAAAGTCGCTATCGTCAAGTATTACGTCATTTAACGATTTAAGATATATATGAAAAGAGTTGGATGTGGTTATAATTTTTTTAGCAAGGTTCGGGCCAATATTTGTAAAGTATTTATTTAACTCATTCGAGATTTTTAATTCTTAAATGCGTTGACTGTTTCTGAGTTCACTGTATGTCTGAGTTCACTGTATAGTCGGATAGCGAGTTCCAATAGTTCACGATTCTGTTAGTGAAGAAATTACTTTGCAGTGCGCTATTACGGACTAATTCTTTGCTCAGTTTTCCTCTACGACCAGCTCTTGACTCTCTTGTGGTTGTTGGTACATACCATTTCACTTAGTCGATTCCTTTTAATATTTTAAATTGTTGAATGAGGTCGCCCCTTTGTTGACGTAAAGTTAGACTAGTTTGGTTGAGTTTGATTACCCTTTCTTCATAGCTATGTTGTCTCATTGCGTGAAACATCAGATAGTGTCTTTCATTTATAAAACTTTAAAGTCAACTAAAATATTTGCACAGATGATAATCTTTTTAACTTGTAAATTATACTCGTGTAGTAGTTGCTTACGTAATTATTCATTTTTCTTTTACGAAATCATTTAAAACTTAAACCTGGTGTGTTGTTGTGCGACTGCACAATAAGTTTAATTTTAGTTTTCTAATGATAGCGTTACGAGGGGCAAAATGAGACACTTAAGCACTAATTTATCTAATACTTTTGAAAAAATAACTTTTGAAAAAATAACTTAATATTTTTCAAATATTTTACCATCTTACTTGAAGCTTACAAAATATGAGTTGCAAAACTGCAGTGGTTTGGTCACCAGAGATCATTTATTGACAGCACCTACCCATGAGACAGATTTTTTTTTTTGTGATTTAAATAAAGATAAACAAAACAGATCTTTAAGAGAATTAGCAAGAAATACGATGAATACAACCCCTATATAATCGTATAAATACAATTTAAAGACAACCCCTGAGGTTTTCTTATTGAAAGGTCTGGATGTCTCTTCAAAAATCCACTTACAAAATCTCTTCCTGCAACACCATTATATTTATTAAATGGATGAACTATGTTATACTTTTCTACATACTAGAAGACAATTTGTTGAATGTCACTTATCGACAACCTTTAATAAACTAAATCCATTTCTTTAATGTAGCTAACTAATTTATTTTCAGTATCGTCTGGCATTACTTTTTTAAATGAACCAAGTGATCTTTTATGAATATTACAAGATTCTAAATTCTTTAATTTTCTTTGAATCCTTCTATGTAAAGCATCTTTATTTACACTAAATGTCAAAGCTGCTATTCTCAGTGACATTTCCTTTAATTTTACGGAGTCGATTGCCAATAACATGCTCTGCTCAGAAAAATTGCCACGATCAGTTTTTCTTATATAGTTTCTAACCATATTTCACTTTCTAAATATATATATATATATATATATATATATATATATATATATATATATATATATATATATATATATATATATATATATATATATATATATATATGTATAAATATATATTTTTATATATATATATATATATATATATATATTTTTATATATATATATATATATATATATATATATATATATATATATATATATATATATATATATATATATATATGTATATATATATTTAGAACAACTACAAGAATTAATAAAACCATACATGCATATATTGAACTTATGTATTTAAAGTACACATAAAATTATTTGTAATTTGTTTATAGTTTACAGCAATAACCTATATGCTTAAATCTACTCACTATATATTTTATATACTACTTACTTTATTACATTACAATTACATATACAATACAATAAGATTATAAAATACAAACATAATAAATATAAATATCAGGCAATTATTTGCTTCAATTTGATTAAATATTTATAATGTTTAAATATAAGTTAACAAAATATAAAACATAATTCTATACTAGAAAACAACTAAACATTTCAATTAATAAAATAAAAAGTAAGTAAATACAGTATAGTAAATTTAAATCTACAGCATGTAAATATTAATATTTGTTATGTTTGTTGTTTTAATGTAAAACATTAAATAAACATAATATTAGATATCGGCAAAGCAAATACAAACAGAATGTCTCGTTTTGCCCCGCATCATGTTGGCATCGAATTGCCTAATTTCCTGACTATTTTATTGAAGAAATAAAATACAAAAGAATGGAAATGATAGAAAAAGGCCTAAAGATTCTAATGAAAAAAAAACTTTAAACATAAAAAGCTTTTCCACTCAGTGAGATCAAAAAGGGCTAGGAAAAAATATAATAACAACACTTAAAAATAATTTTCGCGAAGCCGAGGGATGAAATGATTCCCCTTCTAATCAACTTTTTATTTCAATATATTTTTCTTGACACAAAATAGTTTTTGAACACAACTGCATATTTAAAAATCTTGCAAATAATAATTAGTAGGGCTGGCATCATGATAAACGCGAACTGTCGCATATTGCCCCGCTGTCTCAATTTGCCCCGAGTTACCCTACATTTTCCTTTAACTTTACATTTTAGGCAACGAAAATTAATTGTACTTAATTATACATTTCAGATCTCATAATTTTTAAGTCACTTAGACGTTTTAAAATGAAGCTAATGATCTTTCTATGTTGTCAACATTAATGAATTTGAAACCTGTTTTATGCTTCCTGAATTTGAAAAAAACTTTGAAACAACAATAGTATGAAAAGACTTTTAAAACTCAAGTGAAGTAACTTGAAATTAGCTCTTAAATTAATTCGATTTAAACAAAAGTCACTCTAACATAGTTTTTAGCAAAAATAATCCCCCATCATTCCCAAAAAAAAAGCAGTACCGATAACTTATTTTAAATCAGCTTACAAACTTCGTAAAAATTGATTTATATATCATTGAAAGTACATGCATCAGTTGACAGGTTCGGATCTTTTTTTACAAATACATACATGGACTGACAAGTAAAAAGTTCTCTCAGCAAAATGTATTTACAGCAAATGAATAGTTTTGGTTTTTAAAAATCATATATGCATATAAACAACCTTTTATTTAGCCTGCTGGCTTGAATATTAAAAATAAAAATTATAAGAACATTGATTATTAAAGTTCATAAAAATAATTAAGTCATAAACGAACCAACTAAAAAATCTTAAGTAGAGTTACCAGAGTATTCTTTTTGCGTACGAGTGCTATTTCAAAAGAAAAAAATTAAAAATATTTAAAGTAAAACGCGGCGACAAAAGTAAAAACTACGAAATAAATAAATTTTATTTAATTTTATTTTTTTTAGATATTAAGGTACTTCAAAAAAAATGTCGCTTATTTGGCTAGAGCCGGTGTCGCGTGACAAATGTTTCCCCATATTTTCTATAAATTGCCATACCATCTTTTCTATAAATTGCCAACTGAAATGCCAAGACAGCTGGATAAACACCGCAGTCCGATGCATTCGGTTGTAGTGCCTTCGAATTAACAAGTCTAACATGAGAAGTTGTTAGACTTGTTAATCCTAAATGTTAAAGCTCAAATGAGAAGTTATCTCATTTGAGCTTTAACATAGTTTGAAACTGACATTATTTTTTTTTTTATTGATGCGTTTGATTCAATTGAAACTTTGTTTTTTATGTAAGTTAATTTAGCATTTAAAGAGATATTTTTATTAAGATTTAGTATTTAATTAGATCATTCTTTAATATTTTATTGCGCAATCATTTCAATTTGTATATTTAAGAAAATATTTAGGGGGAACTAATGCAACGGAGGAAATTTTATTTCGCAGATGGAGAAAAAAATTATAGAAGAGGGGAATATTATTTCGAAATAAACTTTCCCCCCGGAAAGTATATTTCGGCCGGGGGAAGTTTTATAATGGGGAATATTTATTTCGTGACACCGGCAGCGAACCTGTAACTTTTTGGTTCTGAGCCAAAACACTTAACATTGCGCAACGACTGCTATAAAAGTACTTGACAAATAGGAGCACCATTTTTTAAAATTTAAACATTAGCGTGTTCTCCTTTGTAAAAAGAGGACTCTAAAAGCCCTTGTGTAAAACACTGTATATACTATATAAAATAAAATCTTGAAAAAATTTGTAATGAAAATTTAAGAGCGTATGCAAAGTTATTGAAAATTGATTTTTTCTAAATTTGTTAATCCTTTTAAAGCTTTCTCCGAAAAGGATGAATCTTAAAGTTTAAGATAATATATAACGAGTTTTATTCACTAATAAAATTTTTCTCTTTGTTGCCATAAAAACTAAACAGAATGAAGTATAATAAATCAATTTACATTGCAAAAAAATTAATGAACTTTATGAAATAAATGAAAAAAAAATAATAATAATAAACTTTATTAAATTGATAAAAGGATTTTTTAAACATATAGGTAGTGTAATTTAGTTTTTAAAATATTCGTGTATTTAACTAATTATAATGTTTCATTTAGTTGCTAATTTTTTTTTTTATATTAAAAAAAATATATATATTGTTGATACAATTAGTACTAACTGCTAACTCGGTAAACTTCAGTTTTACTGGAATTGTGTCATCAGAAGTGCCAGAAACATTGAAGCTTCCTTATTGACCGTTTTATCACTTATTGTAGTATTGTTAGAGCTGCTGCATGCGCATAGGAGATATGAGAAATGCGTTGTTTGGACATACTACTCTTATCTCATATCTTCTAAAAAAAAATTTGAAACAACGCTTCCATTTTACTTTATGAAAAAAATAGTCGTATAAATAAAAGTTGTTGTAAACCATTTCAGTCACAATTGGTTTACTGTATCCAGTAATTTTTTTTTTCAATAAATGTTGATAAGGATCTATAGGCTGATAGATATATTTTAAAAGCAAGAAAGAATAAAAGAATATAAAAATAAAATTTAAAAAAATCATTCAGGAATACATTTTTAAAGAGCATTTTAAAACATTGTTTGCTCTTTCTTTGCATTCCATCATTAAACAGCTTTTACTCAATTTTGAAAGGTATCTTTAGAAATTACATTTTCTGAATTCTAACCAGCAATAAGTTTTTCATATTAAATTTATGAATGTTACATAATTCCTTTATATCAATCAAAAAAGTGTTTTACTGAAACATAATTAAGCAGGGAATTATTGATTTCAAAAGTTATTTTATTGTTTAAACCGCGGATAAATAGTAAAGAACACCAGTAAAGTTTCCATATATTAAAACTTTATTGGTTTTGAACAAACATTGTCTTGATTTTTATAGTTTCGAGTAGCATTTCAGTGTATATGTTATACAGGTGGGATGAGAGAACCGATCCTTGTCTAACTCCTTGCTTAAGAGCTAATTTGGACCCTAGGTATGATACAGTTCCACTGTTTTTATGGTATTAAGAAGATATTGTGCTGACTATTTGGAACAAAGCCTTGACTATATTCACGTAATTTTTTGCATTTAATCTGCCAGTTTTTTAAATCTAATCTGGAGTTATTCTACATATATATATATATACAATGCTGCTAAAAAATTTAGCACACATAAGATTTAAGTTTCATTTTTCTTCTTTTAATTGAATTTTTAGGCGGTAAACTTCTTATGCCATTTCAGTTTTTTTTTTTTACAGTTAATTAAAACATACCTTATAAAGAAAAAAAAAAGAAAAAAAAATTACGTTAATTTAACCATCTATTTTTAACTTAAACAGAGACCGCTAATTAAAGCGGTGTAAAAAAGCTGCTCATAAGTTTAGCACACTTGCACTTCTATTGTCTTTTAACTGCCGCTCTTTACTTTTTGACGTCAAATTTTTACTAAAAAGTAAATTTAACTATCCATTTTTACATTTTAACTGAACAAAAGCTTCTAAGATATACATAGTATGTATTATCTCATTTGAAATAAACTTGGTATTTTTCGCTTAAATTTTGTCCATAATTTGACCAATAAGATGGGAAAAAAATCAATTAGCTCTGAAATAAAACAGCGTATTGTAGGACTACACCTTGGTGGTTTCAACAGTTCTGAAATTGCTCGAACTCTAAAGTCTGCATCTCGTTCATGTGTACTCAGAACAATTCAAAAATTTGAAAAAACTGGCACTACTGCAGACAAAAACCGATCTGGACGACCAAGAATAACAAGTATCACCGATGATAATAGTATCTATAGAATTGCAAGAAAAAACCCTAAATACTCAGCCAAAGAGATTGCACAAGAAGTAAATTTGGCTCTAAAAAATCATATCTCAAGATAAACTGTAAATAGAAGATTGATTAATTGAAAACTTTGTTGCTACGTTGCTGCTAAAAAACCAACCAATGTTTAAACCAATTGATCGGTTAAAACGTATCAAATTTTGTTGAGCTATATTAAAAATGACTAACTATGAACTAAAAAGAATAATATTTAGTGACGAATCAAACTTTACAGTTATTAACCGAAAGAACAGAGTGATTATCCAAAGACACTATAATGAGATGTTTCGTAGTCGCTTCATTGTGCCGCGACTACAAGGTGGTGGAGGTTCTGTAGGCATATGGGGTTGCATCACTTATGACGGCCCAGGTCTCTGCTGCTTATACGATGGTCGTATGGATTGACATAAATATAAAGAAACACTTGAAAATCATTTAATCCCGACTAGAGACATCTTTTTTAGCAATGAGTCGGAGTGGCAGTTTCAACAAGACAACGCTCCTTGTCACTAGGCGAAAACGATGACTATTTGGTTTCAAGAAAACAACATTAAGGTACTTCAGTAGCCAGCTAGATCACCTGACCAAAATCCAATCGAAAATATACGGACTGTACTGGACCGCAAACTCACTAAAGCTCCCGTAACATCAGCTGAACATCTTAGGGAAAGTTTGAAAGAGTCGTTCGACAGCTTATCAACTGATTATTGCCGAAAACTTTTTGATTTAATTAAAAGAAGACGTGAACTATGCATAAAGAACAAAGGTGGACATATCCCTTATTGATCTTGCTATTAAAGCAAACTTAAATCCAGGTGTGCTAAACTTATGAGCAGCTTTTTTTTAATTTTTTTTTTATATACTAACTTTGATTAAAGATATTTAGTGGCAGACATGTGTTTTTTTTAGTTGTTTTTCTCTTAATGTAATTAAAAAAGTCAAATAAATGTTTCGTTTTTTAAAAAACCCTAAATTTCTTATTTTTTACTTTTATTTCATTTTTAAAGAAAAAAACGCAACATAAATCTAATGTGTGCTAAATTTTTGAGCAGTATTGTATATATATATATATATATATATATATATATATATATATATATATATATATATATATATATATATATATATATATATATATATATATATATACATATATATATATATATATATATATATATATATATATATATATATATATATATTCATGATTTTTTAATTACCTAATGTAGTTGATGCAACTTCCTGGCTGCAAAATACTTCAGTTATTACATAATTAATTATAACAATTCCCAACTTCCTGTGAAATAATTTTTCTATAATTTAAATTTTTTGATGTTAAGACATTCAGATGAACCTACTGATGGAGAAACATGCTGTTGAAGTCAATTACAAATTAAATAAGTGTTTTTACTAATTTAACATAAAAGCCAGAAAAGAGTTTTGTCATAAATTTTATGCATGGACAAATAAGAAACGGGACACAGTTTTGTGGACAGATGAATCTAAATTTAATATCTTTGGATCAGATGGTAAGCAGTTTTTCCGCAGACTACCAAATAAAAATACCTACATTACACTAAAAAAACACTTAAATTTGGTGCTGGATGCATTATGGTGTGGGAATGTTTCTCGTCATCTGGTATTGGTTTAATAACAGACACTATGACAGCTAATATTTATACTAAAATACTTAAAAAAATAATGCTTCCTTATGCTGAGGATAATATGCCGCGGCTCAAGATATTTCAACAAGATAACGATCCAAAACATACAGCTTCTATCACAAAGAGATGGTTCCAAAAAAATGGTATAAGACAATTGGACTGGCCAGCATAATCGCTAGATTTAAATCCATTAGAAAATTTATGGAAAATTGTAAAGGATGAGGTTACAAAACAAAAGCCTCGGAACATAAGGGATCTGTGGGAGGCTGTGAAAACATCATGGTACGCTATTCCACTATCAATATGCCATAAATTGGTCAACAGCATGGCCAAAAGACTAATCGAAATTAAAAAAATAAAGGACATGCAACAAATATTAGGCAATTTCTGTGAATATTATATTTAGTGATTGATAAACCTTTTTAGAAAAAAAGAAAAGTTTGTTTTTGTTCTTAATTGTTTTTAATTTTTTTTGTTAAATACTTGTTTTATTAACATTGAATTTTCTTGATTTTTTTACATATACGATCAAATTAACAATTTCTGTATTTATTATTTTTTTCCAGTAAATTTCCGTCTACTTTAAACAAAATTGTTAGTAACGTGAGGAAAATTGAAAAAAACTTCGTAATTTTTAAAAAAATATGATTTTTAACAATAAAGTTTATAAAAACATAAAAATAAATATCAGTTAACATCAATTGCTGTGAATAAAAAGCATTTTTCTAAATGTTTAGTCTATTTTTTTTTTTTCACCACTATATATACATATTCACACTATATATATATATATATATATATATATATATATATATATATATATATATATATATATATATATATATATATATACATATATATATATATATATATATATATATATATATATATATATATATATATATATATATATATATATATATATATATATATATATATATATATATATATATATATATATATATATGTATATATACATATATATATATATATAGATATATATAGTATAGATATATATATATATATATATATATATATATATATATATATATATATATATATATATATATACATATTCACACTATATATATATATATATATATATATATATATATATATATATATACATATTCACACTATATATATATATATATATATATATATATATATATATATATATATATATATATATATATATATATATATATATATATATATATATATAGATATATATATATATATAGATATATATAGTATATATATATATATATATATATATATATATATATATATATATATATATATATATATATATATATATATATGTATATACACAGTATCGGACAAAACGAGTGCAACCAAATAATGCTAATTTAGTTTCTTTATATAAAAGTGATGCATTTTTTCAATTTAGAGAAATAACTATGTAACTGTTTAGAGACAAAGTTTTTCAAGTTTCTTCAAGAAAATTAATAAACTAATCAAAAGTATTAAAAAAAGTTGATTTCCTTCTGGACAAAACAAGTGCAACTCGACAAAATGTTGACCAAGCTGTATTTCGCTATTAATATTTCGTGGCGAATTCTTTGTTGTCGATCACAGCCTTGCATCTTCGAGGCATAGATTCGATCAGGTGATCAATAAAACTTTGTGGAATTGCTGCCCAGGCTTTTTGGATTTGTTCAGTTGATCCTTATTACGAACACCTTCACAATTAATTCTGCGGTTGACGATCTCACACAGGTTCTCGATAGGGTTGAGATCCAGCGATTAAGGCGGCCAATCCATCACCGATAGGTTGTCTTGAAACCACTGCTTGACTACTTTTGCAGTGTGTTTCGGATCGTTGTCTTGCTGAAAAACCCATTTTATTGGCATATTCCATTCAGCATGAGGGAACATAACATCTTTCAGGATACTTTTATACATGAAACGGTCCATTATTCCATCGTTTCGATGTATTGGACCTAGACCGTTAGCAGAAAAACACCCCCAGACCATTATATTGCCTCCACCATGCTTCACGGTCTTATGGCAGTAACGTAAATCGAGGCGTTTTCCGGCCGGTTGACGTACACGGCAAATGCCATCGCTCCCAATGATGTTGAACTTCGATTCATCACTGAACAGGACAGTTCGCCAGATATCGACTGATGATATCCAGAGATCCTTCTTGACGGATCTGACGATCATAGAATCCTCTCTAGAAGTGGTGGAACGCGGTCTTCCACCTTTGTTATCTGCTGCCAACTTCCCCGTAGAACGATATTTGGAACATAGTCTTGATACGGTCCATTTTTTCACGCGATATTTATCACAAATACTTTTTTGTGACATTCCACTTACGTAATCGTCAATAATATTCTTTCTCAGTTTCAATCCAAGACTGTCGGAAGCCATTTTCGCACTTGAAGTCATAAAAATAATAAAAATAAATAATCACGCTTCTCAAGGCTTACCATCTTACATTTACCTTGTGATGATACAATAATGCTCTGTGGAACACAACGTCTTGGTTGGATGTGGACTGTATTGATGTAATGAAACACTTGTTGTATTTCACTTCTTGTATTGATGTTCTTCGATAAAACACTTTGATAAAACTCACTTCGATAAACTGTCTTGATAAAACTGACTGATTGACTTGATATACTAACTGAATTACATGTCGATTTACATGTCTCTTATATAGTAAAATGAACCTGTGTGAACCTGTTCTGGAAGATTCTAGATGCTTCTTTTCGATGCTTCTGGAAGCTTCTGGATGCGTCTGGATGCTTCTGAATGTTTCTCAATATTTCTGAATGCTACTGGATGCTTCCAGATGCTTCTTCTGGAAACTTCTGGAAGCTTCTGCATGCTTCTGGAAACTTCTGGAAACTTCTGGATACTTCCTTTAATTATTAAAAAACTGTTTGCTGTGGTAGTATAGTTCGTTTTGTTTTTAAGACATGTAAAATTAACACTTTTTAGCATTGTTCGATAATGGTTGCAAATGTTTTGTCCAATACTGTATATATATATATATATATATACATATATATATATATATATATATATATATATATATATATTATATATATATATATATATATATATATATGAAAATTATGTATGTAATTTTCATATATATATATTTATATATGAAAATTATGTAATCAAAAGAAGCTTAATTTTCACGAACACTTTTTTGAAGAAAAAATTAAGACAGCTATTACTTCTCAGGAAAAAAAAAAACATCTCACATCGAAAAGCAAAATTATAATTTCGACTATCTTAAAATAAAAAGTAAACTAAGAGAGATGAAGAATAGATCTCGCAGAAACAATTTAAGGGTTGACGGGTTAAAAGAAAACGAATTTGAAACGTGGATTGACAGCGAATTAAAAGTCAGTAAAGTTTTTGAAGAGCATTTGGGGTTAACAAATATTAGGTTGAAAGAGATCATAGAACTGGTCAGAGAGATTTAAGCAAACCAAGAACAATTGTATTAAAACTGTTAGATTATAAAGATGAAGTTGAAATTCTAAAAAAAACATCTCAATTAAAAGGTAAAAATATTTATATTAATGAAGATTTTTGTGCCGAAACTGTCACAATTAGGAAAGCTCTAAGCTCTCGGGATCAGATGAAAGTTGAACGAGCGGCTGGATAATATGCATTTATTTCTTACGATAAGTTGATCATTCGGGATTGGGCTGCGAACAAAAGTAAAATATTATTTTCGTAGCATATTTATACATGCTACAATCTTATTTTACTTTCTATATAATACTTTGTTTAATTAATTGTTTTAAATTTTACTTATAAAAATGAAGGTCAAAATTTCATTTAATTTTAATGATGAGAATGGTAGTAATGATAACTATTTTAATGGAAAAAATTTAGAAAGCGAGTATTATTCAATTTCTGAATCTACTCAATATCTCTGTCAGAACAAAAATAACTTTTCTATATTAAATGTAAACATGCGAAGTATTAACAAAAAGTTCAAAAATCTTAAACTCTTATTGCATCAACTAAACCACGAATTTCAAATAATTTGTATCACGGAAACTTGGCTTAAAACTAACGGAAGAAATTCAAACTTTGAATTAAGTAATTACGTATCAGTTCACCAACCGCGTTTTAACTACGCTAGTGGTGGTGTTTATATTTTTGTCCTTAAATCAATTAACTTTATTTTACGTAATGATCTTAATATTAATGAAACAGATTGTGAGTCGTTGCGCATAGAAATTATAAACAAACCACCAAAAATATTGTAATAATTCTATTTATAGACAACCATTTGGTACTTTAAGAAAATTTAAAACTTATTTAAGCAGTTTTTTAACCAAAACTAGTTTAACACGGAAACATGTTTACTTAGCTGGTGGTTTTAACTTAAATTTCCTTAATACCAACAATAAATAAGTAAACAAGAATAACTAAGACTACATCGTCATTACTTGATAATATAGTTACTAAGAATTTTCAAAACTGTCGTTTAGGAACGGGCATAATTAAATCTGATTTAACAAATCACTTTCTAATATTCTTAATTACTGATAACATTACCCAAAATAATCTCCCCTCGAACTCTACAGTTTTAACGCAACAGATCAATGAAAACTCCTATAATTAAATATATAATTAAACAAATAATTGGTAAAAATAAATGTGTAAAAAATAATCTCCCCCCAAAGCTTTTAATTGACGGGGAAATGATTTATGATAAGAAAAAATAGCTGAAAAACTAAACTCATTTTTCTTGAAGTAGGGCCGAACTTAGCGTGTAAAATTCCGCCAAGTACCATAAAGTTTGAATCTTATATTAAACCGTGTAATACTTTTATGGAAGAATCTAATTGAAATCTAAGCGAGATAAGGAATGCTTTTTATAGTCTTAAAAGTAATTAAAGTGCGGGCATTGACAAAATTAGTGTAAATATTGTTAAGTCAGCTTTTGATATCATTGAACCGTCATTATTTCATATTTTTGACCTTTCATTAAAACTAGGTGTTGTGCCAAAAAAACTTAAAGTTGCCGTAATCACTCCGATTTTTAAATTTGGTGACAAAACTAATATTTCAAACCTCTTTTTGTCTAACCTTGCTTCTCAAAATTATTGGAACAAATTATGTACAACAGAATTTATAACTATTTGATGTTAAACAGATTGCTATACAGTAAACAATTTGGGTTTAAAAAAGATAATTCAACTAACCATGCGGTAATCGAACTGATTAATCATATATCAGATGCATTCAATAATGACTATTTTACCTTAGGAGTTTTTATTGATCTGTCAAAAGTCTTTGATGGAAAGTAGTTATTTTTGATTATTATTACACAATTATTAATATAATATTGTTATAAATAATAATGACTATTTTACCTTAGGAGTTTTTATTGATCTGTCAAAAGTCTTTGACACTGTTAACCATAAGGTACTTATAAAAAAACTGGAACTCTATTGAGTAAAAAGTAAAAACTAACTTTGGTTTGAAGATTACCTGGCGAACAGATCACAATGTATTATTTATAAAAAAATTGAAAAAGAAAAACACATTAAATGTGGTGTGCCCCAAGGTTCAATCTTAGGACCATTATTATTTTTATTGTATATAAATGATTTATTATAAGCATCAAATATTTTAAATGTTGTATTGTTTGCAGACGACTCCAATCTTTTTTATTTCAGCAAAAACATAAAAGTTCTCTTTAATATATTTAATGAAGAACTATTAAAAATAAAACGAGTGGTTTACAAGTAATAGGCTTTCGTTAAATGTAGAAAAAACTAAATTTATTTTATTCTCCAAACCTAGTAAAGGTGATGATGTTCCTCTAAAATTACCTAATCTTTTAATCAATAAAACATTTATTAAAAAGGAAACAATCGTTAATTTTTTAGGAGTAATGCTAGATGAAAATTTGTCATGGAAACCTCATATAAAATACTTAGAAAATAAAATCTTAATAAATATTTCCATATTATATAAAACTAAACCATATCTTTACATAGCTTCCTTAAAAAAAATATACTTTTCATTTTTCATAGTTGTTTCTCTTACTGTAATATTGTATGGGGTAGTAGTAATTATGGTAAACTAAAAAAACTTTATAGTAAGCAAAAACACACATGCAGGATTGTATTTGGTGCTCACAAAACTTTTCATTGCGAACCTCTTTTAAGGAAGTTTGTTGCCCTAAGTATCTATAAACTTAATATACACCAAGTTCTACAATTCATGTTTAAAATAAAACATGGGCTTTCTCCTATTGTATCTCAGTCTTACTTTAGTGAAATCTCGCACAAGTATCCTACTAAATTTTCAATTAACATTTTTATTGTACCAAAAACTAATTTAAAACTAAGTTCTTACTAAATCCCATACCGTGGACCGTTTCTATGGAAACACTTTTCAAAATTTATTACAAAAAAAAATTATATTCAAAACATCTCTTCGGAACAATTCAGGAAAGATTCTAAGAGTCTCTTATTACAAAATGACTTTGATTTAAATATCTTTTTTAAAATAAATACATAAATAATATAAATTATTTAAAAAATTGGTTATTGACACTACTTCTCTTTTGTTGCAGTTTTATTTTTATTTAATTTTTTTGTTAAGAAAATTTAATATTTTTATATTGCTGTTAATCTTTGATATATTGCGTTATATTTTAACACTAACATTTATATTATATTAATATTTATATTGTAACTAACGTGTGTAAAATTCGTATTATGTACTAAGTTACTTTTCATTTTTGTATATAAACTGACGATTTTTTCAATGTAAATGGGACTCGATGATAAGTTTATGTCTTCTGTTTGCTCCAGCTCTCTTATAGTACAAACTATTTAAGCAATTTAAGTACAAACAATTTAAGTACAAATTATTTAAGCAATTCATAAAATGCATTATAAAATTGATATAAATTTTAAAACACCATAAAACTCACCAGATTCGTGTAAAAAAACACCAAATAAAATGCAATAACCGATAAAAACCAAATTGAAACGGATGAGTTTCTTTTATCTCCGAGCAGATGAATAAAATAAGGTATTCATTAAATTTATTAAATACTGGAATAACGTTCATACCGCGGTAATCGTTTGGATTGGTCATTGATTTTTTACAAGGTTTAACTAGATTTTCAAATTTCCGTAAAATTTCCGGTAATTTTCCGGAAATTTGAAAATTTTCTGAAACTGATTTTTCCTGTTATTTGCTAAGCATATTGATATTTATTGTTTTAGCAAGCTTTGTTTAAGATTTAACATAATTTGTATCCTCCCATCCCTAACGGGGATGGGGCATTTGTCAATATCTACTATATTGGCCAACAAGTTGCTGAAAACTCTAAAATTGTATATAAAAAGATTTGATTGACTATTTAAAGTATTTTACAATTTTTTCTTGATTTAAAGACGTTATTGAAAGGCAAAAAGCAAAGAAAATTTTTTTGCTAAATTTGAACTATTTAAAAATATAGTTAGCAATAAAAATGAAGAATTAATAATTTCGAGGTCGTAACTTCCACCGCTATGTTGAAATAAGTGCTTTTAAAACTTGAGTGTCACCACCACCACGCTAGGGCACTTTTGACTTTATAAATCAATAAATTAAAAAAAGGAAGGAGGGGGTGAATCCGTTAAAAGAACCAACTGGTTTCTTAAAATAAAAAAAATAAAGGCTTTTAAAAACTAAACTTCAACCGACTGAATTGTGTCTATTATCCGACTAGCCAACTAAGTTCGTCAAAAAACCGACTATAACTTAAAAATCACCTTCTTTGTGGGGTAGAACACCCCCTCCCTCACACACTCTCAACTTAAAATCGTTTTTGTATGCAATCTTTACACATAAAAAGTTTTTGTTTCTTTAAAACACTCTACAAAAATAATACACAATAAACTTGTTAATCTAAATAAGATTTTATTCTTCGTATTTTGTGAACATTTTACATCGGAGTTGAGAGAAGTAAAAGCCAGAAATATGTTATACACAAGCTCAAACTCGGAAAAAATCTACTTTTTGTTGTTTCACAAAAGTAATGTAAATAAAAGTAGCATATAACAACTTGAGCGCTTTGTTGCTTTTTTAAAAAAATGTGCGATTCTTAAATTGACTATAAAAATTTGATCAAAAGATACACATTTTTCGCTTGTGGGTCTTTATTATTTTATATTTTTTGCTGAAGCATTTAAAGAATATCCAAATAATGCGTTAGTGCGTCACATTGGGTATGCTTTAAATATTCTGCAGAGATATTAAAATGATAAATGCATTTATTTGATTTTAGGCATGAAATAACTGTTTTAATATTTTCATCAGTAATTCTTATCTTATCAGGACTTTTACAAGACGGAATTGACAATTAGTACATCTATGAGGTTTTTTTTAAGTGTTTAATTGTTTTTCAAAAATAGTAGCGAATTCGGCGGTGATAGATTCTTTATCTTTTTTATTGTTTATAATAAAAGTAAGTTATACAATTAAAAATATTTCAGTAATTTTTTGGCTTAAAGTTCCTTTTTCATATTCTTTAGTTGCTGATTCGACTATCTTGGTCATATCAGCTTTAAGATACTTGCTCCAGAGTATTATTTTTAACTGCCTCTTTAACGTGTTCCATGCTTCTTTTTTTTTCCAATAAATGATTTTGTAGTTAATGGGATGTGCAAATTAACTGCCTTGTTACACTAGTCGATAAGGATTGAGCAGTTATCATTCATCAAAGAGTCTTTGAATATGTTGTTCCAGTCGTATGCTAGTATTCGTATTGAAATTTTATTTCTAGTTTTATAGTCTGCTCTACACCAGAAGTTTTATTTTTCGAGTTGTTTTCATTTGTATAGTTCATTGTGAATGATCCAATTATAAAACAGTGAGATTAGCCCACAGGTGTGTGGCCTAACAAGTCACCCTTTTCTAGTTTTTCAATTCTACTGGATGTGTGCTACTTGGATCCTCGTTTCTAGAGTTACAATAAGTTTTGAAGGTTATTACTAAGGTTATTTGAGTGAGGTGAAATTTAGTATAACATTTCTGAAATTTCAAATTAGTTTGTCGTTCCTCTTCTACTTAGGTTGTGGTAGCTCTTCCGCCACTAATGTTAAGTACATCCTAGATTGTATGTAGATTGTATGACTGAAATTATCATCATATCAAATTATCTGAAAAATCTTCATAGACTGACATTACTGAACAGCCTAAAGATATTAAATTGTTTTTGGCTACTTTTATTGAACAGTTTTATTTTTAATAATTTTAAAAACTGGAAAACTGAGTTTATTTTTTAGCTATTTTTAGATGCTCTGAAAAAGATACTTTTGTAATGAATGCACTGAAGATTTTTTAATAGATTTTAAATAGTTTTAAACGTATTTGTCAATAGTGGCTTTTACAATTGGAAAAAAGCTAAACAAACTATTTTCGGCCACGAAAACAGCAAGGAACATATTCAATGTATGAGAAAGTGGATAGAATTCATAAAACAAAATACTCATGTCGATGAATATACGGTAAACCAGATTAAAAGGGAATTTAATTATTGGTCTGCAATCTTAAATAGAATAGTAGCGGTTATTCGCTTTTTAGCCGGAAGAGGTTTAGCATTTCGAGGCCATAATGAAGTTATAGGATCATCAAATAACGGAAATTACTTAGGCATGTTAGAACTGTTGACTCAATTTTATCCAGTTTTAAAGTAACACATTGACACTTTTGCAAATAAAGGCAAAGGTAATGTAAACTATTTGTCTAAAACTATTTGTGAAGAGCTAATTGATATTATGCCTCAAAGCGGTTTAACGCACATTATTACCGAAATAAAAAAAGCAAAATACTGGGGCATTATCGTAGATTCGACTCCTGATATTTCTCACGTGGATCAACTTTCTGTGATATTTCGTTATTATCTAAATGGCCACGTGTATAAACGATTTTTTTGTTTTCTACAAATTTAAAGCCACGACGGTAAATCTTTGATTACTGACATTTTAGATCTACTGGAAAGATATGATATTGATATAACCAATTGTCGAGGACAGGCATACGATAATGCAAGCAATATGTCTGGTAAATATTCTGGATTACAAGCACGTTTAAAAGAGCGGAGTGAATTAGCTTTTTATATCCCCTGCGCTGGACATTCTTTAAATTTAGTAGGACAGTGCAGTGTCAGTGAGTGCATCAATTCTATCAACTATTTTGGCGTTCTCCAGAGTTTGTATTCATTTTTTGTAGCTTCAACACATAGATGGGATTTGTTGAAAGGAAATTATGCTACACTCAAGCGCCTATCAGATGCACGATGGTCATGTAGGTCAGATGCTTCAAAAAGTTTAGTAGAAAATTTTGATGGGATTCATGCAGCGCCATGTCATATAGCTGAGGGTACAGAAGAAAAATCTGATACTCGTCATGAAGCTTTGTGTTTATTAAATAAGATCACTAAGCTAGAGTTTGCATTCATGGCTGTACTTTGCCATCACATACTTAAGAGGTTTAATGCAGTTAGCAAATTTCTTCAAAAAGTTGAATTAGATTTGCATACAGCAGGCAGTATGTTACTTTCACTAATTGACTTTGCCAAAAAAAATTAAGAAACGACTTTACGAGATTTGAGAATGAATCAAAAAAACTTAGCTCGTTTATTAAAAAAGACTATTCGGATAAGAACAAAAGAAAGGTAATTAAAAAATTGAGCAATGGAGAAAACCAAGTTGATTCTTTAGGCGTATTCGACAAGTTTCGAGTGAATACATTTTTTGTCATTATTGACAAACTTGTGACACAATTAACTATAAGAAGTAATGGTTACAACCACGTAAATATGTTATTTGGATTTCTATCGAAGCTGTTAACTATTAGTACCATGGAATTGCAAGTTAGCGCGAAAAAAATTGTAGAAGTGTTCTCAAATGATTTAGAAGATAGTTTCATATTTGAAATAGAACAATTTGTAACATTATTAAAGTTGCCTCTGGGTTTTTTTTCGCATAAAAAAGATAAATCTGAGACTGAAAACACATTGATTCCTCTGCATGTTTTAAATTGGATTGTTACAAACCAATATTATTGATGTATTTCCAAATGTTTATATAGCATATCGCTTGTTTCTAACTATTCCCATAACATATTGCGAGGCTGAGAGATCATTCTCTACTCTTAAAAGAGTTAAGAACATGCACCGATCAACAATGGTCCATAGTCGTTTAAGTAATATTGCAAGATTAGCTATTGAGTCGAACTTATTAGAAACTTTGGATTTCAGCGATGTGATTGCAGAGTTTGCGGGAAAGAAAAGCTAAAAAAAGTCACTCAACTTAATTCAATAAAATAAATATAAAATTTGTAAATAAATAAATACCAGTGATAGCGTTTTCAAGAAAGTCTTTGTTTTACTAATTTTTGTCGTTGTTAGTGGAACGGGGCCTCCTACTTTTAAATAGTCCCCCGAAAAGTCTTAATCTGCCACTGGCCAACCTTTATTAAATCTGGTAGTGAGTTTGTATTTTTGTCATGTTTTCTAATCACCTCTCTCATATCTTGTTAGAAACGCTTAGAGTTATGTTTTTACTTTTGAGTAAAAAAATAACTCTAAGCAAGTTTGAGTAGTTACTTTTAAATAAAAATTAGTAGTTACTTTTAAATTAAAACATTGAGAAATGATTGGAAACTTTAATTTTTTATTATTTCCCTTATTTCTCCTTAGCAAATTATTAAGGTGTTACCCTAAGAAATATAAAAAAGTTTCATCAGATAGTAAAACTTCATTTTTAAAACATAAATACATTATTACAGCTTTTTTGTGTAATACTTTCTTATTTTAAAAGATAGGCCTCGTTTACCCAACTAAAAAGTAAAAATAAGCAAATTTTTGAAAAATAAATACTCAAAATTTACAACTCATTTTAACATGAAATTTGGAAAATATTATAAACATAATCCAAAAATTAATTTAAGAGAAAAAAATGGGAAAAAATATTATTTTAGAAATGTGCATAAAAAGCTAACAAGCTCTAACAAATTAGGCGAGTCAAACAATATTTATATGATAAAATTTCAAGAACTAAAATGCATTGAACAAAAACTTTCAGTCAAATAGATTTCATTACTTTGAAGAACGAAATGTTAAAACTTCAGTTCTTTTCAATATTTATTTAAAAAGTAATCGTTTCGCAAATCTTTTACAAATGTTTTGTTTATATATCGGTTGCTAAGGCGATGTTACGTGAAAAAAATATTGATTTGGTAGACATAATTCCAAATTATTAACGCTTAATATTAAAATGTTAAATTAAAAGTTTTTTTATTCTGTGAACAAATGAATAAGCCAAATTTATTAATTTTTTTTAGCCAAATTTAAGTAATTTGTTTTCTTATTTTATTTTATTTTTTAGTAAACAATTTTTTTTTAATTATATTTTTAGTAAACAAATGAAATGTTTCAATTTTTAGTTTTTTTTCAGTTTTCAGTAAGTTGCTTGTAGCAACAGTTTATAACGATATTTTTTGAACGCTTGCTGATAAACTATTTTGTTAAAATCTAATTGTTTTAATCAAAAACACACTATTGATTACATAAATATTTCGTAATCTTCATAATAAATTATTTACAAAACTTTTTAGTTAAGATATGATGGGAGCAGGCAGAAGAGAAAAGTCATATCATAAAGCCCCAATATATACTACAAAAATATACATTATAAAAAAAGACTCTTAAAAAAACCCCAGCAAAAACTACTCTTCTACGCTTAACTAACCTTAACACTTTAACTAATTACACCTTAAAACCTTAACTAAGTACTTTGTTTTTAAACTAATGGGTAAAGATCTGGGAGATTTAGGTTTAAGTTATTTTTAAAATTTGCTTGAAAACACCAGATGTCAGTAAAAAAAACAAATTAAATAAGTGTTCCGTTTTTTTTTCACTTCACTTCTTTTTCACTTTTTTTTTTTTTTTCCAAGAAAAAAAGATAATAAAAGTCTGTAAAAAACTTTTTTAGGAAATTTTTCTGAAAATTGTAGTTTTTCGTTTTTGCAATCAATTGTTTTCAAATACTCGTTGTTTTTTTCACTATAGCACTGGTAAATAAATATCTATTCGTTCAACAGCTTCAGCTCTATACATTTTAACTAGAAGATTTTGCAATTTTATGGAAATTTTACAAGGATTGCCTTATTTGTGTCCTCTTTTCCCTTCAACAAGTTTTTAAATGGTATTTGTTTTTTAGCTTTTTTATTTAAGTTTTTTTTCTTTAAGTTTTATTTAAGTTTTTCCTTTAAACCTAAGATTAGTTTTAACACTTCTGTCTTCAACTCAGACATTTTGCTTTTTTTAATTAGCTCTTTTGTTTTTTAAATTTATATCTTATTTTTCTTATTTTAATAATTAAAAAAGAAGTTTCTTCTTTTTCTTTATACTTTTATTTTAGTTCCAGTTTGAACTGTTTATTTTCTTTTTTAAAAACGTTAAATCGATTTCAAAATTTTGAAATCTTCCATGGAAAATTGTAATGAAGTTAATTTTTTGCATCTCTAATAATGAGTTGTAATAAAATTTTTGACCTTTACTTTAATTTGTTTTTAAAAGTGTAAATGTGTAATTTTTGACCATTATTTCTGCTTAGAGCAAAGATTTGATTGCAAAGATCGTTAGATAATTGAAATTTGTGAAATATTTTTTTTGAGAAAGTCTAAGTTTGTTGCGGTTTATAATTGAAATTAACTGCCGGTATAGTTGTATAATAATATTAATACAATAATATTATTTAATAATATTAATACAGTCTAAAATTATGTCTATGTTAAAAGTTAAAGGAATACAGTCTAAAATTATGTCACTCTATGTTAAAAGTTAAAGGAGTTTATACAAAAATTTAAAATGCTTAAGTTGCGCAAACTTTATTTAAATGATGCAATAATTAAAAAGTAAGCAAGTATACTTGTATTTGTCGATGAAAAATTATCCCGGCTTCCCCATATAAATTATATAGAGTCAAAAGTTACTAAAACTATTGGTGTAATGTATCGAGTTTGATCATACATACTGAAGATGTAAAGCCTCAAATTGATATATTTTGATCTAATCAACTGTTTCATCAACAATGCAAATGTGTGATGGGCAAGGACGCAAAAAAAAACTTCAAAAAGTTTATAGGCTCCAAAAACGTACTTGCCGTATCATATACTTTAAATATAAACAAGAACATATAAAACCTCTAATGAAAAATATGAAAATGATGTATGCATTTGAAATAAATATCTATCAACAGTTAGTTTTTAAGTAAAGATACTATAACAACTTCAAGCAAACTTCAACATTAAGTTTTAAATAAATCTAAATGAAAAGTTTAATCTAAGATCAAATTGAAATAAAAACTATAAATTGCTTCGGAAATGTAATAAACTCTCAGAATTTTGTATATCTTATCGGGACCTAAATTATGGAATTACTGTCTAAGCCTTTCTAGCGTTAACCCTAACCGTCAAACTTAGCAGAAACAATGCAGAAACGTGTTCAAAAAAATTATTTAATTTATAAATTAAAAAATTAAAAAAAGAATTTTTAAATTAAAAAATTAAAAAAGTTTTTTAATTAACTTTTGGATTTAATTTAAAGTTAAAATTCACGTTTCAAATTTACATTTTGGTTTTTAAAAAAAAAAGCATCAAAAAAAGGAAAAATATTTCTTTCTTAATTGTTTGTTAGATTTTCATTTTTTATTGATCGTCGTTTTCATTGTTCGTCAGTTGTTTCAACGTTAATAACGACATCGGTAAAACGATTGTGCAAAATGAATTTTTCTCGTCCAATTAGTCGAATAAAAATTAATTTTAAAATAATAAATGTTAAAATAGAACCGCAAAAAGAAACACACATAATGTAAAATACTACTGATTCGGGCAAAAACGAACCCATAGTACACGCTAAAGACCAAAACGGGATATTTGCTGTTTTAAGAAAAGTATATTTCTGCTGATATTTATTCAGGTTTTTGTTACCAACGGCCCAGGTGTGTAAAAATTTGTCTTTTGTATAATATCCATATAACATGATCATTAAGTTAAAAAAACTGGAAAAGAATATTACCATGGAAGACATCAGAATGCTTTTCTGAGCATTGGTATTCCCATCACTAGCAAAAGAAATTACCATGTTTCCTGCAAGTGGTGTCAAACATGCAAACGCAAGTGAAAATTTTTGGAAATAAATCACAATGACATTTGAAGTTTTAAACAAATGAAGAACACCATGGTTTGAGTACCAAAGCATAGACACAACGGCAAATATTCCAAAATAAATGTAGAACTCTTTTCTCATATGGATTAGTTCGTAGGATAACCCGTGCTTTTTTACGTTTTCATATGTCGGGAATTCTTCGACAGTAATGTCAAGAATTAAGATACAAGCAATAATTGCAAAAGCAGCATCACTCATGGCGGTAATTCGTTCGTTTGATATGTTTCCTTTAGTCAAGTGAAAAAAAAACTGAGATTTTTCCATTTTTGTATGTGATATTGTATGCCGTTTAACATAAAAATAAAGTTTCCTAAGTGACGGCATTAGCACCAGCATTGAAATAAACACCCATGCTAATGCGTGACTAAGCAAAATTGAAAAGCTTCCCAAAATAATAAATAATATATTTACTAAATTATTTAAAAATAGTACGTTTCGAAATCGGCGTTGCTCGGGTTTTGTCCAAGTATGTAACTCGAAGTGTAAAACGCTGGGTTGTTCCATAGCATACCAGACAATTAAAAAATCTGTTAATTCAAGTATTGCAAGCAGTGAACAACTTAACCAAACCGAAATCTGTTCTCCAGGATAGTGCCCTTCCAATGACAAAGAAAAAGGCAGAAGAGAAGTGATAAACATTGAAAACATTGTCATGAAAAGCAGCATGTCGTCAACTCTTTTAATAAACAAAGAACGTATATTGATAGATTCCCATATTGTTAACACAACTAAGTATCCAAGAAAAAACATGACAAACTCCATTCTATTTACATATACATATTCTGCTAAGGAAGAACCCGGTGTCATCTTCTTAAAATTTCTCAATGGTATTACCAAAAATGTAGCACAGGTTGCCATTAAAGCATCGGCGTAGCCAAGCATTCGTTGAGGCGAAACTAAATCGCCACGATGAAGAGATTCTGGCATAATTTCATTCATATGAAAATCATAATGCTCATCGAGATGTTTCAACTTCTCTCTGCTATCCATAGATAGCAATGAAGCTGTTCGTTTTTTTCTTACAGTGTCTATGCTGAATTCTTTATCAACACTTAAATTTATATTAGGCTCGGAAGCAGAACGATTTAACGTATGTACAGATAACGAGCTGCTAGTTGCTTCTTTAATAGACGTAATGCTGTTAACGTTTTCGTTTTTTACTCCAATTTCCATATTTGAACTTTCAAATGTAATTTTTAGAACCACTTTTTTTATCTTTTATAAATTTTCTTCATAAATACATATTTTTAAATATATTCTATATACCATCTATGCATCTTTCATACACCTTTGATCTTCTACAAAACAGTTAGCATAACACAATTATAAATTAATCTAATTATATATTAGTGTAGTTAAATATTATAATATAACTGTATGATATTTAAATTAGCTAATCATTGTCAATTTTTTATCTAACTTTAAATTCAATGATTAATATATCTACAAATAAAAAAATGATGTTCTAGTATTTAAACATCTTTGCAAACACGTTATCAAATGTTATAAAATTTGTTGCACTACATTATCAAATCAAACAATTTTGTATAAAATGTCAACATGTAGTCTTTTATCTTATTGCGGCCTTTCCAAAGTTAAAAAGCGCAGAAATAAATGCATTATTACACTAGAGTAAAATAATCTTTATTGAGGCCGTCGTTAGAGAAGCGATAATGAATTGAGGCCGTCGTTAGAGAAGTGATAATGAATTGAGGCCGTCGTTAGAGAGGCGATAATAAATGAAAGATCTTTCGACAATTTTTAATTAACTTCCAAATTGCATTTATTAAAGAATATTTTAAAAACTGATTGCATTTTTATTTGAAATTTATTCAGCTTTTTAAAATATTCAAATCTATCCCAAAATTCAATATGTTGCCCATTAAAATTTTTGGGGAAAGGAGAAGGGGTGGTTAGGAAATAAAAATAAAAACATTTTCCTAAAAAGATACTTATATAAAAATATAAAACATAAAACTATTAATAAGTAGGTGGAATGTTGGGTGTAACATAAAAAATGTTATTACTACAGCTACAAATACACTTTAGCGGAAGTAGTAATTATAAACTTACTGTACAACATACACACAACAGTTAAACTGGGGTTTTATAATTTACAAGACTTGTGGTGGCGGTTGTGTGTTGTACAATATGAATATATTTGGTGCGTGTATTATATTACAATACACGAACGTTTTATACAAAGTTTAGGAAAAAATATGATTATCACTGATTATCATCATAATTAGCAATTAATTATTATGATTATCATCGTAATTAACACTATAGTTAACTTTTATACTTTTAACTTTTTTAACTTTTATAATGTTGAATTAATAATAGGATCCATAAAGCTAGAATTTCATAAACGAAATACGTAGTTAATGCTGAAAAAATTAATTTTTTAGGTAATACATTTTGCACATTATATTTTCAAGATTCCAAATACTTTTCATTTACTTTATATGAAGAGAAATATATATATATATATATATATATATATATATATATATATATATATATATATATATATATATATATATATATATATATATATATATATACAGGAGATTCTACGAATAAAATGAGAAATTTTTTAAAAGAAATTTTCGCTGGATTATTGTGACCAGCGTCTTCAGCTTAAAAGTTTTTTTGTTTTTTTTTACCGCACGTTTGAACTTCTTATTTCTCTGAAAAATGATTTACGAACACGGTTCTTTAAACAAACTAATACAGTTAAATTCATTGAAAATGAACTCGTGAAAATACTTGAAACGAACGATTATAAAACCCGTAAAAATAATCACTGAAAAAGCACGAGAAAATGTGTTCGTGAAATCAAGAGACAGATTAATCAAAAAATTTAAACTTCTTCAAGATTAACGCGATAAGCGAACATCCCATGTTCGCTTATCAACATGTTTTAAATTTATGCAACGCAGAAATTCCAAAACAGCAAAAAAGTCTCCATAACCTTGGACCAAAATTTGTACCAACAATAAAATCTCTTCCGTATTTTGACATCATCTCAATAACCGAGTCATCAGCTCTAAAACTTGAATACAACAAAAAAGATGAAGCCGCGCAAACGCTGAGGAGAGAAGTTTTAAGAGAATTAAAACTAAACAAAAATAATAAAAATGATAACCTGACTCGTGAACAAAGGAAAGCACTTACACAATTAAAAAAAGATAACAATATTGATATATACCCATTTGATAAAGGAATGGGCTTTGTAACAATCCCTCATGATAAAGTAATAAAAAAGATTCAAGAACAAAATGGGCTAACTAAAGTTAGTTAGCCCATTTTCCGAAATTCAGGTATCATTGGACGTTATAAACTTATACCCGTCAATTCCTCTTAAAGAAGCGACTGAAGTACTCATAAATTTATTGGAGGTGAGCGATAATTTAAAAAAAGCGACAAAATTAAATATAAAAGAAGTAAAAATTCTTATAGAACTTTGTTTATACCAACCATACTTTTTATGGAACAATGAAGTACATGAACTTGAAAATTCAGGTCCGATAGGTCTTTCGTTTATGGTAGTTTTAGCTGAATCTTTTCTTCAACATCTTGTGAAAAGAGCACTTAATACAGCGCTGAAAAATAACGCACTTATTGATTTAAAGTCATTTTATAGATACGTAGATGACAATCATGCTAGAGTCCCTAACATTGCCCAGGCTGATCAATTTAAGACAATACTTAATCAACAGCATCCAAAAATATAATATACTATCGAATTTGAAAATGACAAAAAAACACTAAATTTTCTAGACATATGCATAATAAATAACAAAAATGGTAAATATGAATTTAAAATACACAGAAAAAATACAATTACTAACATTCAAGTTAAGGCAACTTCAAATTACGACCTACAAATTTTAAATGGAATATTCAAGGGTTTCGTACATAGAGCATTTAATGTATGCAGTCAGAAACATATAGAAAATGAACTGAAACTCCTTATTCAAGTATTTGTCGAAAATGGCTACAAATAGTCCAATCTCATAAAAATCATAAATGAAATAAAATGAAAGAACGAAACATGACTCTGAGTAATGTTTTAAATAAATCGAGTTATATATATATATATATATATATATATATATATATATATATATATATATATATATATATATATATATATATATATATATATATATATATATATATATATATATATATATATGTTCATATTCTTAAAACTTGCTATTGGTTCTCACTAGCAGCTCGGTTAAATTTTTTTAAAATTTTATTGGATTTAGGAATAGCACAAGACCCTTGAACACTTACTGGGTCCCTAATACTGTGAAAAAAAAAGTTTTTCAAAAGTATGTCATGTTGGGTCTCAAAAGAAGCAAAATTATATAAAAATTTCAAAAATAATAATCATTTTAATTAAAAAATTATTACTTTGAGTTTATTGCAGAAAAAATACCTTTTTATAACGAAAATGTAATAAGTGTACTTTTTTGATAATAATTCCCAAAAAAATCTTAAATAATATATATATTTATATATATATATATATATATATATATATATATATTATATATATATATATATATATATATATATATTAGATTAAAATTTATTAGAATAGTGATACATGTTCTAAATAGTGATACATCTAACAACAGTGATAATCTAAATATTCTAGAATAGTGATACATGTTCTAAAGGACACGCATATCCATAAAATATGAAGGACTCTGACAACGTACCCTACTATCGCATAATACATGTGCTAGATAATTTAAAAAAAATATGTATATTACTATTCTATATAATACCACAGTTATAAAAATTTTTTTTAGTATCGAGTTTACACTTTAGTTTGCGTAATTTGACTTTGTGACCTCGAGTGTAAATACAGTTGTTTAGTAAATATAGTTGTTCTATATATATATGTATATATATAATTATATATATATATATATATATATATATATATATATATATATATATATATATATATATATATATATATATATATATCTCAGAAAGTATCTATTTTTTAATTTTGACAAAATTCAATCAATTGATGCTAGGTTTATGCAGTTAAGATCCCGTAGTGACTTTATTTAGAAATTTTGTGTACTGTGCGAGTTATTTGCTTTGAGAAAAATCAAGATCAGATTTAAAGACTATATATATGGAATGGGTTTGTGGAATTTAAGGGCTATATTCATGGGATGGGCTTGGTTGCTTTTTTTTCTAAACGTGTGGGCGGCGTTTTAAACTTTGCTTAGGGGAACCTGTTGAACCTTGGCACTATGTGTACTTAGGCCACTAGTACGGAAGGAGGCATGAACTTCCTGTTAAATACTCTCCCGCGGTGCTCTGTGATAAGACCGTAAGGACTTCCGGAAGCATCTAAAATAACTACAAAAAAAAAAAAGAAAAAAGAAAATTAGTGAAGATGTTATTTACAGATATTATGACCATAAAAAGGAAGGGAACTGCGGACTTCCTAAAAAAGCATAAAGAATGCTACAAAGTTAAAATAGTTACCTGATTAAATGTTGCATGCATTAAATCTAAGAGTATAAGTTATATAGTTCATATTTGAGATCAGAAATATAACATTGCAGTTGTCCTGTTTGTTCTAGTAAGTTGTGTACTTTCACTTTTGTGTTTTTTAAAACACAATAATGATAAAATACTAACTGCAATGAAAACTATTAGAGAAAAGATTTAGGCTCTTTCTTGCACAGAACAGTTACAAAGTGTAACCATTTTTTAAAATTAATTCCTTAAAGAGTCCTTAAAAAATAAAAAAAAGAGATGTCAAAATTACTAAATCAGTAGATCCAGAACTAAAATATTTTAAAAAAGATGTATCATTAATTGTTTAAAAATTGAAATAACACTGGCTGTTTAGCTGTAACGTGTATATTTTGTTCTAATGAAATTGAAATTTGAACGCAAACCATCTGTCTGTCAACATTTACATTATAAATAGTCACAAAGTACTGCCTTAGTTTTATCAGATTGTATTTGTTTTAAAACCTCATTATTTGATTTAATTATACTTCACTTAGATAACTCTAAAATTGAAAACATTGACTTCTATATCAATTAACTCACAGAAGATTCAAATGATATTAATACTTCAGGAAAAATTACACTTTTAAAAATAATACCAAAAGTGTCACTAATACCATTCTAAATAACACTGAAAATACTGATGTACAAAGCACTTATAACAGTTTAAAAGGCATAACATATTTCTCATTAATAAAGAGTGTTTTAATACCGGTATTGTAAATATTGACCTTAGTAACTGCATGGCTCGAAAACGATGCGGTATTAATTACATAAACATAAAATAAAACACAAAATAGTGGCATGATGACAGAAAACATAAATACAGCTGGTTGACTATCTAATTTACTTGGTTTTTTTAGGAGACTTTTAACGTTTTATATATTAGAATGTTTTTGAAAATCAGACCATTTTTTGAAAACTTCTTTCTAAAGCTAAAGTTGAAAAATATCTATACTTTATTAGCCTAATCAACAATAAATATGGTTGCAGCCCTGATAAAGATTTGGGACCCTGATAGAAGAAGTTTGTTAGACTAGAAAACTCATGAACAACAAGTATAAAATTTTCCTCAATGTTGTGTTCAACACCAGCTACAGATTGAGTGTGCAGAGGCAAAACTTTATGTTTTTTAATTATACCTGCTAGAGACCAATACATCAAATATTTTTAAACTAAACAAAATAGTACCTTATTAGTCATTGTTAAAGAAACAGTAAATTCAAGATATGGTTGGAAGAAAATAAAAAACTGAAATTATCTGGAAATCAAGTTATGCAATCTAATTTTGTTATGTTAAATGTCATATTTGGTAATCTTTTGTTATGTTAAAACCATTAAGAAAATTTATAAAAAAAGTTTGTTCCAGTTGTTATTTTTTTGAGATAAAAGTAATTTAAACATTTTGAAAATTTTAATTTTGAACTTGTATATATGAAGGGTTCCTTTTATAATTTTTTTAACTATAATTTTCTTTTTAGATAGATAGATATTTGTTAAAACATCAAATACATGTTCTAAAGGACAGCGTGCCCATAAATAAAAAAAATTTAAAAAAATGCACCACTACAAAACCAATAACAAAATTATAAAGTTACAAATATTATAAAGAAACAAAGTTATAAAGAAAAAAATAGTTGTTCCTTTTAGAATAAATATTTGTTTAAGTCAAAAGAGTTAATCTTATTTTTAAATGATAAAATATTTTTTGCATTTGCAGCATCCAAGGTCATATTGTTCCTCATGTCAGCAATTCGGAAAGAAAAGTTATATTTTCTTGAATCCAAGCAACAAAATTGTTTGCGTATTTTATAAATATGACCCCGGGTGTGGCTATTGTTGTCAATCTCAAAGAACAAAGACTGTTCGGTACAAATAAGTTTACGGAAAATTTTAAAACACGTTACTATGTCAATTTTAAGGCGCTGAACTTCAAGCGATTCCGAACTAAGCAGCTGTAGTCTATTATGATAGGACAAATTTCTAAGGTTCCTAATTTTCTTAGTAAATTTTTGTTCGACATTTTCAACTGATTTAAACAATCCAATTTGGTGTGGCGACCAAACTGGAGAACAATATTTTAAAATTGGTCGTATATAAGTAGTGAAAGCTCTAACTAGGATACAAGGGTCGCGAGTTTTAAAACATTTCAAAATTAAGTTTGCTCTTGAGTTAGCTTGATGGATGACATTAGAAATATGTTTTTTATAATTAAGGTTACTGTCCATTGTAAGTCCTAGATCATTTGGGTTGGAGGACCAAGCTAAAGTACACTCACCTAATTTATAGTTAACCTTTATACTTTTGCATAATGAGGGAGATGCTATTCTAAGTGAAAAACACTTACTACTAGCAATTTTTAGCTGCCATAAATCTACCCATATTACGAATCTATTTAGAGCAACAACTAAATCCTGGCTTAGATCCATGTCACAGTATGAACGATATAACTTTATATCATCTGCATAAAGTTTTATACGACAATCCAGATTATTAGTTATAGCAGTTAAATCATTAACATATAATAGAAACAATGTGGAACCTAACACACTACCCTGTGGAACTCCACTACCAATATGTATTGAGTTTGATAGATAACTATTGACTTTAACTTGTTGATACCTATTGGTAAGAAATGCGGAAATCCAATTTAAAAGCTTACCTCTTATGTTATACGATGCAAATTTAACTAATAATTTGGAATGCGAGACAGAGTCGAACGCTTTTTTGGAAAACAATATATACAACATCCGTTATTTGGTGGTTATAAAGTGCGGTGTTCCAATTGTTTGCAGATTCTAAGAGATTTGTACAGGTAAAGTGATTGTTCAGGAAACCATGATGATTATGAGTTATAAGACTACGTTGAGTTAGATACTCTATAACATACACATAGATCATTCTTTCCATGACGCGACAACAAGTGCATGTCAATGAGATGGGTCTATAATTATTTGGATCCGCAGTAGCTCCTTTTTTAATAATTGGAGAGACAAATACAATTCTTTGCTGAATTGTATTTTTTTTTCAGCATTTAACTTTGTTTTTATGATTGATTCAAGTTTTATTTTAGCTAGTCAGTTTTTTTTGAATCTTTTTTCATATTGTTTAAGTGGAATAATAATGTCTGGCAAAATGTTTGTATTTTATCTCTCTTTTTATAAACTTGTTTTAAACAACTTATATAGGTTAATTGTACACTTTCTGATCTTGGTAAATGATAGCATTTTGAGTAGACCATTCGAATCTTTTGATTTAAAATTACTATAAAGCATAAAGCAGAAGCACAATACAATTGAAACGTATTATGTAAATATTAGGATGTAGAAAAATTGTTTTTAATTTTTTATCAAACTGCTACCATTTTTTATTTTTTTCCCAACGTCGTAAACTTAAGCGTGCGGACCGCGTCAAATGAATTTGGCTAATTTAATCTGTGGTATTACCAATTAACTTATACTAAGTATTTAGCCATGATATAAACTAGGTAGTGATAATAGCTAAATGTAATTTGTATTATTATTTGTTACAAAATTTTATTGTATTTTGCATTTTATTTTGAGTTTATATGTATTTAATTTGATTAATTAAATATGAGTGAACGCTATGCTACACAAAGTTTATTATAAAAATGGCTGGACAAACGTCCGAAAAATGAAATTACTAATGAGATTTCTCCGAATTCGAGTAAATCAAATGTCGATATCGAAAAACTATTAAATTCTCTAGATCTACCTCTGTGTCTGCAAGCAATTAAAGATCAGAATAGTCAACCACCTATTGTAAGTACATCAATGAATGTGTGTAATGAATTTACTACCGACGTTGGTTACTTTGTACTAAAAAAAGAAACTGTATCAAATTCAAAATTACTGATACTATGAAATATAAATTGTTAGAGATGGCTAATATTCCTAGTGATAATTTTGTCTACCCATTTTTGGTACACATAAAAAAAAAATAAAGAAGGAAAGAGATTTCTAAAATGATTGCACTTTGAAAAACATAAGTGACATACTTATTCTGATCATAAGAACAGATTGTTTTGTAAATACTGCGTGTTATTTTCTGATAAAGGTGGAAAAGATAGGGCTACGCTGTTAAAAAAATTTGTCAGTGAACCTTTAAAAAAGTATGCAAACTTGTGGGGAAAAATGGTGATTTGGAAGTACATAGCAAATTGCAATATCATATTCAACGTCTATTAATTACAGAAGACTTTAAACAAAGATAACAAAATCCAGATATAGATATAATAAATATTATAAATGCAGAAAGAATAAATCAAATTAATAAAAACCGTAATAGATTAAAACCGATCATTGAAACTATAATTTTTCTTGGGAGACAAAATATACCACTAAGAGGTCACCATGATTCTGGCAATTTTTTCAAAAACTAAATGGTTCAGTATCGACAACAGAATCTAATGTTAATAAAGGTAATTTTTGAGAGACTTAAAAATTTAGAACTTTATGTAGGGATTCCAATCTAGAAAAGTCATTTAATGTCAACTAATTCCAAAGCTACTTATATAAGCCCTATAATACAAATGATATCGAATGCTGTAAAGTTTATATAACTGAACAAATTCTTAAAGAAGTTCAAGAGAGTAAAGATTATAGAATAATAACTGACAGCTCATATTTCGCAAATGAGTTTAGTGTTAAGATATGCTTACAACAATATAATAAAAGAAAATTTTACTTTTTTCGTTAAATGTCATAATATTTATAGTGAAACAGAAACTGAAGACGAGGATTTAATGGAAAAAGACTCTATCAAATTTGAACCTAAATTAACTGGTGATATTGTACTTAATATGTTAAAAAAAATTTCACCTAATCTTACTAGCTGTCGCACTGACAGATGTAGTGTCATGGTTTCTACAGTACGAGGAGCTGTCACAAAAATACAACCACATGCTCCAAATGCCATTCATTGTCTGCGTTCTAACCACTCATGGAATCTTGCAATATCAAAGTCATCATCTATTTAAACAATAAGAAACTGTGTTGGACTAAAAATGGAAGTTATATCATTTTTTAATATGTCATCTAAACGAAATTTTGTTTTGAAGAAAATTTTAAATGGAAATCTACGTTTAATAAGCTTGTGCGAAACGAGATGGGTTGAACGTCACGATAGTGTTATGCTCTTTAAGTCATCTTTATCCTATTATAAAAACTCTAACATTAGTTTCCTATTGGCAAGAACACAACTCATCCTCAAAGGCAAAAATATTATTGACATCACAATGTAAATGTGAGTTTGTTGTTGGAATATTTTGTGTATCAAGTTTGTATCTATGTGTGACAACAATGGTGAGTAAGCTACTTCAAAGTAAATGGCAAGGTATTTGTAAAGCAAATGAAATTATCTCAGATGTAATTTTAAGTCTTGAAGAGAAGAGAAAAAAATGCTATGACTGGCTTTCATGAACTATATATTGAAATAAAAAAAATGATGTTAGACCTGGACATTAAAGAAAAATTGCCACGATTAACTAGCCATCTGACTTAAAAAGTCAATCACGCTGTTGATTCTATTGAAGATTACTATAGAGTATCTGTGTACATACCACTAGTTGAAAATATATTAGGTGATATGAAGGCATGTTTCTGGTGTGCAAAAAATTAAGCATTTATATCTTAATTTAAACTTATTCCAAATAACATAATAATGAAGAAATTAAAAAAATTGTACAAAATATCATAAACCATTTTAAATTTGGTGATGCAAAATGGATAAATATAGAAGAGATAGAGTTAAAAACTGAAATTGATTTATTGAAATTAAAAAGAACAAGAATCCAAAATAAAGGTAAAATGTTCAAGTTGGCTTTAAATTCTATAAATAATAATTTTTAAACTTATTTTTGTTTAAAGTGGTGAAATTCAAACTGATGTTATCGCTAGTGCTGAGGCATGTAGTAAAGTCATCCTGCAATTAGAGAATTGCTTTTTATTACTTCTTGCTTTCCTGTTAGTGTCGCTTCTGCTGAAAGGTCGTTTTCCACTTTACGAAGTTAATGCCTAACGTTTTACACTTTACAGGCATGCTTATTTGCGTTTTTTTTTTCTTTTTTGACTATTTATTAGAGCTCCTTGATCGTTTTACTATTTTGTGCACAAATGCATGCATGTTGTTCATACTTGTTTCCATTTTTCTATTACTTGCTAATATTGGCCTAAAATATATTTTTGTAGATTGAAACAGGGCCGTACCGAGCCAATATTGCGCTTCGGGCAAGAAAAGAAAATTGCGCCCCCTCTTCCCCTCCCTTCCCCCTCCCCCTCCTTAAAAAAAAAAGAAGAAAATTAAACGAAAAAAATGATTTATTGATCACAAAATTTATCACATCAAGTTATAAGTAAAACTTGTCATTAAGGTTGCACAAACTTTAGTTCAATGCCACTTTTCTGGCTTTTCTTGAGGCAAATTCACTAATGACATCATCAAAATAAATGTTGTTTGCCACTTCATTTTCAATTGAAATTATAGCCAGACTAGACAAACGTTCTTGGCCAATTGTTGACCTCATATAGTGTTTTATGAGCTTAAGTTTACTGAAACTTCTCTCACACGTAGCAACTGTGACTGGTATGGTGAGGAAGATGCGAATAGCAATTGTTGTGTTGGGATAAGCATCGGTCAAAGAATATTTATGAATGAGCTGCAAAATGTCGATCGGGCTAGATTTTTCAAAGTTGTTCATCATTGCGGCAGCTTGATATTTAAAGCTTGCCATTTCTGACTGGAAATCGGAAAAATCTAAATCTGCCTTGTCAATTTGAGATAAATTTGCAGCTTTTTTCTTGAGTTCATCCACTGAACTTTTAGAGAGTGAATGCCCACTGAGGTAGCCAAAATCAGAGGATACAGCAGACATCAGTCTCAAACCGCCACTCTATTTTTGTAATAATGCTGTCAAACACAAAGTTGCACTGAGATCCGAATTCTGTTTCTGCTGTGAGAAGGTGAGAGTCATCTTCAGCTTCATAAAGTGCGATTCGCTTCACTTTGCGCTTCCTCTTAATTGGAAAGCCACCATCAATTCCGCTCTGGTTAGCTTTTTCTGTGGCATCTTTAATAATATTGTCCACCCCAACATCTCAAAAATTCTGAATGAAAGCCTTCAACCATTTCATTTTTTTTACGGCAATGTCAATTGAAATGGTTTTTGACTGAAGCAGTTTGTTTTCCCGGTCAATTAGAGAAAGAATTTGACACCAGAAATCCAACAAACACAAAAAACTGTAACCAATATGAATGAGAAGTTCTTTTGCACTGCTAACTGTGACAGCATTTGTCGTGGGATTGTGGATAATGGATTCCAAAACTTGAAGAACATCTTTGATTTGTCTGTGCAATGGTGTAATTGCTTCTTTTTTGGTAGACCATCTTGTGTCACTATTTCCCTTTAATGAGATGGTCAACGTTTTCATCATTTTTTCCCATCTTGACGTGAAGCTTGAAAAAAAGTTAAAGATGGCTTGAACCTTTCCAAAAAACGTAATCATAAGTGGGGAAACCTCAACAGCATGAACACCAACAAGATTTAAAGTGTGAGCTGCGCATGGAACAAATCTTGCTGACTCATTAAGAGAATGGATGTGAGCTTTGACGCCATTGTATTTTCCAGACATATTGGCTCCATTGTCATAGCCTTGGCCCCGGCAATCGGAAATGCTTAGACCATCCTTCTCCAATTTTTCACTTATCTCTGTTGCAAGACCTTTTCCGGTTTTTTGGTGAGATTCAATGAAGTCCACAAAGCTTTCCTTACTTGCGCAGGTTTCATCACTGATGCGGACATACCTGATGATCTGAGTCATCTGCACTTTGTGGGAGGTATCTTGAGTGCAGTCAAACAGAACAGAGTAGTATTTAGCTTCTTTGATGTTTGACAAAATTTCTTTCCTGACTTTCTGCCCAAGTAACTCAATCAGCTCATTTTGAATACAAGGAGAAAAGTAGGATGTTGTGGTTTTTTTTGCTTTAACGGACGCAATGTGTTCAGCCACTAAAGGATAATAATGGCTAATCAACTCAATTAAGCTCAGAAAAATGCCACTGTTTTGTTGACCGATGTCTTCTGTTGTTCCCCGAAGGGCAAGATTGTTCTTGGCACAGAAAAAAGTTTGCATTTGCATCAACAATCACTTTTAAGATATCTCTCCGCTTTTTCATCTCTCCACTAATAACTCTTTACAGATCAGAATTCAGGGTCTTTCCTTCCTTGACGTTTTTTCAAGAGTTTTCCGATCAGAATAGCATCTTTGGTGTTCATTGTTGTTTTCATGCTCAGGAATTCTTGGGTTTAGTTTTTTCCAGTCACAAAACCCTTTAGAAATTTCTGAGAAATTGTTGGTTTTTGTTGTTAAAAATAACAAACAGCAAAAACAAAATAAAGAATCTTTTTTATTGCTGTACTGCAGCCAAGTGCGAACAAATTTTTTACCATTGGGATGAATTTTTTCATACCATTTTGAGCTGAAGTGTCGCATTCTGTTGTCAAAATCACACAGCGTGTTTGGGAAAAGTTCTCTTCTGTCTTGCTCTGGCCTATGCTTAATCAAAAAGCATCTTGTTTTGTCCGTTATTTTAGGCCATGTTGCTGGATCCCTATGTTGAAAATTTTCTTCCGAGGCCACTGGAATTTCTGAGATTTCTGAATGAAGTTCATCCTCGTCCATTTCAGCTGGGCCTGAAAGCTAGGCATTTTCATCTTCCCTGGTTGGTTCTGAATCAGTTGTGCAAAATTCTTCTTGACTTTGGCTGATGAAAATCTCCTCTTCAATTAATTCCAAATGATGATCTGAACTCAATTAAAGTCAATTACAGGATCTGTTGAATTGTCATTAATTTCAATACAAATATCCTCTGAAATAATTTGTTTCTCCACTGAGTTTGTTACCAACCACTTTTTGAAACAGATTTGTAGTTTCTCGTCACTTTCTTGGCACTGTTTTTTATTCTTCTTAAATTCAGCACCAGATAAATTTTGGGTTCGACTCATAATAGAATTATAATGCTCAAAAGTTATCAAAGGTATATTAGTGTTATAGGGCGCTTTTTTGTTCAGTATATGAGCTTTAATATTTAAGAGTTTGTGTCAAGAGGCGGAATTTTAATTAATTTTCTTATCAACAGCAGCAACGCCGTGAAAATTAGTTTCATAAACTGATTATTGTTTTTTTAATTTATTAAAGTTTGCGCCCTCCCAATTTTGGCGCCTCAGGCCGCGGCCCGGCCGGTCCCGCCCTTGGTACGGCTCTGGATTGAAAACATGGTTAAGATTAAGATAAGGTTTGACTTTGCTGCATGTTCACAGGCATACTATTATATTCATTGATGATATAATTGACAAATTTTATAAAAGGAAATTAAGAAATATAGACTTTGTTATTTAAGTATTTAACTATCAACCTTATGTTGGCATATATATATATGTATATATATATATATATATATATATATATATATATATATATATATATATATATATATATATATATATATATATATATATATATATATATTATATATATATATATATATATATATATATATATATATATATATATATATATATATATATATATATATATATATATATATATCTGTTATAGTCTTGCAGAAATGTTCTCTGGAGCTGTCGTCTATACTTTTAAAACTATTCAAAAAATGCTTATCAGAGTCTTGTTTTCCAGCCTGCTGGAAAGCGGGATCTGTTATCCCCATTTTCGAAAATTCTAGAGAGCGATGTGATTTGTCTAACTACCGTCTCATTAGTCTTCTTCCTACCATAAGCAAGGTTTTTGAATCTTTAATTAACAAACACTTAGCTTCTCAACTTGAGTCTAATAACTTACTTTCTGACCATCAATATAGATTTCGATCTTCTCGTTCTACTGCTGATTTCCTAACAGCAACAACCGATAGGTTTTATTCTGCATGAGATAAAGGTGGAGAGGCTTAAGCTTTTGAAAATGTTTGGCATGCTGGTCTTCTCCATAAGCTTTCTTCTTATGGTGTATCTGGCAACATCTTTAAGATTATCGAATCCTTCCTTTCCAATCGTAGTATAAAAGTTGTCCTCGATGGACAGCACTCTTCTTCTCATTCTGTAACTACAGGGGTTCCTCAAGGTTTTATCCTTGGTCCTAAACACTTTTTAATTTACATTAACAATCTTCCAGATATTCTCGCATCTAAGGTGGTATTGTTTGCTGATGATACTACCAGTTATTCTTATCTTGATAAGAAGCCAACACTCTCTGATTGATTGGAGGGGGCATTTGAGCTTGAAAAAGATTTCACTTCTGCTACAGCATGGGGCTCACAGTGGCTGGTGAACTTCAATTCAGATAAAACTCAATTTTTTTCAGCCAATTGTTATTGCAATAATTTAGATCTTTGTATATTTATAAACGGTAATGTACTCGATGAGTCATCCAGTCTTCATCTTCTAGGATTAACTCTTACTTCCAATCTTTCTTGGAAACCATGTATCAAATCTGTTGCAAAATTCTGCTAAGGTTGCATCTCTTTATCAAGCTCGACACTTTTTTACTTTAGATTCTATTCTCTATCTCTATAAATCTCAAATCCGGCCTTGTATGGAATACTGTTGCCATATCTGGGGCGGATCTTCTAATGATGTCCTTTCTCTTTTAGACAAGGTGCAAAAACCCATTGTAAACATAGTTGGACCTGTTCTTGCACCCAACCTCCAACCATTATCACATTGTCGTAATGTTGCTTCTTTTTCTCTTTTCTACAAATACTGTAATGGGCACTGCTCTAAAGAGCTAGCGTCTCCTGAGCTATCTCCTATTGTTCATTCTCGTCATTCAATTAAGTCTCGTCCTTTTTCTGTGACTGTTTCTAAGTGCTCTAAAAACTCTTATTCTAGTTTTTTTCTTCGAACATCAGTTCTTTGGAATTCGCTTCCTTCATCTTGCTTTCCTAATTCATATAATTTGCAACCTTATAAGTCGTCTTTCAATCTTTGTCTTGCTCTACAATCTTCATCTTTTCTCTTCTAGTAACTTCCAACTCTAATTAGTGGTTGCTTGCAACCTTGTTGGAAGCGAAGATGTTTAAATATATATATATATATATATATATATATATATATATATATATATATATATATATATATATATATATATATATATATATATATATATATATATATATATATATATATATATATATATTAGAGTGGTCCAAAAATTGAAAGGTAGAAAGTTCAGTCGGGTCACATTTGCTTTTGTTCTATTCCCCATATGGACTATTTTGGCCAATTTTTTTAAATTCTTAAACATAACTAGGGGTGGCGTAATTTTGAACAATAAATGTTGTTGCGATGGAAGAAACAAGAAATAATTGAAAATTTAGTTTCTTCAGCAAGAAAATTGTTACAAAACAAAAACGAAATAAAATATCATGACTTAAAGAGGTTCTAGTTATTCTGAATTTAATTCACATATTGTAATGTAATGCATTGTTTATTTTAAGAATTTTTTCAACAGACGCTTTGATGGCTCTGGTAAGGCTTCCCGATGAGTGCTGGCAATCTGTATTGCATTTGCTTTTCGTCTTTCGTTATCGAAGAGTTGAAGGTCTGGATTAAAGCAACCCTTCTCTCCGCACAGTCATTATCTACTTTCATTTACCTGGCAGTTTCCCTGAACTGAATACAAATTGGATCAATTTGCCAAAGGTCAGGTGGCATCGAGAGAAAAACTTTAGCCTTCTCTGCTCGGTTGTCGATAAGAAGGTCAAAAAGATGAGATGTTAGGCTTGTAACGTATGATTCCAATGGGTTTACTAGCTTGAATGTTTTGTCTTCAATTATCTTTGATGACATTTTCTTTTTGGCACGTTTAAGATTCTGAACCATGGCGGCTTTTGAATGAACATCAACGTAGTGGTCAAAAAAGCCAAGCCAGTCAAATGTTCTGAAAAATACCATAGGTGTCTTTTAAAGGCTGTCGTTGCTGCATCTCTAACAACATTTTTGCAGATATAATCATTCAAAAGTCTCAACAGTCTCAAGTCATTATATGGGGCTCTTTCTGTCAACCAAGCTTCAAGCCAAAATTTTCCATAGACTAGAGCAACAAACAGGCTGATGTCGGTTAAAGCTTTTCTTTCATGAGCAGTGAGAGTCACTTGACTCTTGAAAAGAAGGACTTTGATGGAATAGATGCCCTTTGTCATCCACCTGGCGTGGTGCATGGCTCCAGGTGCTTGAAGTCGCGCTTCTTCTTTTGGACAACTACCAAGAAAGATAAAGCACAATTGTAGAAGCTCGCCATAGTCTTGGCGAGCTTTTTTTTTTTCTTGGCCTTGAAGATGGCTTTTTACAGCTTCTTTGTAGTATGCAACCATTTCATTGCGGAGATCAGTCATGGATCCACTGAAGAGCGTTTTATCAGCAGCATCATATTTGCTTTGGTCAAATGTTGGCCATTCTTTTTGAAATTGTTTGTATAAATCTACATCAGTTCCAGTGGTAGCTCCAAGATATGTGGATGCATATAAGCTAGAAATTATAACTTTGAAAACATGGTGGCGACATGCTATCAACACAAGGTCTTTCTTGAGAGTTTTTTCAATAATTGTGCAAGCTCCAGATTTTAAACCAGTGTGTGAGGCTGTTGTATTAAACACAAGCCCACGTATTTTGTCTTTAAGATGCCAGTTATCCAATAGTTTAAGACAGACACTAGCTTGCTCCTCACCTGTTCCCCTTATAGTTTTGGGAACCCCAAGTAACTTTTCTTCTTCAGCTCCAGAAACTAGGATTTCAATTCTGTCTACCTTTGAGGTTCAAGTCTAGAGTCAAAATGTTTGAGGTTCAAGTCTGGAGTCAAAATGTTATTCCTTGTCCTTTTTGGCGCTGAGTAACGTAGCCTTGTTGAAACGCTGAAAAGTTCATCATTAGATAAAAATTCAGTTTCAGAAGCGGCAGAGCTGGAAAAATGTTCTGAAAGTAGAGTTGAAGCGACCACTTCTTAGTTTTTCCTGACATCTTCAGCATCCCTTTCTTTTTGTTTTAAATGTTTTTCTGCTCGTTTAATTTTTCGAGATTCCTGTTGGGTCAAATGCTTATCCATACCTCCAAAACTGGAACTGGAGAGATCTTCTCGCTGGGATATCAGAAACGCTTTATCTTCCTAATTGGGCATAATCTGTAATGCATCTGATCTTGCAACACCAAAAAGTTCATATAAATCATTTTTGAAAATTTCCTCTTTCATTATGTATCCCTCGAAATTTTTTGAGCGACTTTTTTTTAATGACTTGTAGACATTATGTAACTTCAGCAATTTTTTGGCAGCATATCTAACTGGCATAGTTGGTATACTAGCCTTTTCCCAGTAAAGAAAGACGGATAATATGGTAACATTGGCACTTGAGTTTAATGATTTCTTTTCTTCTTTGTAATAGAGGAAGTTTCCCAATAGTTGTTGATTCGGAAGTCTGAAGCATTCCAACTCTTTGGTTGATTTTCCAATTAACCACACACTAGCAGAACTTCTCGTTGTTGGAGCTTTTGCCATTTTTACCTAAAAAATGAACCGACAACCATTGCCTAGAGTTTACCAGTTCTGTTTATGTTATACAAAATTTCTGCTTCATGTAGATATTAAAAAAAAAATTTAATGAATGATTGAAATAACCTAGTACTACTACTACTACTAGTCTACAACAGAATGATAATTTTTTGTTTAATAATAACAATGAATATATAAATATATAATTTAATTTTAAAAATACAATTTACTTTGGAATCTTTGAAGAATTCAAATTAGAGAAACTGCGTGTGATATAATAATTATTCACTAAATTATAGTTGACTTAATCAATAATCAATAATCATATTAATAATAGTGGAGACTAATGCAGGAAATACAAACATGCGAAGAAGTGAAAGCAACTAAATGTTCACTTAAATTAAAATTAAGTAAGCAAAAAAGTTTGCTATGCAAATAATGTATTTCTTTTTAAAATCTCATTTTACAGATTACTATACTTATTTTATTATAAAATTATACATTTATTATATTTCACATGAACTAAAACTACCATTACTTAATACTTATTCTCACTCTTAGAGGTTAAAGTATATAAAATGAAACCACCGAACAAAAATTGAAATGACTCCAGATAAGCAAAAAATATTGAAAAATTACATAATATTTTTGTAGTGCTTGTTCAAATTGTTCAAATTGCGCCACCTTTAAATGTTACTAAAACTAAATAATACATTTTTGGCTTTACGTGACATGCTATACGTCAAATCACAATGAAAAATGTATATCTAAAAAACTGTCGTAGGTACAACAGGTTCCCCTAAATAAGATAAATAAGTGTAAAAACTGTATAATTGTATAGTATTGTAAAATATTTCATTTCTTTGTTTTCCTAAAGACGAAAAAAGGCAAACTAACTAATATTTTACTTAAATACTACTTAACTTGTTTTTTTTTTCAGTTTACGATTATTAAGCGTATTATAACAATATATAAACTTGGTATCTGAAAGAGGTTCCAAAAGATCTTGTCGCCAGAACCGTATAACAATATTTGCGTGATTTATATAGCTATAAATACTTGAGTAATAGAATTAAATTTACTTAGATAGTATAAGTAACCTTATAAAGAATTCCAATACTTTTGGCCAATTTAGTAGAAATAAAGTCGAAATGATACTTCTTTCGTATTGCTTGGATACGTTATAATCAATTTATATTTAAAGTGAAGAGTTTTTTGTTTTTCATTTTATTTTTTATCAAATGTACCGTAATTAAACTATGCTACATTATAATATTAAAAGTTGTTATTTGTAATTGTGGTGTTTGCACAACTGGATTTAGGTCTGGATTTCAACGTCCGACAATGAATGCATCACCGACTGTCATCGGTACTTACTATATGATTCCTCAACAAGTGTTAGCAACAAAGACGTTGCCACACGAATTTTAAGAAATATATATATATATATATATATATATATATATATATATATATATATATATATATATATATATATATATATATATATATATATATATATATATATATATATATATATATATATATACAAATTTGATACAGATTTACAAAATATTGGATTAGTACGAGGTGAGGCTATTTCTTTTTGTCATTTAAATTTAATTTAAAGTCAAATTTTTGATTCAGGAATAATAGTTAATTAATATATTTTATTTGACAACTTTTTTATTTTAGAAAAAATTTATGAAATCAGTATTGGAGCATTTTAAAGCATACTTTTTTACTGTTTAATTTTTTTATATGTGAACATTTTTCTATGTCCACATTTTTTTCTAGATCACTATATCAGGGTCGCCTGACAATTTGCATAGGATCACTATTAGACCTTCTGAAAATAATTTGATTACGTCAGCTAGTTTTCTCTCATCTTAAGTTTAAACCTCCTACTATGACTACAGTCATTACTATGACTACAGTCATTACTATGACTACAGTCATTACTATGACTACAGTCATTACACCGAAGGTGCAATACTATAACTCTCATTCGACAGATATCAGGAGCCAATATATCTTAATTATTCAATTCTCGCAATCCTCGGGTACCCGTCAAACGAACAGACGAACGTTTTCGTGATTATTGATTTTTGATATATCTAAATTTTTTTTCACATTAATTTTCCAGGTTACACAAGTTCCAATTATGGTTTAGAAATACTAACATGTCCACTGTTTAATATTATTATCACAATTGTATGATAAACAAATGTAAACAAAAATCAAAAACGAAGCTTGATATTTAGAGGCTCTCAGAATCGCTAGAGCCGAAAAAAAGTTCACGCCATTGCCAAAAACTTACTGTTGCAAGCAACCAAAGACGTTGTTCGAGTTATGCTTGGAGTTAAATATATTAACAAGTTAAATACAATATCCTTGTCTAATAACACCGTCCGTAGAAGAATAGATGACATGTCTAATAATATTCTTGAGCAGGTAATCCAGGAAATTAAATCTACTCCTTTTGGTATATTTAGCATCCAACTTGTTGAAACAACTAATGTGGCTAACTGTTTTCTGTAACTCGATTACGTAAGGGGGTGTGAGTATTAAGGCCCAGCCGGTAATAAGGCCCACTAGTTCAAACTACGGGAACATATAAAATGCGAAACTTTTTTTTGCCATTAAAATATTTGAGTTATATGGTTTTATCACTGGCAGTAAAAAAATTAGTCTTTCTTTACCGTGCGTTCTGTAAAGCAAGATTACTTCCTTGGTTCAGTCAATTATTGCTCGAGTCTAGTTTTTAAGGTACTTATTTTCACATTTGTAAATATTTTATACTGCTTCTATTTTTTTAAAGTGCATTTATTTGCAATAAGTATTTATTAGTTATCATTACTCAACATGTATTATTTATGCACGCGTTGAAACAAAAGAATACTTTTCGATAAACGTGGCAGGTTCAAAGCGGCTAATAAGACCCACTAAAAATCGGGTAATAAGGCCCAAACACAAATTCAGCGGTAATAAAAAAAGAAATCATTAAGAAAAGTAATTAAAACAAACAACGTGAAACTGAGTTTTAGTTTAGCGTAAATAAAAGTGAAGAAAAGTAATTAAAACAAACAATAAACAACAAACTTTAGTTTAGTGTAAATAAATAAAATCGCTGTTAAATAATAAGAACAAAAACGCTGTTGATACTTTTTAGTTCATTCATAAAATGTTGCTTTTAAAAAAAAAATTATATACTTATTTTTATAGATTTAAATACTATTTATTAAAAAAATTTTTTTTTTTTCAAATTTCAGTTTTCAAATATTGTCTTTGGAAATGGCAACTGCTAATGGAAAGAGTTAGTGCGTCCATTCTGTGAAGATTAATTATTTCTTTGTAACATTTTTTTATTGAATTTTTTAATTTTCTGTTGCTATTCACTGTTGTATAAAAAATTTGTTCTTTTGAAGTAAATAAATATGCAAGATTACTTTATGCATTAAAAGAATGTTTCCTAACTTTTTTCTGTTTTTTCTTTATTTTTTATATTTTTACATGGGCCTTATTACCCCTTTAGGGGTGTAATAAGGCCCACTTAAAGCATGTTAAAAAAACAAGAATAACTTTGGGTATAATTAATTTTTCAATATGCAGATATCATTTTTACATCAAGGATTAATCTTAAGCAGCAATAAAAATATCTTTTTAAACTTAATTTTTAAGGCCTAGATGACCAAAAGTCTGTTAGGTGAGCCTTAGTACCTACATCTACCTTATATTAATGAAAACTAATTCAAAAATAAGTTTCTTTTTTGCAAAACATTCGAAACTACAACTGCTGCACACGATGTATTTGATACAGCTGGCTCTTTTATTCAAAGTCATGACATACATTGAAAAAATGTTTGTGGTGTTTGCAAAATTGGATATAGGTCTGGATTTCAACGTCCGATAAAGAATGCATCACTGACTGTCATCGGTACTCACTATATGATTTATCAACAAGTGTTAGCAACAAAGACGTTGCCACACGAATTTTAAGAAATACTGATAAACGTTTAAAGTGCCGCGAGTTTTGTAAAATTTAGTGCTTTAGATAGTTGCCTGTTTTCATAACTTTGCAGTGAGTTGGATGCATAAATTATCTTCTGTTATTTTACAATGATGTAAAGTTGTTCAGAGGCAATGTTTTAAAACGTATTTATTGATCTTCGCAATGAATTAAATTTTTTAATCAAAAATCTAAACCAAACATTGAACAACTTTTGAAAAAAATTGCTTAATTGAAGAACATCTTTGCAATGTTTAACGATTAAATATTATTGCTCCAAGGCGTAAATGCACAATGCCTAGAAGTGTCAGGAAAGTCCAAGCATTCCAACTGAAACTTTAATTTTGGCAAACAAAATTGAATGAAAATAAATTTTACATATTATCAAACTTATCTGCTTTTATAAGTGTAGAGCGGGCTGGGGCCCCACCCCAAAATTTCTCGCTGGGACCCAACCCCAACTAACAGGTAAAATTTATCAAGCGTTCAAAAATTAAATTATAAAAAAATCATAATATACATAAACGTAAACAAAAAGAATAATTTAAAAACAATAAAAATATTTCCGTAATTGTTTGCTAAAAGTTCAAACTCATTTAAAAGTCATTTTTGGAATTTCAGAAATTGAAACTAACGAGTCTCATGGGAGTTTAAGATCAGTAAAAAGGAAAAGGCTTTAGTATATCTGCAGATTATTTATATCATACAGTGTTTTAAAGAAATTTTTTGAATTGTTTAAAAGTACATTGATTTCAAAGTATGCTGTAAAATGAAGGGTAGTGAATACTTTTCAAGAAAAACAAAGCAGATTGAAACAGCTGCATCTTGTTCTGAATCTAAAAATGGTCATAATCTCCGTGATAATAATTTTTTTATTTGTTTAGCCTGATGATGGAACTGATTCAAATCCTGTTGTTAAGTCGTCATCTTTTTTAGAGCAAATTTGAACTTCTTGTTCAAAACAGCTCATTAAAAAAATAAATAAAAAAAATTTCAACAAAGCTAGAAAGAAAAATATAAATGGATTTTACATGAATGCAAGAAAGACAAAGTGTTTTGTTTACGTAATACGTAAATGTCTTTGAATGGATTTTCCAAATGAAGCATTTTCTAATTTCTAATTCAAATCAATACTTAAATTAATAAAAATTAAATAATATCAATTAATATAAATATTTAATATAATTAATATAAAATAATTAATATAAATTAATATAAAATATTTAATATAATTAATATAAAATAATTAAATTATTTAATATAAAAATTATTATTTAAATAAATATAAAATTTTCTAATTTTAAGTAATTTCTAATTCTAACTATTAAATCGAATTTTCAAAATAAATTTTCTAAAGAAAGCGTTACAAATTTTTGCCTTTTAGGAGCGATCTGAATATCGTAGGAGATCTATTAGTATGATTGCCTCGATCGAGAACGACCGTTATTGAGCAACTTAATCCCCACCAAAAGAAAGAAATGATGGATAATTGTACAACATTATCGAAAATATTTACAGCTCTTCTTTATTGGGTAATTCCTGCATTTCGTTATTCTAATTAATTAAGTGGATACTAAATTTTTCTTCTTAATGTAATAAGAATCGCAAGGCTTTAAGGACTTGCGTTTTTTTTTAAGTAATTGTAATTACCATTCGTGGAAAGGGTGAAAATGATTCAAACATTCGCGTGTTACTAAAATTACATGCAGACAATTGTCTGGAATTGAAGAAATCTTAAAAGGCAAAGGTGAGTTACCTGAAATTGAAAAAAAAATCCTGTACTACTTTGCTCATGCAAAGCTTTGTCGTGGTCCGCGAAAGAACAAATTTTTATCTGCGTTCGGGGTGTTAACGAATATTTTAAAATTGAGGAGCGTTTAATGGGATTTTACTAAACCTAAAAAACATCAAGTTAAAGTTATAAATTTAATAAAATGATTTATCTTAAATATAAAATGCTTGCTTTTTTTTAATTTTTAAGCAACTGTTAATTGTTTTAATTTATTATTAAAATGGTCGGAGTGGAATAAACTTGTTTTTTCTTCTTCGCTGTTTATATAAAAATAAAATAATAAAACTACAATGAAACTTTTACGTTACACAAAGAATATATATAAAACAGACAGGGGCTCAAAGAAGATACGAATGACTGGTGTCACCACAATCTTTTCATAGAGCTTTACAATAACATTTAAAGCCCACATGGCTTTAGTAAATTTACAATAAAATATTTTTTCTGAAAAATACTACGTGAAGAATAAAACTCAATAACATAATTTACAACAATATTTAAAGCCCACATGACTTTAAAAAACTTACAATAAAATATTTTTTCTGAAAAATACTAGGTGGAGAATAAAAACTCATATATACATCCTCATATATACACATACACATACACAAATACATATACACACACATATATAAACATACTCGCATATATATCAGAAGTTAAGGAGATGCAATTGCATTTGTCGTTTAAAAGAGGAAGTGCTTTTCAAATCTTTTATGTTGTTATTTTTTAATGGATTCCATAATGACGGACCTTGGTTAATAATTGAGAATTTTGACACTTGCGATTTTACTCTGCTCAATTGACAGTTATGGTTGCTATTTGACTGAAGATTGTATTTTTGTGAAAACGCCAATGTAAAAATATCAGAAAATACTTTTGGCAGCAAGTTATTCTTGTATTTTTAGATAAATATTAATATTTGAAGCGAATTAAGTTTTAATATATTTAACACATTCATGTATTTCATTACAGGGGAAGGGTTTTCTAATCTTTTAAAATAGTTAACTGTTTTACATGCGTGGTTTTGTAGCCTCTGTAATCTTATTTACTCTATGTGTGTGTTAGCCCAATTAATATTAGTGTAAGTCATACTGGTCATGATAAGTCCGTTATTCCACATATTTAAGTCATCTTATGTTTTTTGAAAATTTTTAAACCGATGCTAATTAACGCATTTCAAGCGGGTATTCTAAATATTATTTAAACATGTATTAATGTCCAATCCGTTGATAAATAGCCATACGCGCAATGGCTACCGAAACTTTTAAAGCTTTTTCAAGTTAATTTTTTTTTTATAATTTTAAAAAGTAAACAATAAGTGTATTTTTTCTAAATGTATATAGTTATTTTTCTGCCGCTAACTAAAAAATATTGAAGTAAGGAATAAGTATAGAAAAGGTCGGTGTGGAATAGATTTACCAAAATCTTTAACGGGTTCAGACGGCTAGTTTCTTATATTCGCATTTCTTATTATTTAAAGCTCACCATAGCAGATTGTTTATATCCAATATATTGATTAGCATGTTTAAAATACATCATTATAAAATGCAAGCATTGGTATTTAAAAAGATAGTTATTATGTCAATCGGTAATAATTGTTTTGTTGCATTTTTATCCTAAGCGCCAAAATCTAAAAGTTGCTTTATATTACCTATGTTTCAGATGGTACACAAGTATCTTCAAAATAAAGAAACCCTATAGTAACACCAACCTCCAATTGGCTATTCAAGCTGCTAAAAATGGCGGTAAAATATTAACAGCAACAAAAATACTTGGAGCACCAAGATCAACGCTGAAAGATAAGATAAATTTACAAAGCAGCAGGAACAAGCAATAGCATACAAGCTTTTTTATTTGGCAGATCGTGGATTCATTGGCAACAAAATGCTTACTTTATTTAGATTTAGCCATAAAAGTCACATTTATTTAAAAGCTGTTGAGTTCTGTATCCTTAATAACATTGAAGTAGTATATTTACCTCCACACAGCCGTAATCGTTTGCAACCGCTGGACACACACTAATAAAACAAAAATGGTCAGATATAGGAACACGAATATAAAAAAAGGAGTCATTCAGAGATAACATTAATTTTCAGCAAAGAGATACAAATTTTCTAAGACAAAATTGTTCCTTCTCCGAAAAAAATTTCAAATTCGACTCACACAAGACCTCGTTTTGAACAAATTACATGCGTTGAAAACATTTAAATGTTAAAGAAAAAATAAGGAAATAAAAAATAAATAATCTCTGAATGTGTTTTCCAATCCAATTGACTCGAAGAAGAAGAAGTTTTCCATCAATCAAAAAAAAGCAAGAGGCTCAAAGAAAAGGAGGCTTTTGCCCAATCAAACAAAAACAAGTGTCTGAAAGAAGAGGAAACCCCATAGTTTAAAAACATTATTAAATCAAAAGCGACCAAGTACATCAAAAACTTATAATAGAAACAGTAAAAAAACAACTCATTGCTGTGTGTGCGTTGGCATGGGTGGATTTTATCAGAAGACTGGCTCCAATGCGTTTCTTGTTAAGGATGGGCATGTGAAGACTGCTTTTGCATCGACGTGTGCACAGTATGTGTTTAGTTTGATAAAATATAATAAAACTCTTTTTACAATGGTGAAATCGCCCCCATAAAAGACGAAATCGCTCCATATAAATGCGTAATAGAAATTGGTGTTCATGAGTATAAAAATTTTTTTTTTAAATTTTAAAACGCGGTTGAACTAAATATAGTTTATTCAATATTATTTAGTTAATGGTATGCGATAAAATCAGGTTGAACAGACAGCATTAAAGCAGCGAAAGTGGCGAAATAGCCCCGGTCTATAGTCCGATAGAATTTTGATCCAACCAGGAATAAAATACTATAACGATTAAAGTTTGTATAAGTTAGCATAAATATATGATAAATCAACAAAATAAAGAGCCCTATTATTTGGAGCACCGGAAGCTGCTCTTTTGGGCCTAATTAAAAAAAGGTAGTTATTTTTATGATCAAAGTTTTATTTCAAAAATGTACTTTTCATATATCGTTAAAAAGATAATTTAATGTTGATTCATATTCGTGTAAAAACTATAGGTTAAAAGTAACTTGTTTAGAAAGTATCAGACCTTTTATTATGTCGATGAGAAAAACTTTAAAAAAATACTGAAAGTAATAAGATTCTTCAGTATATATTGTTTTTTATTATTTATTTAGTATGTACTTTTGGTAACAAAAGCATGTTCTCAGATAAAAATCTAAAGTAAAAGTTATTTAAAACAATATGGTTAATTAATGAGTAAAAAATTTATCAAATAAATCTTTAAATATGTTTTTAAAGTCATCAGTGTCGTCAAAATATTCAAAATCGTTGATACTATCGTCCTGCATTTTCAAAGTTTGTCTTTCCTATAAAATAATACAATGTAATTAAATATAGTAAATTATTTTTAAACTTATTTTAAATTTACCATTATGGGATGTTCCATTCATATTAAAAAATGGTAACAATTGCGTTAAGCCTTAGTCATATTAAAATCACCTCTTTGTTGCGACAGCTTTCTCCTTGACAACCACCACAAGTGGAAACACACTTAAGACCACGTTTTTGACAACTGCGAGTATTTGAATCATATTATTTTTTTGATTTTACAGTTACACTTTATAACACTTAGCAAGTTTTGAGGTGCTACATTGTTATCAATTGTTATTGGGAGAAGGACATTATTTTCTTTTTTCCATCCTCAGTCTTTAAGATTAAGATTCAAACGCTCATCAAGTAACTTCCATTCAATAACTTGAAGATGAACGCAAAACCCCAGTAGGTATGCCGGTTTTTTAGTGGTAACTTATGAGGTTCAATTATACCTTTGCAAGTCATTTACAAATACTTTTGATATCTACTATGGAAAGATTAGTTTTTAGTTATTTTTTTATACTTTTAATTACCAGAATAGAATTAATTAACAGCTACTTTATAAAAAGAAGTCTAGTACCAACTTAAGATGTACAATAGGATAAAATGCTAGTGAAATATCTTTGTAAAAATAGACATCTTAGGTTCAAGGTACATAATGTAGGTTATGTAAACTTATAATATATATATATTTAATAAATTATATATATATGTGTATATAATAAACTATATATATATAATAAATTATATATATAAAATAAATTATATATATAAATTAAATTATATTTATAAAATAAATTATATATATTAAATAAATTGTATATATATATATATATATATATATATATATATATATATATATATATATATATATATATATATATATATATATATATATATATATTGCTTATGATATATGTAAACTTATAATATATTTATAATATATAATTTATAATATAGTATATGAACCTTAATTTTGTCAATGTTTCAACTAGTGCTCTTTTGTAAATAATTTTAAATGCTGCTTTACTAACTGCATTTTTCTCTGTCCAAAAGTTTGTCATTAATTGTGATATTTTTTGAAGCTCATTAGATTTTCTTAGAAGACTTAAAATGATGGGTTTTCTTTTTCCGTATGTTGCAGAGGTGGCAACATACTGACCATGCATGTACAAATAATAAGTGCTCTTTAAACTCGCTGATTGTGTGAGCTAATTCTTTTGATGGTCCAGAGATAATTACCCTTTCCTGGAATGAAATAGATATTATACTTGTTTTCTCTCCAATGATACAAAACAATAACAGCTGTATCAGTGTCATTAGCTGCAACTATAACTTCGCTATTTAATGCTAGCTGTAAAACGATTGAAACAATTTTTTTATCAGCATCACCTGAGCATATATGTACTTTGTGCCCTGCATCTATCAGATGCTTTGCAAGCAGTTTAATGAACTCTACTTTGTTTTGTTGGGATAAAAAAAGTACTCCTGACCAAACAGTAATATATAACCATCATGTACATTGATCAGATGAGAATTTTTTTTTCTTGTCTTCTAGCATGCTCATTTGATTTAGTTGAAAAAGTTTCATATCCATTTTGCTTTTATATCATCTACTTTGCAATGAGCCTCTTTAAATTAAAGTAATTTTTTGCAGTGATAACTTATATGATTTCCTCGTCAACTCGTTTTTAAATAACGCAATAAATGTGATAGTCAACTTTAGCAAAAATAGTGCTCAATATCGTTATCTCTAAGAGCAGTTGCAGCAAGTCTTGTAAACAGAATGGTTGGGTTAACATGCAAAGAGCTGCATTCCTTTAGTTTTATTACATTATAAAATGCATTCAGTGCTTTCATTGGGTCTCAACGTCTGTTTTGAGCTTCGGGGGTAACTAAGTTGTCTAACTTTTACGGATCATCAATCTCATTTCCTCAGCTTTTTCACAATTTATATCATCATTTCAAATGATGGAGATAAGACCTGTTGATAGAGAATGCAGGTTTGAGTCTTGATACATAAATAATTTTCGTCAACTTAACCACTTTACAAATTTTTTGCAATCTAAGAAATCCCTTTCACGTCTTACTAAGACTATTTCTTGGTGTTGTTTACTGGTTTCTTTTTCACATACTGTAAGAGTTGTCATAGCTTCGTGTATAGCCGCAATGGAGTTTAAACCAAGAACCCAAAGATACTTTCTGTTTGTCCACGTCCTCACGTTATGCCACCTCTACTTTTTGCAGAACGCAATAATAACGACTGGTATTCTTACAGCACGTGATCCATTATAAAAGCAGTCACTAATCCAAGAACTTTTAAGACACCAGTGTTCCAATTCTTGAAAATAAATTCTGGCGCTCTTGGCGTATTTTATGTGCCCAGTTGCAGCAAATAAATTTAGCATAAGTTTTATTATATGTAGGTATAGAGATCAATTTGATGTTCTCTGAAATATCGAAGTTTTTTGCAATTGTAACATATTCCGTATATTGAAGCCAGAGCTCTGCAGTTCTAGAATATGATTTCAGAGATTGGATGAACCTGTCTACTTGAAACGGTAATAAATTGTTCTGTTTCTACAAACTTTTCAAATTCATCTTTAGTGAAAGTACTTTTTATTGCTTTTTCAAAAATAGGTTGAAACAAGAAGTAATAATCTCTCCGCCATTGACAAGTATATCCAGCAGTATAATTTTAAAGGTACTTTTTCTAGAATGTGCGCTTGAAGCGACCTTGCAATAACTTTTCCTGACATCGTATGTATGATATTTTTTGCGTATAGAAAGAATTACTCCAAACCAGATCAAGGGGAAAAATCTTCCATTTCTCTTTTTTTGCTAAATTTTATTAGATTTTTTAATCCCTTCAACTTGGCAATGAAGTGTGACACTTTACTGAGTGTTTCATCAATAATAACGGTTCTTTGCATATCGAACACTTTTCTTCAACGACAATTTAAGTCATTGAAAAATAAATCAACATATTTGCATTTACAAAAATGCAGAATACCGACCATACGAACTTAGCCGCGTCAATGTTGCCTAATAGAGATAAATCCGGCGCTGATAGCATAAAAAGCAACAATTTTTGCTAATTCACTTTGAGATTTTTTACAATTTTTTTTAAATTGTGTCACTGTTTTAGATTTTCATCGATTAATTTCTTACATGCTTTTTAAATATAATTTAATTTGAAGTTATTCCTCCGCGGCCCACTTACTATCTAATTGAGTTTACCCGCAATCCCTACAAAGTTTAATTTTAGTTCGGTTAGCTCTTGGCAGCGCGGTTTTTCCGTTTCTAGAAGAAAGAAGGCAAAAAAAATTTAACCAAGTGTTTAAATTATTCTATAAAATAAAAATAAAAATTTTCATCTAAAAGTACAGTACAGAAATAATGTCTTGAAATGTATTGAAAAAAAAAAATATTTACAAGCCTAATTTTATATATATTTATATCTAATCTGTTTAAATTTTAAGTGACCAAAATATTTTAGAAATATAAACATTTGATAGATTTAAAATAGTATAAAATAATTAGTTTTTTATTTTTATTACATACACTAATTATAGATAAAAAAATAAATGGAACTATGCTATGAGCAATTCAAAATCTAGAAATAAAAAGAAAAAGTCGTTAGTTTATTCCCTCGTTGATTCTCTTGATGATGACATGGCGGTAGGTGATTCAATTCCTCTGATGACTCGTCAAGAATATAGCAACTTTGATCAGGACGATTATCTTTCTGAAGGAGGTCGTAAGCAAGGCTATGGTATGTATTCCAATGATAAGAGTGATAGAAGAACGGAATCTTTTTGTAATAGATGTTGTTGGTGTATTACTAAAGCTTGTACTAATTTTTCCAATTTGTAAGTATATCATACATATATTATGTATAGATAGTATTGCATATTATATATATATATATATATATATATATATATATATATATATATATATATATATATATATATATATATATATATATATATATATATATATATATATATATATATGTAATAAAATAAGAGTTTATTATTTTAAGTTATGTGAATTAATTTTTCAGATGTTGTGGTGCTCTTAATAGAGTTTTTTTGGGAAGAAAAGAATTTGAAGCAAAAAGATTACTTGTTGGTGAAAATGTAAAAAAAAATTAATTTTAAATAAAAATATTTATTCAAAATATGAACTTTATATACAAAATGAAAACTAATAACTATATACAAAAAACAAATTCATAACTATATTTAAACACTTAATATATAAAACTACTATATATGTAGATAAAGAATAGAATACAAACACCTATCACACTATAAATGCACCTACCAATCAGTATTTATAGATAAAACTATAAGTGTGTACACCTAATAGTAGGTTATATATATATATATATATATATATATATATATATATATATATATATATATATATATATATATATATGTATATATATATATATATATGTATATATATATATATATGTATATATATATATATATATATATATATATATATATATATATATATATATATATATATATATATATATATATATATGTATATATATATATGTATATATATATATATGTATATATATATATATGTATATATATATATATATATATATATATATATATATATATATATATATATATATATATATATATATATATACATAAAACATTTTCATCCATGGTCTAGTAAGAGGTCAGAGCTAACACACATTTCTTTTATGGCAGTTGTGTTATAAAATGTTGTTTGCAGAATTGTAAACATATATTTTACTGTTAAAATAGTGAGAAAATGTTTCAGTTTATTATAATGCTTCGTAAAAATAAAAAAAAAGCATGAAAAAGAATATGAAGGCTATTCCCATGATACCTTGGAATGATGCGTAGTAGTTTGTTATTGTTTAAAAATTTTAAAAACCTTTTAGATCACCTTTGGCACCTAATTTTCTTCATAGCTAGAACAGCTTTTATAGCTATATTATTACCAAGTAAATCGTAACATTCATTTTCCAGAGACAATGCTAAATGACAGAGGCAATGCTGAATGAAGTCGCAACTGTTTCAAATGGGTACAAATAGCAGTTTGTTTTATTAAGATTTTTCCCCCATGCTCTACAAGCTTTGTCAAAGGTAAGATGGTTAATGGCAGCTCTGTCTGACATTGTGTTACATTTATTTAAAATGGTTGAACTACGACTCTCATTGATGTTATGAAAATAAAAATCTGAAAAAGTAAGTGCTATAAAACTATTGCATTGAATATGTGGTTTTTGTAATCGGTAGTAGACTTGTAGTAAAACTTTAAGCTCACAACCAAAAACCTTGAAGTTCAAATCTACCTTTTTGTCTTTCAATGTACCATGTTCCACCTGTTTTTCTACACTGCAGCCTTGTTTATTTTATTGAGTTTCGGAGTTTAGGGTTGAGCGAGTGCTACAAATAAAAAGATTATTGCAAAAAAGCTTAGCTTCATTTAACTTTTATTCACTCTGTTTTTTGTTCTAATATCAGCTAATTTGCTTTATCTTCTGCTTTTCATTTATTTTACCTTTCTTAAGTTAAGTTAAGCCTTAAGTTACAAATATGTTCACTTAAATATTTTGTTTTTAATTTTTTAAGGTCATTTCTGCCCTTAAATCTTTTGTAATTTCTTCTTACTGTTTAATATTTTTCCTTAAAACTTTAGTTTAAAGGCATGCTGTTTAACTTTCTATGTAAAAAAGATATCCTACTTTTTAGTTTTGCCCCCATAAAACTTTATACTGTCCTCAATAAAGAGTAACTTGATGTATTTATCAGTAAATTTACTGGAAAGTTATTACTATTGCAAAACAACCTATATAAAGATTAAGCTTGCAGATATGGGTAATATGATGCTCCATAATATGATTGACATTGGATATCCTTTAATAATTTACCAAGGTCAAATGTCTTGTCCACATGTGTGACTTATTTACCCTGACGTCATTTTTTTGTTGTTTTGTTTATATAAAATAATTTGTGAACAAATCTCGAAACTTTGTTCACAAGTTTTGTTATTTTGGCCAAAATCATTATTAGCTAAACAAATAAATAACTTATAAAATATTATTCAAATTTCCCCCTTTATTAATTTTTGCTGTACCTATTTTTCGCTGCTGCTTCCAGGGCTCCAGGGAAATAATTTAATAGTTTATTTTAAAGTTAAAAAAAAATACAGTCTTAATTGCTAAGGGTTCATAGCAACTACAGTTAAAGCTATAAGTTTTAATTAAAGGTATATAAATCACATATTCTTAGAGACAAAATAAAAATAGCATGCTTTCAATTTCATTTTAAAAATTAAAAGTTAGAGAATTTTTCCTAAAGTGTTAAATTAGCAATAAAAATATATTTGTATATTTACAATCAGTCAATAGGGAATCTCTTTGAAAGTTTTTGAATTAGTTTAAGATCATTCTAAGATCATTCATTATAGGATATTCTTAAATGACCATTTGAAAAGTCGTTTATCAAGCGGTATCCTCTAAAGAGGTCAATTATAAAACTAATTAACAATGTACACAAAATAATATCTTTATCATACTAATACAGGGTTGCCACTCAACCTGGAAATAGCATGAATCCCAGAGAAAACCTAGAAAACTCTGGGAATTTTTTTTTTTAAATCAGGGAATACTCAAGGAATTTTTTTTCCCATTTTTGTATAATAGCTATTTATTAAATTATTTACAATAGTTTAAACTAGTTAAAATTCATAATATATATTATTAGTAATTTTTTATAAGATTGTACAATTTATTTTAAATTTGATTTGGTTTAATCTCACAGTAATGTTTGAGACTGTTGCCATACTTTTGAAAAATAAAATAAAAAATATTATCTCAAAGTAACTTCATAAAAACATTGAAATAAAAAATCTAGAAAGTGACATCCTTTTCTAATAACCTCCTTCCTTTCCCTTGTGCTTTTTTTCCCTTTTTATCTTGACCACAACCCTATTTTCGTGATGTCCTTTATGGATGGATCCCTAAATAAAATAATATAAATATGTATTATATTCAATTTTATAATTTGTAATCATTTTATCTATAAATATATAATATGGTTGTAATAATGGTTGAGTTATAATAATAAATAAAATGGATCAAACATTTTTTCAAATGATTGACCTACTTGCCCAGAGTATAAATAATGGCTTGTAAAGACTAATGACAATAAATTTGCTAGATGTAGCAGTTGCTGCAAAACCTTTAACTTGTCAAGTATGGGAGTGCAGGCAGTTAAGAGTCATAAGGAAAGTAAAAAACACCAAGTTTATGCTTTAGCTAAATCCAGAAGTCACTTTTTCAAATCTGTTGTAAAAAATTATACTATTACACTAACAGTATCCCTGGCAGTAGGTCAAAGAACTTTAGAACTTGTTGTTGCTTCTAATGAAGAAACAAGATCTGAAATTAAATGGGCTCTTGCAACTGTTATGTATGGATTGTCAAACAATACTTCTGTTAATATGAGCCAATTATTTACTAGTATGTTTCCAGATAGTAAAGTTGCAAAAGGATTAACATTAGGAAGAACAAAAATAGAATATATGATTAATTTTGGGTTAGCACCACATTTTAAATTGTTACTTCTTGAAACCATCAGAAGTTCACCATGCTATGTTGTCTTGTTTGATAAAAGTTTAAACAAAGTTACACAAAATTGTCAAATGGATATTATTGTTAGATTTTGGAATACTCTAGAAAACCAGGTTAATATGTGATATTTGAATTCAGTTTTTCTTGGACACTCTTCTGCAGCGCATCTACTAAAAGGTTTTAATAAAGAAATAGAATGTCTGGACTTTTCAAAAATGATTCAAGTATCTACGGATGGACCTAATACAAATTGGAAGTTTTTTAAAGAACTTTCTATATACCGAAATGAGTGTGAATTAAATTCTTTATTTGACATTAGGAGTTGTAGTTTCCATTCAATACATGGAGCTTTTGAGATTGGTTTTGAGTCTACATCATGGAATTTAAAAAGTGTTCTTAAGGGAGCATATCAAATATTGCATGATACTCCTGCTAGAAGAGATGACTATAGCAGTGTCACTGGGTCAAATCACTATCCATTAAGTTTCTGTTCAGATCGTTTAATTGAAATATTGGACAACATTGTAAAATTAATTAGATTTTGGGAAAAATTATCAAAGTCCAAACAGCCTTCCTCAAAAAGTTTTTTTAATGTTCAAAAAGCATAGAATGACTGTTTCAAAATTACAATTTTTCAGTTATGTTGCCAGCTTGTTCAAAACCTACTTGACACTCTATAAGACCGATCAAACAATGATTCCATACATGTACAATGATCTTAGGAAATTGATAACAAATATTTTAACTTTATTCATTAAACCATCGCTAATTCAAAGTTGCAAAAAAGGTAGTGATTTAAAAAAATTAGATCTCTATAAAAAAGATTATTTGCTACACAGACAAGATGTTATAATAGGTTTAGTCGCTGAAGTTTCAATAAAAGAACTTTAAAAAAAAAGATAAAATCACTCTTAATGAAGTAAAACAGTTTAGAAATGAATGTGTTTTATTTCTCACAAAAACCATGGAAAATCTGTTAAAATGCATCCCGGTAGACTCTGCAATCATAGCAAATGCAAGTTGTATTGAACCAATCAAACTCAAAGCATCATCAATCAAGTTTAATCAAAATAAACTAAAAAGGTTGTTACATTATCTTGTTAGTTTAAAGATTATATCTGCAACACAAAGTGATAAAGTCATGCTTTAGTATTCTATACTTTTAAGAAATGACATGAAAATAAATATAGAAAAGTTTCTTAATTTTGATTAAAAAAAACGCTTATTTAGATACCTTCTTTTTTCATCAACTGGATATAGCCAAACATAAGGAACTTTCTTATATTATCAAAATGATTTTAACTGTAAGTCATGGTCAAGCGTTTGTAGAAAGTGGTTTTAGCATAAACAAATCAATTCTAAACGAAAATATTCAGTCAGACTCAATAGTTTCGCATCGCATTATAAGATCATATGAGTTCTCAAAATGTTCAAGCTGACACTATAAATTTTGCAAATGCATTAATGTTATCAGTTAAGTCAGCCAGACAACAGTACCAAATGAGTTAACAGAGAAAATTAATTCAAGGAAAGAGTGAATCAAACCACCAAAGAGCAATCTTATTAGAAGAAATTGAAGAAGTAGAAGAAAAAAAAGAATTTACTTGTAACAGTATGTGGTATATTAAACAAAGATTTTATTCAATCTGTTGAAGATGCTGACAAAAATAATGATTTAAAAATGCTTAAAAAAGCAACTGCTTTAAAAAGAAAATGTGACGAAACAGAAAAAGAATCAATAGAGTTAGATTCAGTTTTAGAACTATTAAATGCAAAGAAGAAACTTATTGATAAAGTTTCTTACTAAAACTATTTTTGGTATTCAATTTTAGAATTGATAAAAAATATTTGCATTGTTTCATTGTATTTAGTACATTTAGAATCTATTTAAATTATTTATTTATATATAAAGATTTTCAGGTTTTCCCTGTCTAAATGCCAGGGATTCCAGAAATAATATGGAAAACTCAGGGAAAACATAGGTAATAGAAAAAGCTAAACTCAGGGAAAAACGTTATTTACTCAGGGAATACTCAGGGAAAAACTTTTAAAATTAAGTTATATTAAGTTCAAGAATTTCAGCAATCTTTTCTGAAAAATCTTCAATTAATCTTCTCTGCATTCTGAAAATATCTTCTTGTAGATAATGTTTCCTTTATTTGATGACCAAGTGCCACCAGGCATTAGCATATCAAAAACCAATCTAACTTCATTGCAAAACCTCTTTTAGATTTTTTGTTTTTGTTCTTGAACAATTTTCCAGATCAGTTATTATTTTTTGAGATTATTTTTATTGTAGTTTTTTTATTATAGTTATTCTTTTTTCAGATTAGTTATTATTTTAGTATATTATTTTTTCAGATAAGTTAAATTGACTATTTTTAAGATTCACAATATGAATTTATATATAACTTTAGTTCCCAAAAAAACCTATTGGCCCACTGTACAATTCTAAGCTCAAGTTTAAAACATTTTCGATTCATCATAAAAAAAAATTTTTTTTTAGGTCCATGAAAAAAAGTTTGCTTGGATTGTGATCAAAGATTTATTTTTTCATTAACAATAAAAAATTTCTGCAATTAATAATGAATTAGTTAGTAAATGAACAAAATTGCTATATTTATATAAATAAATTTACTATAACAACATTTATTACTACATCAATATAGAAAACCATAATTTAGTAAAGCTAATAGCATCAGGTTTATTATATTAGTGACACAATATTTATTAAATTTTATTTGATGTTAGCAGGCTTCAGTGATGCCAAAAGTTTATAATTAATCAATGGTAATCTTTTAATACAATAATTAAAAATTTTATATATATAATGTCACTATTGGTATTAATGTTAGCACTATCATTTTTTTTAATGCCAAATGGGCCAAGATTTTAGGATTCCAACATGGACCGCCTCAGATTTTGATAAAACTTCATGGGTTGGTTTATATCAATGAAAAAAAAAAGTCCTTAAAACTTCAGCATAAAATCTAAATTTGTGGTTTACGAGATATGTTCATTTATAATTTCTGATTTTTCTAAGAATAAAACCTTTAGTAGCGAAAACATGTTTTGTTCATACTTTGAAGCTCTATATTTAAAAACAAATTTTTAGAAAAAGTTCCAGTTTTTTTTTTATTGTATACAACTCTAGCTTTGGTTAAACTATGACATTAAATTTTCGAATGTCACATTTTATCAGTAATTGATTTTTGATGATTCAATATACAAAATCTGCAATTTAAGAATTCAAAAAATATATTTTTTAAGTTTCTATAAATGATAGGTTTCCAAATTTTTAAAAATTTAATGATAAAATACAATTCAGTAAAAAATTATGCACTTCTAAAAATGGCTGCGGCTAAAATTTAAAAAATTGTGCTTCCACTTTAAACCACTGGTAACCTAGGATCAACTCTGATTTTAATAAGATTTTTTTTCTACTGACTTAATTACAGATATTTATATCGACTTTATTACAGTGATTTCAAAAAAAAAAGTGGGTACTCATGGGGAAGTTATAAAATCAGAACAATAAAGTTTGCACAAAATGCATTAAAAACAATAAAAAATAGAGGTATTAATGTACTTTAGTTTGTATTATATATTGTAATATAAAGTATATATAAATTTAAATGTATTTCATAATCAGTACTAGAAATAAGTCTTAAATTAAGCCTGAATTAAACACAGTTTTTAAATAACCCTAGCTCCTCCATCCCCCTGTCCATTTACTCTTTAAGATGCATATTTTTGCCCAAAGCGTGCCCAATACTTTTCCCTGTCTGGTTTTTGATGTATGAAGTGCCTTTATGTACAAACACATCACTAAACATACACATATAAAACCTGTGACATTTAGTTTTTAATGTTAGACAATAAAAAGACTGCATGTAAAATTTATAAGTAGCTGATTAGGTAAAAATGAAAAGAAAGACTTTTTGCTACCAGTTGTTGATTGAACTTTCAAAGATAAAATTTTGCATAAAAGGTGCGTAATGGAACCCAGCAAATAACTTTTTTATGTGACCAAGTAAAAGTGTTTAGGGAAATAGACTGCTTCATGAACTTGATAAGAACATCTTGATTTTCTTCAAATATTTCCACAATATTGCCTAAAAACCATTTTGCATCATGAACACATGCTATATTAATTCCTGGTGAAAGAGAAGCAAGTGGATGCAATTATGGTACAAAAAAATGGTAGTTTCTTGTTCCTGGAATTGTTGAATAAGTAACATAACGTTCTTCTAATTTGAACTTTTTGCAATGTAATACAGTTGCATCATTTGAAATGCATTGAAAGTGTATTCCTTTGATATTTTGTCAACACCAATCATACATTTTCTCAGGTGAATTGTAGTCTTTGCTATAATTCTTTTGACAGAGCCCCCAACACCATCACAAACACTCTTTTCATTTGGTATAGCAAAATACTGCCATTTTGCTGATAACTTAAGATCTTGTTCAATTTTAATTTTAGCAAAGTCTAGTAATACTAAAATATGATTACTTGGTTATGTTAATTTTAGGTTCTGCAAATATGCTGATTATTTTGGTAATATAATGATGATCTCTTAATTGGCCTATTTATTTACAAGCTTTTTCAATAAAATCATCCACTAGAAGTATTACTGCAACTATATCATGTTTTTTGTTGGCTTTTTGCCACTGATTACAGGCGATTTCTTACATGCTGTGTTTATCAAGCAAAGCAGTAAAATTCTATTTTTGTGTGTTGGAATCTGGGCAGTTATCACAACTGTGCAGCATGTAGTCCCGATTTGTTAAGTCACATACAACTAATATCAAGAGGTCTTTATAGTCTGAAATATCTGATGTTTTTAATGCTAAAAGTTTTGCATTCTGGTGGTACTCGCAAACACATACTAAAGAAGACCTAAAGCACCTCAAATAGGAAAACACCACTTTGGTCTAAATTCACAAAACTTAGAAAACCCTATCTTGACATCAAAAGAAATTTTAATGAACAGTAAATAAAGTTTATTTTTATTACCTAATAGAAGTCTTTTTAGAAAATGTTGTCTTTTATCACTAACTTGGATTGAGACATACTGTTTTTTTTTTGAAACATCTTTGCTTCCAACAAGGCTGCAAGCAACCCCTATTAGAGTTGGAAGTTACTGGAAGAGATAAAGTTTGTAGAGTAAGATAATGATTGACAGACGACTTTAAAGATTGCAAATTATATGAATCAGGAAAGCAAGATAAAGGAAGCGAATTCCAAAGAACTGATGTTCGAAGAAAAAAACTAGATGAATAAGAGTTTTTGGAGCACTTAGGAATAGTCACAGAAAAAGGATGAAACTTGTATGGAAAGTAACACGAGAATGAAGTTTAGTAGATGGCACAAGAGACTGCTGGAGCAGAGCAGGTCCAACTATGTTTACAATGCGTTTTTGCACCTTGTTTAAAAGAGAAAGGGCATCATTGGAAGATCCGCCCCAGATATGGCAACAGTATTCCTTACAAGGTCGGATTTTAGATTTATAGAGAGATTACTAGAACAGAATCTGGAGTAAGGAATTGTTGAGCACGATAAAGAGATGCAACCTTAGCAGATGCTAATTTAGCAATGGATTTGATATATGGTTTCCAAGAAAGATCAGAAGTAAGAGTTAATTTTAGAAGATGAAGGGTAGATACTCGTCGAGTACATCACTGTTCATAAATATAGAAAGATCTTAATTATTGCGGTAACAATTGACTGAAAAAAATTGGGTTTTATCTAAGTTAAAGTTCACCAGCCACTGTGAGCCCCATGCTGTAGCATAAGTGAGATCCTTTTCAAGTTCAAATGACCCCTCAAGCAATCAGAGAGTGTTGGCTTCTTATTAAGACAAAAATAAATGGTAGTATCATCAGCAAACAATGCCACCTTAGATGTGAAAATATCTGGAAGATCGTTAATGTAAATTAAAAAGAGTATAGGGCCAAGGATTGAACTTTGAGAAACCCCTGAAGTTACAGGATGTGAAGAAGAGTGCTGTCCATCGAGGACAGCTTTTATATAATGATTGGAAAGAAAGGATTCAATAATCATAAAGATGTTACTTGATACATCGTAAGTAGAAAGCTCATGGAGAAGACTAGCATGACAAATTTTATTAAAAGCTTTTGAAATGTCAAGAGAAACTTCATGACAATCACTTGCCATTTATTTTTAATTACTATCTAAAAAGATTTATTTAAATACAAGTTTTGGAATATAAACTAAAATTTCCATGAGTCACAGCTTTTATATGTCTATGTTGAATTCTTTGTTTGTGTATAAAGACACTTCATACATCAGACATAAAACCAGACATTGTGTAAGGAGAAATGTTTAATTACAACTTTATTCTAAGTTCTGGGCAAAAATGTTAAAAAGTAAATGGACAAGGAGAGAGGAGAGGGGGCAGAGAGGACCTAGTGATGTTTAAAAATTGAGTTTAATTACTTTGTGTTAAAATATATAATACAAACAAAAAGTACATTAATAACTATTTTTATTGCTTTTACTGAATTTTAAGCAAATTTCATTGTTCTGATTTTGTAACTTCCCCATGAGTACTCACTATTTTTTTTTTTTTTTTTTGAAATCACTGTAATAAAGTTTAAAAAAAAATTGGAAGCCTATCAGTTATAATAACTAAAAAACTTTTGAAAATGTCTTTTGATTTTATATATTTCATAAATTGCAGATTTTATATATCGACTCATCAAAAATCAACTTTTTATATTTGCAAACGGTTTTTTAGGTGTTTTAGGTAGCCATTATGGATAAAATGTGATGTTTGAAAATTTAATGTCAAAGTTTAACTGAAATAAGTCTAGAGTTGTGTACTTTAAAAAAAGCAAGATTGTATAAACAAAACATGTTTTTCGCTACTAAAGTTTTTATTTTTTAAAAAATCAGAAATTTCAAATGACCATTTTTTGCCTTCCTCAAACACTTTTAAACTAGCAGTTAGGTCAGCATTGCCAAAACGCCAACCCTAATTCCGAGGGCTGTATAATATAATGTTAATGTAATATTAAAATTTTTAACAACTTTTTTGTTTTTTATGGTTAAACCACTTGTTTTAAGATATTTGTTCAGCTCATACCTAGTTATTCAAGTCCCATTTTGTTATTTATGTCCATATTAAGTTATTAAAGTCCCACTTAGTTATTAAAGTCCCAATCAGTTATTCAAGTCCCACTTAGTTATTCAAGATCCATTTAGTTATGCAAATCTTGCTTAGTTATTAAAATCCCACTTAGTTATTCAAGTGCCACTTAGTTATTAATTTGATAAGAAAATAACAATTTCAATAGTTGTATATGTTTTTAAACAATTTATCAATAACTTATCTCTTAACTTATGAATGTTAAGGTATGAATGTTTTGTTCAATAAGAAATCCATTAAAGCATTATAGTACTTCATTATTGAAAAGTACTTATTTTGGTTCTCAGTAGTAGTACCATGCTCAAATAGTTTCTCTGTCCAACCAACTTGTTTATCCCTGTTTGTTTAGAGTAACTTCTTTGACTGGCCCCCTTAGCTTTGGGGTTTGGTAGATTAAATTTAAAAAAAGAAACAAAAGAAAAAACATTGTTACATATTATGTATTATTGTTACCACATACAAATATATTGTTACATATTACATATTAAATATATTGTTACATAATTTGTAAAATTTAAAATACAGTTTTAAAATTTATTTTTAGACTGGCCGTTCTCCACCTAACATAATCCGCAATCAAAAATATTCTTTTTTTAGCTTTGTTCCATTAGTAAGATTTTTTGTTTGTTTTGTAAAAAAAATGTTTATAAGAATACATTTTTAACTTAAAACTGTTTTTTTTTACTAGGTTTTGTTTCATCAGTTCAAGATATTCCTTAATCTTTATTTCCTTTGTGTTGCAATAACTCAATTTATACCTTCACTTCGCGTTGGACCTTTATATGCTTATTGGGCACCACTTGTATAGTGATTTTAAATAATTTTAAAACCAGGGGAAAATTAGCATTTTATGAATTATCAAAAATGTGATTAATATCAGTTATATCATAGTATATCATAATCTAATTATATTTTTGATTTTCGATTTTCAAAGCTTTTAATTTTAAAAACTTAAAAATTTAAACTAGTCTTTTACTAAGTAAAAATTAATCAAATGTTAATTCTCCTCCTTAATATTATTATTTTTTAAATTTACTTTTGTATTTATATTTTTAAGGTTTTTAAAATGTTTATTATATAAAGTATTAACATTTTTTATATTTAATATATAAATTCCATTTGATCTAGTTGACAAAAGCTTTTTGAGTAATTATGAAGGCATTTTTTTATAAAACTATTAACTTATTTATTTGTTGTTGAAATTGATCTTGGTATCTTGGATCTAAAAATGTTGCAATTAAAAGAATTTTTGTATTTTTATAAATCTTTTATTTGTTCATTTATCATTAGTTACATTTAACTTTGTTACTAATATTGAAAATGAAGCCTGAATAAGATTTCTATAACTTCTATAGTTAGAAATTCAATTGCTTGAAGCTTGACAACACGCAATTTGTTTGACATTGCTTAATTTACTTGATATTTATTAATTAGTTTCGAACATCATTGAACATTAAAAAAATTTTGTTCAATATTTTCTAATAGTTTTAATTTAAAGGTATCATTATCATAGGAAATTAGAACCAATGGTTGTTTCTATTTAAAAATTGTTAGAAAACTATTATTGTGCTGAATACAATAATTAGAAATTAATGTAACAATTTTGGTTTTCTTGAATGAAAGAAAAAGACTCAAAAGTATCAGCTACCATCATTTCGCATTTGTGAATTAATTTTTTATTTATTTGTTAATATTCCTGTGAGTTTTCTCTTCAAGTGTTATAATCAAAGTAATTTATGACTGTCATCTTTTTTGACATTTAAAATGAAATAAAGTATTTACCAAAAATCCAAATACCAAGTGAAAATAATTTAAAAAAAATATTACCCAATTTATAAAAAATTGATTATATAAAAAATCATATAAAATCAGATCAATACAAATAGACTAATGTCGTCGTTGTCATCATCATCATCACATCATCATCATTATTTTTCTGTTTGCACAAGTTGGAGTTAAATTTTGTCAATGTCATTGCCTTGCCAATGTTGAATATGCAACAACTAGTTAATTGTGTTAGTGTCAATTTATTGGTATCAATTTATTTATTATATCAATTATAGTATCAATTTATTATATAATTACATCAATATTTAATTTAATAAATTTAATAAATTAATCACTATATGATTTAATAAAACAAGAAGTTTAATATGATTAAATTCTTTTATTTGTTAAGGGTTTTGTTCTATGTGTTACATTGCTTAAGGAAGGATATGATGACATTAAACGATATTTAAGAGATAAAGAAGCAAACTCCCAGCAATTTAAAAAAATCACTCGAACTGGTAAATATCATCTATTTCCATTTTTAATTTTATTTCATTAGCATCACTTTATAAGATTTTAACTATACAATATTTTTGTATTAAATATTTTTTAGTAAAATCTTATATATAATTTTTTATATGTTGCACTTTTTCTTACTAATCTTTCTTTTGGTTGTGACATTTTAATTTTTTATACAAATCACAAAGTTTGTAAACATTTAGGTTACATATGCTGTTTATGCAGGGAATACTTTTTAGGTTGAAAGATGGCGCTAGCTTCAAATACAAAAGACATTGCTTTAACTGTTATTATTATAGTGTTAATTATGTACTAAAGATTTTTCAGGAGGAACCTGAAATTAACTGCTTCTAACAAAATCTCAAATTGCTAGCAAAAAAAATATTTTGAATTTTTACTAGTTCTTATCTCTTGGTGTTACCTCTTCTTGGTGTTGTTTTATGCAATGAGTAAGCACTAAGTTCAGAACTTTGTGAAGATGAAGAAACTGTAAAAGATACTCAATTGAAATGCAGTTGTAGGAGATTTTTATTGATCCATTTAATTCTGCAGCAAGAATACCTAATATTAATTATAAATTGAATCATGATTTACCAGGGCAAGACAAAATCTAAAGCAGAAGATACAGCTGTTTTAAGACACCTGTGGTACACCAGTAATGATATCTGACATTTTTTTTTATGTTGATCACAGGAAAGAGCAACAGAAAATGTGTTAAATGTGACAAGTTTTGCAAACCTTAAATTTTTTTCCGACAATTATTAGTGTAGGACAAATCTTTCTAAAAGAAATTTTGTACTAGCAATTGTTGGTGGTTTGTCATTTTCAAGTTTAGTTACCTTGTTACCTTGTTAACTTATTGACTCTTTATTAACCTTATCAGGTTTATTAAATAGTTTTATTGATAATTTTTTAAAGTGTAATATTATAGAAGGTTGTGTATGGCCAATGATTGAAGATAAAGTAAAACAAAGTCATAAATTTAAAAAAGTTTTGTATAAATTAATAAATTTTTTATAGTTTTAAAATTAAAATGTTAATATTTAAGATGTCTCATTAGTTGTAAAGATCTAGATAATCAATTAGAAACAACTTTATTAGATATAAGAAGGGGTTTGTCAATTTTCTTAAGGAATACTTAATCTACCTCCATTGGTTGGTTAGGATACAGCAGTAATATCCAATATATGATATCTAATAAAATATGTTGTGCTGACCTCCTAATTTGGGTCATATAATTAATACTGTCACTTAATGAAAGTTATAAATTTTTAAAAATTCAGCTCCAAAAATATTGTTATCAATATTGCATACTGCAAAAATTAATATTAATACCTGTGTTGCAATAATAGAGATTAAAGGAAAAGTTTCAATATTTAATATCTAATCAAAAAAATTCAGAAAAAATTAAATTAAATTAAAAACTTTGAATTAAAGTTTTGCTGACTTTCATATAAGCGATAAATATTTAGTGAATCTTTTAAGTTATTCACTCAATATTTATCACCTTTATTTTTCAAGTATTTTTAAAAGTAATTCAAATAAGTAAGCAGCATTACAAATAAGTAAACAACATTGCAAATAAGTAAACAACACTACAAATAAGTAAACAACATTACAATCAAGTAAACAACATTATAAATGACAAATAGTAAACAACATTACAAATAACAAATAGTAAACAAATAATATTTAATAGTCTTCAAAATTTTAATATTATGAAAAATACTTTGTTTTTGAATAACAATTCTTTGTTGCTGGTTTTGACTTCTATGTTTGCATTGTTTAAACAGGGTTGTCTCTATTCTAGTTGTAAAAACATTATTTTTATTTTTTTACCCTCTGTATTTAATAAAGTATATTTAAAACAACATATGGAAACTTTTTGTCCATATTAAAAGTGAGATGTTGGATGCCAGGATCTATATAAGAATATGTTAGAAACTGGATTTAAAATTTAGTTTCATATAGTATAAACAAAATAAAAAAGATAGACACTAAAACTATTAATCTATTTTATTTGTTTAAAGGTAAAACAATTAAAGATTGTTGTCCTGATTGATTTTTAAATTATCAAAGAATCAAGTTTAAAAGTTGTAGCAATATTGCGATAACAATTCAAAAGAGCAAGATGATTTAATCACTCTTGAGATATTGTAGAACACAAATAGGTCTTAAACCTACACAGGCAAGAAAAAAAGTGCTCAAACGTACAAGAGGGGAAAGATATACATAGTAAAATCTTTACCAGTTTCACAAACTTGGGAATCAGTGAAGCATTCAACTAAAATCCTTTAGCGCATTAATGGTATTTTTTGCTTTGCAAAAATTCATCTTCATGCCTGAAATACTTTTCAATAAAAGTTTTTTATTGTAGTTTGCATAAAAAAGTATATTTTAAAAGAAAACACTATTAAAAAAAATATTTAAAAAATTGTAAAATTTTGAATTTAAAAAATGTGTTGAACTTACGAAAAGATTCCAGCTAACCCGCTGCTTGACTTATTTTGGCTCAATTATCAGAATGATTTTTAATATCATCTAACCAGTTGATAATCCATCAAAATGTTGGACCTAACAATTCTGTATTAGTAGGCTAAATCGACACAAAATTTCCATCAAACAGTTTAACAAAGTTCCACTCTTGATGTTTTTGGTCAAAATCCCATAAAAAGCTTCTCAATTTTGAATTTTTGATTAACACACTAAATGCAGATAGAAACATGTTTTTTCGCGGACATAAGCTGAATGCAGATAGTGTTTTTTTTGGAGACATATCCACTGTTTTATTAGCCATCAAACTGTATAATTGTGAATCACATTCTTTTGCATAGCTTACAAAGCGTTTAATAAGGAAAATCTTGAAGGAATTTGGTTTTTAATTTCAGGTGAAAGTCATTTTTGCCTTAATGACCTATTTCTTTATTTTCAGAGAATTGTTTGCTTGTAATTTTAGTGGCATGCAAAAGTTTGAATTATCTTAACCCTTTCCATGAATGACAAGGCCTTGTGTTTGCTATTATATTAAGAAGAATATTTAGTAATCCAGTAAACTAATTAGTATAATGATTGGTAGTTAATCTCAATTTTTCTTAAATGAAATGCAGGAATTACTAAATAAAAAAGATTTATTAATATTTTAGATAATGCCATACGATTATCCATCATTTCTTTCTTTTGGTGTTGATTAATTGATGCATGACTGCAAGAAAGACAAAACATTTTGTATTTCTTGCAGTCATGTAAAATCCATTTAAGCTTTTCGTTCCAGCTTTGTTAAAGTTTTTTTCCTTTTTTTGATGGGCAATGATGACCATTTTAAACAAGAAGGTTAATTGAAAATCAAGCAATAAAAAAAATTTTCTAGATGAAAAGTGATAGCTGTCACCTATGAGGATGTGTTGAGTTGTGGCTCTCACTTCTGAATAACCCTGAACTAAGTCAATACCGCTCAGCTATCTAGAAGAGATGTAATGATGCCTATTCATTATCTTGGATGACCAATTATCTTGGATGACCATTATCTTGGATGACTGATGACCAATTCTTTGAGGGTAAAAATAAGTTATGAATTCAAAATCAAAAAAATTGATTTTCACAGATATATGCTAATCAGAATTTAATTTTTTTTTCCTTGGTAAAAATCTTACCTTCAAAAATGAAGATGGGCAGCAGAGTTCCTTTACAATCATTATTCTGTTTTTGTACCTGGGTTGATTTGCTTAAATTAATGGATTGTGATGCTTTTCCTACAATGATGTTAAGCGATTAAATTATATAGACATTATTGTGCAGTGATTGTTGGTCTATCATTAACCAGAAAAACAAGAAATCAGTTCAGAAAAAACTGCCTGCAGGATTTTGAAAATTTATTTTTAAACTTCAAACATGCCCTGGTAGCTCAGGATAAACTTCAAACATGCCCTGATAGAAAGAGTATTTTTCTCATTTGGTTTATCTGGTCAAAAGTTAGACATAAATTAGAAAGTGAAAAGGGAAAAATGTTTTGCAAATATAGACTATCAAAAATAGATAGTTGTTTGTAAAAAAAAGTATCTGTTAAAATGTAATTATTTTTATCAAATTTTTTTTTTTGAATCTATTCTAAAAAATCTTGTTGAATAAATCTTTTAATTTGTTTCCAAACATTTTTAATTAAAATAATAGTGTTTGAATTAAAACTTTCTTTTTATAGCTACTATAATATGCTTATGTCAGCTGAAATAATGGTTATAATAGTTCATGAAAATATAAAATATTTCAAAAAAACCCAGATTGCCCAAGTTTTATTGCTTTTTTAAGCATGTTTTATTGGGTTTTATTGGGCAGGGTTTATTGGGTGGTTTTTTATTGCCAACCTTGTCCTTAAGAGATTTTTTTACATAGCATGACTGACTCATATATGATATTATTAAAAGTTAATTTATAAAAAATTATTGAAACTATAAAAGACTATTGTTTATCTAGCTGGTTTAATATAGCAAAAGCAGTTTTTGTATAAGTTGCTACAGAGAATCTTAGAACGTAGTTTCAATCAATAAACAGTTGGTTTAAGATGTGGTATGCTCCTACTCATTCCACTTCTTACACTTAGTTTTTTTTTTGATTTCTACCATATGTAAAACTCTTTGCAACATTAACTCAAATTTTTATGTTGTTTTCTGTACTAGGTGTGAAACTCATTGCCAGTTCTAACATTCAAGTTGGTGATCTTATTCTTATTGAAAAGGTTGTTAAAAATTAATTTTTTTTTAATGCATAAAATATTAAATAAAGTAAAATCTGTTTTTACAGAAAATGTAAAATAATATAAATTAATTGTTATTGATTTAATATACATTACATACATTATATATAACATTCAAAGCAACTATGACATTAAAATTACATAATATAATTATTACATTGGTATTGACATAAATTTTTTTTTATCTTTTAGACAGTTTAATTATTTTTTTGTGAACTTTTTATTTTATATAGAATTAAATGAATAATTAACTTGTATACATTTATTTAAACAGTTAAAATTTAAATAAGTATCTATTAATGGTAATTATTAACTAATAAGTATTAATAATTTTTTATTATGGTCAGAATCAGAGAGTACCTGCAGACATGGTATTTTTACGAACAACTGATAAAACAGGTATACCTTGAATTTTATACATTTAATTACACAGTTTGTAATAATCAGTTTTGAAGATCAGATTGTGAAAAATGCTTCAGTTTTTATTCAGTAGCTTTTAAAGTTAAAGTTACACCTCCAATAAATCTTTCACACATCTCTCTTATATATATATATATATATATATATATATATATATATATATATATATATATATATATATATATATATATATATATATATATATATATGTATATATGTATATATGTATATATATATATATATATGTATATATATATGTGTGTGTGTATATATATATATATATGTGTGTGTGTATATATATATATATATATATATATATATATATATATATATATATATATATATATATATATATATATATATATATATATATATATGTATATATATAAATTAGTAAAAACACTTATCTAATTTATTACTGCTCTATATCTATTATCTAATTTATTACTGCTCTGTTCTTTAAGAACATTGAGCACTTTATTTGTAGAATACACTAACATAATTTATGTGTGTGTGTAAAAACTTATTTTAGTAAACTAAAATAAGTTTTTAAAACTTATCAACAATCATTTATTATAGGGACTTTATCTAATTTACCTAATACGTATAGTAAATACAACTTATTTAATAATTTTTATATTTTATATGTATTTAATTCTGAATTCATTAAAAAGCATATAATTTAGATATGTAATTATTTTAATTAGATTGTATATTTTTTTTATTGCTAAATTTAACATATTTTTATTGTTTTTATTTAAAATGAGTGTTTTAGAAATTATGAAAATTATCAAACTTTAGCAAAAATAAAATGAACACAATTGCTGATACTTAAATTGAAATCAAAAATAAATTTTTTTTGAATAATTTAAAAAAATAAATTATTTTATAGAATAGTTTAATTCTATTTTATTAGCTGCTGTTTAAATATAAATTTTAGTTGCTACTAAACAGTTGTGTTTGACAATCAATTTCTTAACGATAATGAAATTTTTATAAAAATCGTTGTTTTGGTTTAAATACTCTTTTAAAATATAGCTATAGAGCAGATTTTTCCCTTGCAAATTTTGTGTGCAAAATTTGTACTTTTTTGTCACTATTTTAAAATAATATTTTCATTCATTAAATTAAGTTTAATGTAGATCTATTCCTAAAAAATTCCCTTAACCACAATATACCCATTAAGTTTTAATTATTAAATTTACATTATTCCCAAAAATCCCCTTAATAACAATTTAGACATTAACCATTTTAATCTAAAGTTCAGATATTTATTTATGCTCTAGTAAATAAAATTGGAGAAACATTTATGTCGTTTTTTGTCATATCGAAGTCCTTTTTTTTCAAATGTTTTTTATAGTGCAAAAAAAAAGTTATTCAATGTATAGTATAGAAAGTAATATACAGTATATAAGTATTGAAAAATACAATAAACACTTAAAAATATTTCAAAATAAAATTTCAGGCACCTGTTTTGTGCGCACTGATCAACTGGATGGGGAAACAGACTGGAAATTGCGTATTGCTGTTCCTTCTTGTCAACATTTATCATCTGACCAAGTTCGTTATTTACAGTTTTAACTATTATTTACTTTTATTTAAATTTAAATTAAAGATATTGTTAAGGATAAGTTTATTTAATTTTTTAATTTACATTTCAACCTTATAATAAATTTACACTATAATAATCTATTTTTGTCTAAATTTATTTTAATCAGAAGAACACATGTGTTCTTTTTCATTAGATTATGGAAGTCTGATTTCTCATTTTAATAACTGTTTATTGAGTCTGTTTTTAAATTTGAAATTGATTATAACATGAAACAGTTTGGTTAGTGAACTGATATCTTCATCAAATTTTAATCTTTTTTAAAAAAAAATGAAGAGCATGTTAAAACTTACTGCATCTTTCCCAAATATTGCTTAAAGTGACACTTTATAATGTTTACCACAAAAAATCAACTGTAACAATTCAATCTTTTTGCCAATATCTAGACTTTGGCAAATTAATTACAGCTATTAATTAAAGTGTTTATACTGCAGCCCTTGGAATTAAAAAAAATGAGTTTGCCGAGCTTAATCTTTTAGAGGTCGGTATTTTCGGCAAAAAAACTTGAAACAAAGATTTTATAATAAAACATTGAAATGAGGTTGGCAATTTTTAGCGGACCTTAAAACTTTTAGCTTAGCAGTTAGCTTGGTATTGCTGAATGCCAAAATAGAGTAACTAATTTCAACAGTTATTTTTCATTTGTTTGAAAGAAAATATTTGATTTTGTTAACATTTTAGTAATTTTTCTTTTTTACTTTGATCTTTAGTAAAACTAGTTTTAATTTCTACTCTGCTCTTCAATAAAAATAAAATAGTGCCAATTGATTGTAGTTGAAGGTACAAATTCAGTTTGTACTAGACCACTTTAACATTTACAATTAAAATCAATCTTCAAAATTATTTTTGTATTAAACTTGGTAAACCTCGTTTTATTTCTTATCTCATCTATAATCATCCAATAAAGAAAATTAACAAATGAAATAAACAAAACACTTATTTTGGTGGAGTTGACATCCAACTAAATGTAGTTATCTATTTATAGCTTTTTTTTAACTTTGTCTGCATCAGTGTTTTAACTCAAAGTTATCAAGAACGGATCATCAGGTTCTAAGCTTGGGATCTTAGTTTCCGTGTTCTTAAACTCTTCTAGGCTAATGCATAGTATTGGATCAGGATAAACAGGGAAAAGTCAAGGAAATCAGATAACTGAAAAAATCAGGGAACAATCGAGAAAATCTTTTTTTATTATAGTCTTTTATTATATATATATAAGCCAATCTTGCCAATTCTGTAAAGCCACTCCTGAAAGTTGATGTAAATATCAGGCAAGTAAAATAAATAGTACAGCAAAGTGCAACCATAAAACAGGGTTTGTTATCTTTATTTATAAACAACCCATTGTTGTTTATAAATAAAGATAACAATAGGTAATAAAGTTTATGTAATGATAATTTGTTAAAAAAATGTCTTCATGGTAAAACACAAAACAAAAATGGGTTGCTCAATGAAATGATTTGGAAACAGATTGGGGCGTGGAAAAAAACTTTGAAAGCTCTTTGTCAAATTCTCCATGATTCAAGTTCTAAAGTGCTGATTTTACTTAAGTGACTAAAAGTAATTACTTTCCTCTTCCTTTCTGTGGTACAGGGAGGAAGAGGGAAAGTGGTTCTGTAGTTAAGGATAAAAGGTGTCCCTTAATGTTTGGAGAACATTTGTAAAATTATTGGTTATAGGAATCTCTACATAAGGATAAGCAGTCTTTGTACAAGAGTTACCAATTTTAGCTAAATTTCATTATTTTTGCTCATACCAAATACTGTGCAATATATACCAAATACTGTGCTCACACCAAATACTGTGCTTATGGTTTCAATGACTTCAAGGTTCATTAAAGTTGATGTTTTAGATAATGTATAATCGAGTTTGCTGAGGCTGTATGCATACAGCCTCAGCAAATTTGATTTCACCCCCCAACAACAACAACAACAACAAAAAGTATTTAAAAAAGCCAGATATTAGATATGGGGCAAGTTATTAGATATGGCCAAAAGATGGTATCACTCAAACAGATATTTTTTCTTTTGCCTATAGTTGCATATGTTTTCTGCATTCATTGATATTGTAGTTCATAAAAAAAATCCTGTTTAAAAAATGCCAATGTGCGAAATATTAAGTATTTTGACTCAGAAATTTAATTAAATGTGAATTTGGCAAAGAAAGGAGTTTAGTCAATAATTTTATTCAATTGAGTTGGGTTATCCCAAGAACAGGTGATGAGGTAAACACAGAATTTAAGTGCTACTCAGAAAATACTGTCTCCAAAAACAAAAAACTTTTTTTGAAATTCAACAAAATAGATGATATATTAAGATGAGTTTTTTTAAAAAAAAAGTTTGCCATGTCTAAATTAATCAAGATGGTGCTAATTCTTTTTTTATTGTCAAGCAGTAGTTTAAAGTGGAATCAACCTTAACAAGAATAATGTAACATTATTAACCTAATAATAAGTAAATCAATAATAAGCCAGAGAGTTGTATACGACCATATGAAAGCTCTGGACTGAACCCAGAATCTGAAGTTATCCAAGTAACTGATTGAATTTGTAAAAAAAAGCATATAGTTAAAAGAAGATTGAAATAGGGGATCAAAAATAAAATAAAATTGTAAGTGTTGGCAAACAAAAAGTGATTAACTTGCTAAACATATGAAAGAGCTACAATCCAAAAAGATCATTCTGAAAAAAGCAGGAAAAAGGCTCACGAGTGATTCAGAAGCACTTCTTGTGAAAGCTGCTAGTGATGTAAAAAAAGTTTGCAAGCCATGTAATCAAATTTTGAGAAGAGATTAAAAAACTAGACAATTGATTTATTATTTAAGAAAAGTAAATAACTTTGTGCATTTTATACTAAAAAAATAAATAAATAAATGAAAGCTTTAGTAGTATAATTAATAAGTTTGACAATCGTTACCAATTGAAATAAGTTACTAAATATAAAAATACTTACTTTACTTAGAGACACTTAACATAACAGCTTGAAGATTTCTGATTTTTAAATATTGTCATTTATTAAAATAGTTGTTAATAGTTATTTAAAAAAAAAAAAAAGTTTTAAACAACAAATTTGTGTTTTTTGTTGTTGATAATATCGTTGGTTCATTTTTGGCAGTATGAAGTTTATATACCATTATTTACTATTTTAAATTCTCTATTGTTTGATATGCCACACAAATTTAATAAATCAATTATTAATGAGTTATTAAAATTTTTTATTTCAACTATTACTCAAAAACTTATTTGTTCATCATCTCAAAATGATGTTTTTGGACTTGGTGCATTCCCAAGTAAACCGACAATATATAATAAGATTTTATCTTGTAAAACTTATTTTTTAAAAAAACTTTTTTTTGTTGTTAAAATGAGTAACTACCATTATGTTGGTTTGTTAACTACTTTAGTTATGTAGAAGTTTATTGCTTTACTGTTTTATACAGTGCATTATTAACATAATTAGTTCAACTTGTATTTTTTTTTTATTGTAACACTTAAAATACCTTACTCTAATCAGTTGAAGTTTTTGATTAAAAATTAATTACACCATTATTCTTAGTTTTAATCACAGAATTTTCCTGTCATCTGTATCGGTTTTAAATGATAAAAATGGAACTGCCCTACTGCCTAACAATCAAAAACAAAAAAGTGAATTTTATTAAGTTTTTAAAATATGTTAAAATATATTGCCAGAATTTTTCAAATTTTTTATCACCCATATTATGCTTTTTATTTAATAACAAAATCTTGTTTATATAATATTTTATAGGTTAAACACGTTTGATTAACCAATCAAGTTTGATTAATTATTAGTTTGAAATTTACTAAATTAGCAAAGTTTTACCAAAGAAAAATTACCAAATATACTAAATCCTTGATTGTTTATATTTTTTAGGACTTGTTCACACTAAATGCATCATTATATGTAGATAAACCTGAAAAAGACATTCATAACTTTGTTGGAACATTTTCAAAGGTGAATTAGAAATTTAATTTAAAGGAAAAAAATGTATTTAATATGATTATTTGAATTATTCCTGTATTATATTAATTTTGGTGTCGTACTAGATTAGTTGTGGTAAAGAAGAATCTGAATCGTTAAGTGTTGAAAATACGCTATGGGCTAACACGGTTGTTGCATCAGGTTTTTATTTAAAATTTAAATAATTATGTAATATTATTTTTATATTACTAAATAAATGATTTATATGCCTAACTAAAAATGGTGTTTTAAAACGGTTAACAATTATTTTTGTGTAAATTTTATCATGAAAAGGTTTAAATGGGGATTAAAAAATAAGTCAGCTAGTCCATTAGGCCAGGTTTAGATTAAGTTAAGATATTGCGATTGAGTTAAGAAGGAACATTTAGAATATCGTATTTTATTAGTATTAGTAAACTCTGGTTGTGCATTATCGTTTGAGTTTGAGTTTGTTGAGTGCTAATTTTTTATTGTTTCTTTTTTGAAAAAAATGTCCAAAACCATTGAAGAATTTAAAAAGTTGAGTCTTGACTTCTCTTTGTATCCTTTTTGTTAAGGTAACCAAGTTAAGAGAGTTTAGAAGATTTAGTTGGTTTAGTTGGTTTTCTTGAATGATCGTGAGTATAAAATAAGTTGCACAATGTTGAATTTTTTCTAGTAAATCAATTTCATCTGTTCAAATTGGTGACCAAACTGGTTCCGCAAACTCCAACAAAAAAAAAAAATTTATCTCAGGACTTTATTATCTAAACAAACATTTTCTAATCTGACCCATTATTTTGACATTTTGGTTGGCTTTGCCTATGCATTTTATTATTTGATTTTTCGATATAAAGAGGTAGTTTTTTTGTTCAAATTTAGTTATTTCATCCCAAGTGTGAGACCTTACATTTGAAAATAATAATTACTTTCTTTTAAAAAGGCTTCAATCCATTGAATTGTGATACCAGATGTTCCATAACCTGTTAGTTTAAATAACTATGTTTTATGTGGCACTGTGTGAAACGCTCTGGCAAAATCCCCCCTCCTCCCCTACAATTAAAGATTAGATAGCAACAAGCAGTCAAAGATACTTTGATTGCTTGTTGATTGTTTAGGTACAGAAACTTTAAATTCTTGGTGGCTCTTTTTACCAAATTAATTTCAAAGTTTTGTTGCACTTTTTTGTGGTCTTTCTTGATCTGGTTCTTGATCTGAACATTTTGTCATTCATCTAAAGATTGCAATAGAAATATGTAACTTATGTTTAAATTCAGATTTCAATGATTAAAAATGATGTTCTTAGAATATATTATGTTTTAGAAAAATTCCTTTTCTATATAGTATATTTAGTATATTTTTAACATAGCTTTTTTTATATTTTTTGTATAGGAACCGCTTGTGGTGTAGTCATATATACTGGATATGAAACTCGTAGTGTCATGAATACTTCAGTACCGAAGTCAAAGGTGTGTATTATTTTTTTGAGTAATTTTATTATTTAAAATTTTTTGAGATTATTTATTATTAAAATATTTTGAGAGATAAATATAGAATTTTATAGAAAAGAGTAATTTATATTTCGTTGTTTTTTATAGTTATGTATTTTATTGTTTTTTACAATTAATATATTTTATGGTTTATTTTTATTACTTAATAACTTTGTATATACAGTTAAAATCCGGTAAATTGAACCCAGCTGGAACTGAAACTTTTATTATCTTAAACTGTTTCATTTGGTCCCTGGAAATTGTCTAACCAATTACTATTAAAATTCTCTGGTTAAATCAAACCTCTGATAACTCAAATTTTGTTAAGTCAAACCATTTTTTTGTCCCCGTTCAGCAAATTTCTTTGGATAACTCAAACTTTTTGTTGAATTAAAGATATTACCATAATTAGAAATTAAAAAAAAAAACAAAGTCATTTTATATAAAACATAAATAACTGTAATAATATTTTCTTTATTTATATTTGTTGTATTCACAATAGTTTATGTGATGCAATGGTCGCAAAAAGTGACCAATGAAACTGTCCAGTTATGTAGACCTGGAAGATTTGATAATAGAATCAGATTGTAGATGATATCATTGGGTAAGAACCATAAATGAATGTAAAGGCTATTTAGTAGGAGGAATAAAACTTCATGACTCAGGGAGTGAGACAACCATAACTCACACTCTAGTCATTCTTAACAAATAATTAAACAAAGGCCTATGAGTAAACAAGCTTATATAAATCCGCTGGTATATTAATGGCTACCATGACTGAAAATATAATACAGTACAAAAAAATAAAATAAGTAAAATGATAATAAATGATAGTTTGGACAATATAAAAATAAAAAATGCACGGCTTTGAGGTTCGAACTCTGAATCTTTGGTTTATGACACAGCGCGCTAATCCACTATGCTGTAGTGTAGTATGCAATTATCTAAAAAATAGGCTAATGCATGTGGTACTATTTATGGCCAAACAGACAATAAGTTGAAAACTGATAACCACTTGTGTCACAGCAAAATATGTAAATATCGTTAATGTAACAAATATATAATTTAAAGCTCACAAAGCTTTAAAATTTATGGATGTAAGTGGTAAAAAAGTGTTGGTGCCATAATAACCGATTTGAATTAAGTAGTGGATGAATAGTGGTTCCCCTCCTTAGGAATGCATTGCGATCACTAATGACATTCATCAGGGTGAGGGCTGTGCACAGTGTAGGTATGTTTATGTATATAAATATACACACAGATGTACATGCACGTATATATATACATATATACACATATACACACACATACATACATGCACACATACATGCACACATACATACATACATGCATACACACATGTACATAATATATACAAAATAGTGACAATGAAGCATATACAATAGTGACAATGGTAATAAATAAAATAAGTAATAAGCAGCTGATAGCACATAGTACTTCAAAGTGACCAATTTTTCAAGTTTGTAATATGCCTAATATATTTATGTATATATATGTATATATACCAACCCAGGAATTTGTGCCACGTAAAGATATGAACTTGGATAAAAATAGTATGTGGTAAAAGTACACAAACATTGTGTGGAATAAAATGAGACAAATAGTCAAGGGAATATAAATCTCACCTCATAAGCGGAGATAACTACTTACTGAAAATAGTGTAAGATAATAACAAATTGATAAATCTAGATAACCAGCTAATTCACAATATAGTTATTGGATACACCAGAAAATAAAAATAATTAAATATGCAAAAAACTAGAGTGGATTGACACAGGTTGTAGGCTTGTTATCGATAAGGGTCTTTAGCGGACTGAAAAAAAAGAGTTAAAAAACAAAGATTGTTTACATAATAACCATAAAAACGTAATTGAAGACTGTATAATGCAAAGCCAAAACAAACCAACTTATCGAAGTCAGATAAAATTTATTAGGGTCAAAAAATCTAACAATATTGTAGTGGAATACAGAAAATACAACTGAAATTCAAGATGTAAGCTTTTAGAGTAACTAAAAAATTATAAAAATAGAAAAAGGTTAGTAATTTAGTTAAGGATCAATCGATGCGCTTTTGTGCGGAGTTCCCTGGATTGTTTGTGAGGGTCAGATATAAGGTAGAAAGCTCATTGTGTCATGCTCTGTATTTTTCCAAGATGGTTTTTGTAGAGACTTAGGTCCATAAAGTCAATTGAGGTATCTGAATGGTTAAATGTGAATTAAATGGAGGGTACAGGTTGTTCGTAAGTGTTGTAACGTGATGGAGATCTTCTATAAAGCCTGTGAATATGAAGAAAATATCAACAATGAATTTTTTGTAGGTGATGCTATGTTGGAATTGTCCAGTAATGGTTTTGTTTAGTGTGCCCATGAATATGTTAGCGTATGGTGGTACCATGTGTGTATCCGTCAAGGTCCCTGTCATTTGTAAATAATTACAGTCCCGAAATTGGAACGTTGTGTTTGTGAGAATTAAAACCTAAAGAATAGTAGTTAATCATTAAAGTTGTAACAAGGTAATAATATGCAATCCAAAAAGAATTGCTTTAAGAAGTGTTGAACATTAAAGAATCTACAAAAATGAAAAATGGACAAGTTCAGGTACCACTGAACATACAAAACATGTCATGGTACCTTTGATTTGCTAAATTCAAAGACCTTAGTAATTTTTCCTGAAAACTGAACCAGAAAAATGAGCATATTTTTTGAAACTAATACTTTAAATTATTATTTATACTTTATGCTTTTTGATGCCTGCTTTTTTAACGGTTTGTAATATGTATTTTTTATTATACTTGTCAATACTGATCAAAATAGATTAGCAAAATATTACTAATATATGATTAAATCATAATGTATTTAAAAAAGTTTATATGTTGCCTTTTTAGTGTATGAGTATATATGTATATTATATACTGTAATTTTTATTTTATATTTTTGTAAATGACTAATTTTAATAGATTTTTTTTAGTTTGGCTTGTTGGATAGAGAATTAAATAACATGACAAAAGTATTGTTTTTAATGATGGTGTGCTTGTCATTAGCAATTATTATTATGAAGGTGAGGGTTTTACTTTTTGATTTATAAAATTAAAAATAAGATATTATTTTTTCAACAAATTTTCTTCCAACAAAGTTGTTAGCAACCACTATTTAAGTTAGGAGTAAGGTGCAACCTTAGTTAGAAGTAAATTGCATTATTATGGTGATGTGACAAAGGGTTAAGCTTAGTAACTGAAGTAGGTCCTACTATTTGTAATGCATTTTTGGAACACGCTTATCATTTTTGTTATCATTCATTTCTATATATACAATACATTGTCATAATCCCAATACAGTTGTGTTATCAGCCACTTTAGAAATAAGATTGTTAGGAGGATCGCTAATATGGATGAGAAACAACCAAGGATGGACCCTTGTACAATCTCTTGGCCTTGTTTTGTTCATGTGCATAACAAGGTTGTTGTAAACTTTTAACTATTGTTGTAAACTTATAACTGTAAACTATTTGTAAAGTTATAACTAGTAAACATGCCATTTTATGCTACATACACTGAGCTTTGCTTATTTTAAATTCAAATAGATATTGAAAATTGTGACTTATTGAAATAATTTTTTTTATTAGTTTATGAATTGGGTTTCTGAAAACAGAAGTTTTAAAAAAACCTGTTTTACTGTTTTAGAATTTTGAAAAATAGCTGTTAACAGTTGTTTTACTGTTTTTTAAATTTAAAAGAATTTTTTTTTGTTTAAAATAAGTACAATGTTGTTCAATACTTTAAATCTTTAAGTTGTTGTTTTTTTTTAATAGAATTTCAAAAATACAAGCGCTAATAATAACTTATCTGATGACATAATCTTTATTTTGTACAGAAGTTGAAACACGCAGAAAGTACTCTTTCATATATCCATATATGTGGGCTTAATTATTAATAATGCATCATAAAGCTTTTGTAAGTTTTCAGTAAGTTGGCATGTATATTTTGAAAAGAGTTTTTCGAGCTTAAAATCACTTAAAATTGTCCAGCAAACACTCCTTGTGATTCATTTTTTTTAGCAAAAAGTTTTTCCTGTAGAGCTAAAATTTTATTTGTAGGATTACTAGGAGTTTTAACGTCATTAACACTAAAAAGTTGAGATGCCAACATGCCTGCAAGAGTTATTGTATCTTATATATAAGGCTGTGAAGTAAATTCCTGGCATCTGTATCCCAACATTTATTGTTTCTAATTCTTAAGTATCCATGTGTTCCAGTGAGTTTTTACATTGGTAAAGCTCAATTTTTTTTTCCATAATAAGACTTGACTATTTATTTTTAAAAAGCTGATTTTGAACAGTTGACAGTTTAATGTATTTTATCAATTTTTTTCATAATGGTCTTTACACTCATATTATGAACTAAGTTTATAAATCATAATATTGTTCCGACTCATCATTTATCATTTCAAAATTGGTACTTTCATCAAAAAAATCATTTTTGTTATTATCATTATTTCAATTGCCAATTAAGTCTTTAAGTATTAAATTTTTTCTTATAAAATGTGTCACACAATCTAAGATGTAGATCATGATTAAGAAAAAATGTGTCACACAATCTAAGATGTAGATCATGATTAAGAAAAAATGTGTCACACAATCTAAGATGTAGATCATGATTAAGAAAAATTGCATCACACAATCTAAGATGTAGATCATGATTAAGAAAAAATTAACCAATAGCATATAAATTTTAATATACTTCTTGTTATCTCCATCATATGTAGATGCATCCAATTATTTTTATCAATATACCAAAGATACTTAAATGTTTTTTTTATTATTTTGGTCATTTGATTTATGCAGTACACTTAAGCACCGCATAAATTAAAATTTCAAATTGTTTTATATGAGATTTTGTTAGTTTTATCGGAGTTTTAACTCTGAAATATCTTTATCATCTGAAAGTAGTAACCTCATCAACAGTCATAGTAAACTTTACGCTTTTGACTACTTTTAAATTGTTTCAATTATTCATTTTTTTAAATCTATTTAGTGCTGTTAACATACTATTTAGTCGAAAATCACTTATCAATTTTTTTTTAATTTTACATAGTGTTTTATCAATAAAGACTAAATAATAAAAATAGAAATAAATAACTTTAACTTATACCAAATAATAAATTACAGGAGTTCATAAATATTCTAACTACTATAATATTTCAATAAGCAATTCTAAAAAATTATTTTTATAATATTGTGTTGATGCAATAATTTATATATATATATAAACAGTTATAGTTTATAAACTATTTATCAAACTGCTTTATGGCAAAAAATAATAAAAGATAGACTAGTGTTATTTTTGTAGTACATTGAGAGATCAAAATAAGTTAAATGAAATTATGAAAAAAAGTGCAAATAACAAAAATGGGCTAGTACTGTTCTTCTCACCAATTTATATATATATATATATTTGTTTTCTTTTCAGGGTTTTAAAGGTCCATGGTGGAAATTTTTTATAAGATTTATAATCTTATTTTCCTATATCATACCAATAAGGTATGTAGGTATTTGTATTTAAGCTTTAATTGTATTTGTAGAATACTTTTGTTGTGTTTAAATGATTTTAAGTTTACTATGTAAACTTATTAAATTTATTTTTAGTTTAAGAATTAATCTTGACATGGCAAAACTTTGTTATTCTTGGCTAATTTCCAAAGATAAAAACATTCCTGGTACAGTTGTTCGAAGCAGTACCATACCAGAAGAACTTGGCCGTGTCTCTTATTTACTAACTGATAAAACAGGAACTCTTACTCAAAATGAAATGGTTTTTAAAAAATTGCATTTGGGAACAGTATCATTTGGTCAAGATTCTATGGAAGAAGTTCGAACTTATCTGACATCATTGTATTCACGCTCAGCTGATACTATTGCTGCTAAAAAAACGGTAATAAAAGTTCAACACATAAGTTTTAAGTTTATTACTGAATTATATGTCTGTTTAATGTCACTATTTTTAAATTTAATTTAATTATATGTCTGTTTATTGTCACTATTTTTTATGTTTTAATACGTGTTTATAAATTTAAATTTAAATTCTGTGAATATGTGATCTATTTGCAGCTTATAATTATTTTACATCAGAATGATTTAAAATTTTTTCAGACATAAAAAATAACATGTATCAAATAAAAATTTATATAAAGGAAATGATATGAGGTTTTGGAGACAATGTAGATATAAACAAAAAGAAAATTAACTCAAATTTACCAGAGCTTCTGTTTTAAATATATCTTGTATGAAACAGATGTAAATCTAATATGATACTTCCGTTGATTTGTATGAATCTGATGTAATAAGACTTAAAAATAAATTATTATTATTAAGTTATTGTAAAGTTATTATTCTTAAAAGAGGTAATAAAACTAACCTCTATGAAGGGAGGTTAGTCTTAATACCTCCCGCAAGAATAAGGCAAAATTTTTTTTTAAACATCTTCGCTTCCAACAAGGCTGCAAGCAGCCACTAATTAAAGTTGGAAGTTACTGAAAGAGAAAAGATGAAGATTGTAGAGCAAGATAACGATTGACGGACGACTTAAAAGATTGCAAATTATATGAATCAGGAAAGCAAGATGAAGGAAGCGAATTCCAAAGAGCTGATGTTCGCGGAAAAAAACAAGACGAATAAGCGTTTTTGGAGCACTTAGGAACAGTCACAGAAAAAGGATGACACTTAATTGAATGACAAGTAACATGAGAATGAATTATAATAGATGGCACAAGAGATGCTAGCTCTTTAGAGCAGTGCCCGTTATAGTATTTGTAGAAAAGAGAAAGAGAAGCAACATTACAACGATGTGATAATGGTTGGAGGTTGGCTGCAAGAGCAGGTCCAACAATGTTTACAATGCGTTTTTGCACCTTGTCTAAAAGAGAAAGGGCATCATTAGAAGATCTGCCCCAGATATGGCAACAGTATTCCATACAAGGCCAGATTTGAGATTTATAGAGATAGAGAATAGAATCCGAAGTAAGAAAGTGACGAGCTCGATAAAGAGATGCAATCTTAGCAGATGCTAATTTTGCAACTGATTTGATATATGGTTTCCAAGAAAGATTGGAAGTAAGAGTTAATCCTAGAAGATGAAGAGTAGATGACTCATCGAGTACATCACCATTCATAAATATAGGAAGATCTAAATTATTGCGATAATGATTGGCTGAAAAAAATTGAGTTTTATCTGAATTAAAGTTCACCAGCCACTGTGAGCCCCATGCTGTAGCAGAAGTGAGATCCTTTTCAAGCTCAAATGCCCCCTCCAAGCAATCAGAGGGTGATGGTTTCTTATCACGACAAGAATAAATGGTAGTATCATCAGCAAACAATGCCACCTTAGATGTGAGAATATCTGGAAGATCGTTAATGTAAATTAAAAAGAGTATAGGGCCAAGGATAGAACCTTGAGAAACACCTGAATTTACAGAATAAGAAGAAGAGTGTTGTCCATCGAGGACAACTTTTATGCTACGATTGGAAAGGAAGGATTCAATGATCTTAAAGATGTTGCCGGATACACCATAAGAAGAAAGCTTATGGAGAAGACCAGCATGCCAAATTATCAAAAGCTTTTGAAATGTCAAGAGCGATGGCCTTGACCTCACCACCTTTATCTAATGCACGATAAAACCTGTCAGTTATTACTGTTAGCAAATCAGCTGTAGAACGAGAAGATCGAAATCCATATTGATGGTCAGAAAGTAAGTTATTAAATTCAAGATGAGAAATTAAGTGTTTGTTAATTAAAGATTCAAAAACCTTGCTTATGATAGGAAGAAGACTTATGGGACGGTAGTTAGACGAATCGGATCGCTCTCCAGAATTTTTGAAGATAGGGATAACAGATGCCGCTTTCCAGCAGGCTGGAAAGCAAGACTCTGATAAGCACTTGTTGAATAGTTTTGAGAGTATAGACGACAGCTCCGGAGAACACTTCTGCAAGACAATAACAGGTATGTTGTCCGGGCCACAAGCTGTAGAAGAGTCTAGGCAGGAAATCACTTTAGATACAGATGCTGGAGTGATATGAATGTCAAGCAATGGATCAACCTGTTTGTTGGCAATATCAGGTAGAACGCAACTAGTGGAATCAAGAGATGATATTGATGAAAAATTTTTAGCAAACAATTCGGCTTTGTCTTTAGGTGAGGTGACAAAGTCTAAACCATACAAGAGAGGTGGAATTATAGATTTGCCCTTATTATTGATATTATTAAAGATTCTCCAGAAGTCACGAAAGCCTAATTTTTGAGATGAGATACGAGATTTCATGAACTGAGAATAGCGGGCTTTGGCGTTAGACAAAACCTTTTTACAATTGTTTCTAGCAGTAATAAACAGACGTCTGTTTTCCGGAGAATTGTTTTGCTGATAAATATGGAAGTAACGGTTTCGATTGGCAATCGCAGCAGCACAGTGTGAAGAAAACCATGGAGGAGAGTGAGGCTTGACCTGGAATCGTCGAGAGGGAATAAAAGATTCCATGCCAGCCTGAATCCACGAAGTTATGTAAGAAGCACATTTGTCGACAGGAAGGCGAAAGATTTCTACCCAAGGGCCATCACGAAGAAAATCATGGAAAGAATCCCAGTCAGCTTTACTGTAGTTGTAAGAGGTACGATAATAGGGGGATTCAGGTGATGAAGAAGAACGAGACATTAGTTTTAGAGAGATCAAACTGTGATCAGAAGAACCTAAGGGTGAATGTGGAGAAACTGAGCACTGACTAGGATCAGAAACAAGACATAAGTCGAGTAGAGAAGGTAAATGATTCGGGTTGTCATAAAAGCGAGTTGGAAAGTTGACTATTTGAGTTAGGGATTGAGAAAGGCAAAAGTTGTGGGCTTTAATGCCTGCCGAATCACTAACACTAGAGCCAAGCCATTCAGAGTGGTGAGCATTAAAGTCACCAACAACAACTATATTAGCTGATGGATAAAGAGAGAGGGCTCGGTCAATATGATCAGAAATAACGTCAAAAAGTGTGCAGTCTTGAGATGAAGGAGAGCGATATAGAACAAAGAGAAAGGCAATAGAGTGAAGTGGTGCTAAACGAAAGCACATAAAAGAATTGTCTGTGGATTCAAACCTAGTTTCACGACAAATGGGTGAATTCTTACGAATGTAAATGCCGAGGCCAAGCATGTGACTATTGGAGTCTTTACGAATTAGAGGAAGATAACCATCAACACTAAGATCACAAGATGAGACAGCCGAACTCAAATTAGTCTCACAAAGAGCAAGTAGGTCTGGTGAACTTTGCAAGAGATAAGACTCAACAGAAGAAAAGTTACTTCGAAGACCACGAATATTAGTGAATGAAAAAGCCAATCTTACTAAATGTTCAGAAAAATGCCTGTTAAAAAATAAATATTTAATAAAAAGAGGTAGTGGTGAAAAGCTTTTGCTGCTGCAGTTGCAATCATACAATTTGAATATTCTTGATTTCATTGAAGAAGTTTGGCATTGTTGAATGGCGCTCATTCAGCTAATGGAGCTTCATTCCTAAACTGTCCATATATAAATGCCACAAAAAGACTTATGTCTGTTATTACTTTTTTTTCCTTTGCAGTAATAATAAATTAATCCTGAAACAAATATATATTTAGACAATATATAGCTTTGGTCATCCAACATGCATTGTGTGTTGCACCTGGAGCCCAAAACTTTACAATAAACTCCGATGTTGGTGTTGATCCTCCAAGAAAAAAAAGGCACAAATTCAAAAGTTCTAAGTAATCATCCCTGGGTTGTTGACCTTTAATTGTTTCACAATAGTATACTAACATTTTTTTTACGGAGTTTGATAAGAAAATCACAGTTGAAAAGTTTTTCATTTCCTTTTAGAGAACAGCTTTTTGTTGATTGCTGACTATTGTTTCTGAAAAGGGTTAAAAAGTCCCGCTTTGAGGTCCTCTGCTGGTTCTAAATACAGTTGTGAAAATAGTGGAAAGCATGACTTCAAACACATGGTGTCTGCATGCTATACATATAAGGTTATGGTTAAGATTCCGCTCCATTATTGTGCAGTTATCAATGTTCAACCTAGTGTTGGATGAAGTAGTGTCAAAAACCAGTCCCCATACCTCGACCAATCTTTGGAATGCCCAGCAATTTTTCCATCCCATCGCCTTTGTTGATAACCAGTGGTATCAGGTTAGAGGTTCCATAACAATGCAAAAGAAGTAGACCATTCACCGCTTTGCAAACCAATCGCATTGTTCTGCAGGTTGTGCTGCACGACAATGATAAATCTTTTACTGAGTGACCAAGAGCCTGAGTCACTGTTCCAACCATGAAGAATGCATGGCAATCAGTAATATTAACCCAATCAAGAGATGATACAATGTTATCAGATAGAAATTTATCTGAAATTGGAAGGAATCTGATATTCATCGCCATTGAAGGAACAAGAGCTACTTGCATTCATAATGTCAACTGCTGATGAAGAAGGAACAAGTTCAGTTTTTTTCATCAGTTCAACTTTACTGCTTTGATGCCTCATTTCCATTTTAGTTTATCTAACCTGTTTCTGTGCTATTAAATTCCAATCAATTCCTGCCATACTACAACTATATGGATCTTCTTGCTGTTGCAAGAAGATCCATATAGTTGCAATTTAATTCAACAATATAGCAACTTCATCCTTTTTTATAACTTCTGATGCATGATTGGTTATATCAAAAAGTTCTTCAAGGTCATCCTGAAAAGTTCTACCTTTCACTTGACAGCTGTCCAATTTTAATCCTGTGTTTTTTTGCCAATATTTAAAAAGTTATGTCAATACTCAAAAAAGATTGTAAATTAAATTGCAGTAACTATAGACCTGTCTCAAAGACATCAATATTGTGTAAAGTACTTGAGGAATTAATACATAAATCAATCTTAATCACTTGTTAACCAACAGTTTAATTACTAAAGTTCAGCATGGTTTTATGAAAAGAAAAGGATGCACAAAAAATCTGTTGGAATCTCTTTACATTTGTATTGTATTGAAGCCGCTAATCGTAACTAACCTGTTGATGTTGTCTATACTAATTTAGCTAAGGTCATTGACAAGGTACCACACAAAAGACTTGAAAATTGAAAGCTTACTGTATACAAGGAATGCTCATGAAATGGATCAAATTATGGCTATCCGGGTGTCGACAGAGAGTTACAAATGGACATGAAAAATCTGAATTGAAAAAAGTAACGAATGGAGTTCCTTAATGATCCATTTTAGGCCCCTTGCTTTTTGTGATATACATAAATGACCTACCAGACAATATTTCCAACTATATAAAACTTAATGCAGACTACAGAAAAATAATGGCAATTATAAAAACACCAGCTGATGCGCTATCCTTGCAAAGCATGTTTTTTAATCTTGATAAGTGTAAGGTTATGCATGTTTGTTGCAACAAGTAAATCAAAACATTATTACACAATGTTAGGTGAAGACAGACTTCATCATCCATTAAAATGTGTCACAGTCAAGTGTGACCTTGGTTTTTTTGTGTTAGATTATTTGAAATTAAAATCACAAGTAGAAGTAAAAGCAAACTGGAAATTAGGTGTACTAAAAAAAGCATTCAGAGAATGCAGTGTATTCCTCTGACAAATGTTATACACTTCATACATTCGACCTCATCTAGAGTTGGCAATCCAAGCTTGGTCACCACAACTAAATGGAGATATCAAGAGCAAATTCAACATGGTGATATTAAGAAATTAGAGCAAATTAGTGCAACAAAATTAATAAACTCCCTGAGATACCATACTTATAAAAAAAAAGAAGCACTGGGACTGATATCACTAAAAGAGAGGAGGAAAAGATGGGACCTTATAGATTAATTCAAAATCAATCAAAACCTTGAGCAAGTAAATTTCTATGTAACACAACATTATCGCTTTTTCAAATCAAGCTCATATGACCTAAGACAGAACCATGAGTTAATGCTTCAATTGCAGCAAGTAAAAAATTGTATAGAGAGACTCAACTTTTTTTAAAATTGCGTTAGTGCACCATGGAGTGAACTTTCCAGCAACACCATCAACTCAATATTTTCAAGTCACAGTTGCAGCTTCAGAACACTCCCAAATAATAGAACTTGTTGGCATAGCAAGGCCTGGCACCGAGCACCGTTAAACTTTATAACATTTTTGTAAAATTTGATTACTGAAACTAAACTAATTGTATTATAAGTTAACTAGTATGTTAAAAAGCAAATTTTTGCATTTGTTGCAAAAAAATTTAACATATTTGAGTATAACAAGTTCACTCTCAAGTGTAAAGAAACAAATCGAAACAAAAACATAGAACAAAAAAAACACACAAAGTGAAATGCATACAGCTCTGAGCAAGCAAAAAAAAAAGTTTTTCTTTAAGTATTTTATTGCTAAAAAAACAAATACTATCCCTGCAATTAAAAAGGAGCAAAAAAAGTTCAATGCAAAAATCAAAAATTATCATCAAAACATAATAATTTGAGTTTCTCAAAAAAATCAGTGCAAGACCATCTAGGTGGACAGCTCATATATTCCACCAAGTCCATTTTTTCCTTGCCACAAGAAAACAGCTTTAAAGTTGATATTGTTTATAGCTTTTTGATATTAGAGCTTTTAATGGTAACTCTGATATCATGCATGATCGTATATAGTATATAAATTTCTTATTATTCACATAGACTACCATATCAAACACATTAGTATATCTTGTACAGTAGTGTATAGGCTATGCTCAGTGGTGCATGACAGTATTATATAGACTGGAGACTAATAATTGTATACAAACTTGTATATATTTAAATGTTATTTGTTTTAAGATTCGAAGAACTGTTGTAACACGTGTTTACGAAGCAGTAAAGGCATTAGCACTTTGCCATAATGTGACACCAGTTGTTGATGAAAAAATTCAAACTAGTCAAACTGAAGTTAATGATATCAGGTCTGATGACATTGTTTACCAAGCTTCCAGTCCTGATGAGGTCTGAATATTTTGTTATTCTTTTGTAATATTAGTTTCTTAATTTGATATAGACATAACTTAAGCAACGTAATTTAATTAAAATTAAGTTCAACTACAACTATAAGTAAATAGATTATTAAATTTTTTTATTGTTGAAATTTTAATGTAAAGTTTTAGTTTTTTGCTTGTTTTGAGACCCAGATTTCACTTTATAGAATTTTTTGAGGATGATATTAGGGGTTGTATAAAATTTTATCTTAAGTTATATAATAATTAGCTATGTAATTTTTAGTTTTAATACATTATTTAATTAAATTAGTTAATCGTACAAAAAGTATTTTAAATTTGTTATATTTGTATGGTTAAATTTTTATTCAATATTTATTCTTGGCTACTGAAAGTAACCAGTTCGTTAATTATGGTTACTCGCCAACTTTTTGAGTTTCCGCTCGCTATTTTTTATAAAAATTTTTGCATTCAGCGGATTTCGCACATATTCTAGCCCCTTTTCATTATAGGGCCGATATATACGTCATTTGGTTTTTCACTTCAATTAAGCGCTTATTCTATCAAAAAAATATGCGCTCTTTTTTACAACAACGAATTATTGACAAATATAAAAAAATAATTTGTAAATAGTTTAAAACCATTTGCTTTTAATGTGTTGTAGTTATTAAGATCTTAATTGTTAAAGGAGTCTATTTACTATTTTAACTATTGCTATTTTAAAAGTATTGTATTTAAATGTAATTAAATTAAATTTAAACTGCGCATAACATCATCTTTTGTTTGTTTATCACAATTTATTTATTTATTCTAATTTTTACGTATTTAATAATTTTACATATTTTTAATAAAGTTTATAAACAAATTATAGATAGATTTTATCAGTTACCAATAAGATATTTGTAAACATTATTTAAGTTCATAAAGATATTAAGTCAAAAGAACACAATATTGAATTAATAAGAAACATAAAATACAGTGCTAAAAAAAATTCTTGTAAACAAAAGCACTTTTCCCTTTTTATATTAAAAAAAGTTTTTAATTTCCTTTTCCTTATCTATGATGGCGAGACTTATATTTTATGCAATAAATTAGTTGACGGTTAGAAAAAATTTCTAAAAGAAAAATTGCAAAACTTTTTTACATTCGTTTAAAACTAAATTTTGCATTCAATGTTTTGATATTTTACATTCCTTCAAAACTAAATTAAAATTTTTAATGTCATATTCAATTTAAGTCTTTTAAAATTGAATATTTTTTTAAAAAAACAGTTTATTTCTTTAAAAAATTCTCATTTGCTTTTAAATGCTTTTTTTGCAACCTAATATTTTCTCAATAAAAGTCACATTAATGACATTAAAAGATAATTTGAATATTGCAAAAAAAAAAGTTTTCGCCTAACTGAATGCTTCCGTTTTTAGTTCCATGACTTTATCTCTAAATCCTTAAATAAAATTTGTATAAAAAAAAAAGTATTTTTGTTTAAACAATAAAACTACTTCGTTTTTATTTAGGATGTTTTTATTAAATACATTCAAAACGCTCGTACAATTTTCTTATGCTCTAATAGAAAATATTAATATATTATATATAATATATAATATATTAAAAAATGTGGAAAACAAACTTTTATTTTACTTTTTTATTATTATTTTAGATACTTTTCTTTTTATAGAATTCTTATAGAATTTTTATAGAATTTTATAGAATTATATTATTAAAAAAAACAGCTAGAACTGCCGATAAAAATCAATAATTGCCCTTTCGGGGGACTTAATCACATCAAAGGAATATTTTTAGTTGCCCTTCACAAAATTCACTTTTCTGGTACGGTGACCACGAGTGTACACCTCTGATATATATATATATATACAGTATTGGCCAATAATAACATTCCATCATGTTATTTAAGTATGGAGATAAGTTTGAAATTACATATTTTAAGAATTAAAAGAGATTTTTTATTCAATTTTTTTTTATTCAAATAAATTAAATAATTACTATATAAATTTATTATAAAGTAATAATAAATTAAAAAAATTAAAAACTGAAATATTGAAATGAAAACAAGTGTTCATATGTATCAAAAAAAAAAATTGGCCAAAATAAACAAACCACATCAACAAAATTAACTAACTATAAGAACAAAAAAAATTATAATACACAAAATGAAAACAAAAAAAAATTATTATTTTGTTGAAAATCCTCTAGCTTTTAAGCATTCATTGATCCGTTTCGGCATGGAATTCACTAAATTCTTAGTAATATCTTTTGGAACATTATTTAGTAATTTTGTTACTTCTTTCAGCTGGTCCAGATCTTTTATTTCAATTTTACCAAGATTGTGGTCTAACCAAGACCACAAATTCTCTATGCAATTGAGATCTGGGCTATTGGCAGGCCAAGACATGACTTTAATGTTGTTTTCTTCAAACCATTGCTTGCAAATCTTAGCAGTATGACATGGAGCGTTATCTTGTTGAAAGATAATTCCCGTGTCTTTTCGGAAAATGTCAATAGAAGGCATCAAATAATTATCCAATATGTCTAAATATCTTTGAGAATCAAGCCTGCCATCAAATAGTTTGAAGCAACCGACACCCTCGTAGTTCATGCAGGCCCAGATGCCTATACTGCCACTACCTTGTTTTTTTCTATACATAGAACAATCTGGGCGCATTCTTTCATGTGGCATTCTTCTCAGCATTACTCGGTTTTTTCTTGAATCAACCTCAATGTTCATTTCATTGCTGAAAAGAACGTTGTGCCACATGCACTTAGACCAAATTTCATGAGCTAAGCACCAGTTTTTCCTTGCTTTCTGATGTTTTTTTGATAGACGGGGACGCGGAATATTTTCAATTGTATTGTATTCATGATATCGGTTGATTATTCTGCTAACAGTTGGATGTGTTGTGTTTAAATGTTTCGCAATTTTTCTCATTGAGATGTTTTGTTCATTCATAGCTATGATTTTACATTTTGTCATATTATCAATAGTTTTTCCAGTCATTTTGCTAATTAGATGCTGAATTTTATATTTCATTTTCACAAATTTTTTCAAAATACTTATAACAATTTTTTAAAAAAACTCTCTAACAATAATTATTAATTTGCAAATAACTTCAAAGTTTTACTCAAAGACAAACGCAATTTTGAAGGAATTTTGAAATAATAGAGTGGATAGTTAATTTTGGCCATTATAATTATTTTAGATTATGAGGTAAGTGTTTAAAAAAACCAGATGATTAGCGCATCAATTGATACTTTTATGAATATCTATATTTATTTAAAAGAAAATATGATACTCATCAATTTACACTTTTTATATTTGAAATGAGTCAAACAATCATTGATTTATTATCAATCAAAGTCTAATAATATCAAAAAAATCATGGTGGATTGTTATTAATGGCCAATACTGTATTATATATATATATATATATATATATATATATATATATATATATATATATATATATATATATATATATACACACACAGACACATTGTTTTAGTGGATTTGCAGTGGCCCTATACAGGCATTTTTTTAGCGGTTCATTGGAGTTTTGCTTATTGGTTACTTAGTGGACCATTAGTGTCAGCCGCTATAAATGATAAGCTGATAGCTTTCTGACATTTTAATATTAGTTAATCATTGGCTAGCTACTTTTGTAACCTAATAGTTATAATAACTAAAATTATGAAGCAAATAAGAAATATGACCTAGCTCAAATAAATTTGTTCTGTTTTCAAGAAGTAGAAAATATTTTATAAAATTAGGAGCACTTCTCTAACAAACTATGAACTATATTTATAACAATGTTATAAACTATTTATAAACTATGAACTATATTTGAGATTTGTTGAAAATGAAACTTGCAAGGTCCAAACCAAATACTTCAAACTGAATTTTTTATAATTTTCTATATTGTTTGTTCCTTTTCTTTACTATAAACAGTCTTCATGACTAATTGTAGCCTGATTTGACCTGATTTTGATTTTACTTTATTATTAACATCTGCAATTAGCTGTTTTAAATATTTTGTGTAATTTTAAAATAGCGGATTTTGGTTCTAGTTTCATAAATTTACCCTATTGTATTGAAGACTATTGAAGTTTGTCATAATATTTAAATATAAAAATTTGGTTTCATCTTTACATTCCTAATTTAAAATTAAAAAAATAAGCATAAGATATTTTAGCAAGCAAAATTTTATTTTTATTTGAGCAAGCATTAATTATTGCAAAATGTTTTTGAATAGTATGATTTTTAAATAATATTATCATTATTTTTTATAAACCAATATTCTAAAAGAAATCAATTCAAAATTTAAATTAGTTCACTAATAATGACAATGCAGGATCACTACCTTCTAGAATCAGCATCATGCCAAGGCAGGGTAATCAATATTTTCATCAAGGTCCAGTTCAAAACAGTTTTCCGAAAAATATTTATTTCAGGAATTTTTCATGACAATTTTTGCACTAAGTACCCATTAATCTTTGACTAGTTTTTAGTACTAAGTATTTTTAAGGTTTTTGAGCACTATGTATTAGACTTAATCTTTGCAGTAAAATTTTAACTTCCAAAAATGTTTGCTAAAGTTTGACTAAAAACATAGTTTTGTGTATAGCAAAGATATCACAAAAATTAAAAGATAAGCAAAGTATATATAAAATATAAAGATATATATACCTATGTATTGATTATACTGCTTTTTTTCACAATATTTATAAATACATACTAAACAATTTTTTATCAGTAATTCCTTTTTTAATATACTTTTCTTTGTTAAAGAAAAAATATGTCAGAAAATTGCAAATTAGTAAACTATCAAAATTAGCTTCACTTGTTTTTTTCATGCAGCTGTCTGTTCAGTATAGCACATGTCTTAGAATTATAAGATTCATATAAGGGTTTTATTCTAAATTTATTCTCCTTTGATTTCTGTGTCTACTTTGGAAAAAGACAGAAATCAAAGAAGATTTAATAAAATGAAAAAATTCTTTTAAGTTTACTTTTTTAGGTTGCATTGGTATCTTGGACAGAAAGTGTTGGGTTAACTCTTGTTAACAGGGACTTAACAATGATGACACTTAGATCACCTTTAGGAGACTTGTTGTCATACAAAGTTTTGCAGATGTTTCCATTTACATCCGAAACAAAGAGAATGGGAATCATAATAAAGGTTTTAAAAGTTTATAAGAAAATAATTCATTTGGTACTAGTTAAACATATTTTTCAACCAACTGCAAAATGTTAGTGTAATGTTTAAAAAAATAAAATCTGAAAATTAAACAATAAACCAAACTTTTTTTTAGGATGAACAGTCAAATGAGATTGTTTTTTATATGAAAGGTGCAGATGTTGTTATGCAGAGTTATGTAAATTACAATGATTGGTTGGAAGAGGAGGTTTTTTATTTTTTTGTTATTTTTTGTTATTTTTTGGTAACATTAATAGTCAGACCATCTAGTCTTAGCAAGAATATTTGAGCTCAAAAGTCAAGAAATGATCATGTCAAATGCACATTGCCAAGTCACTTGTTATAATAGCTCTTTGTGCAAGCTATTTGTGTAAATTGGTTTTATCTTATTGTCAATGATGCTTTAAGACTAGGAGTATTTGATTTTGCTTTCTTTCTGAGAAAGTGGAAATTTCAAGTAATATAATATTATTATTAAATTTGACAAATCATTAATATAATATTATTATTAATTAAATTTGACCTTACTTCTCTACACTTTCCAATCAATTTCCATTTGAAAGTCATTTAAAAAATTTATTTAATTCTTATCTATTTAATCAATTTCCGACAACTTGGAGCTTTTAAGACCTGTCCCAGTTTATTATTTTCAAAGAAAAAAAAGTTTTAGTGTAAAATTAAGAAAGGCAACTGCCTCTACTATTTGTTAAATGTACTGACTTGATTAAGCAAAGACATTTATACATAAGTATCTCTATTATCCTAATAACTGAACTATTTGTGCACTTATAACGGAACAATGGACTCACCCTAGCCAAAAAGTCCTATAGGACCTATAGGATTTTGGTACAAAAAAAAGAAAAAACTTTGATAACTATAAACACTTTTTAACTTTAATATGTCTTAATTTAATGGGTTTCAAATCTGAAATTTTTTTAATTTAAATTCTTATAGGATCCTATAGGACTTTTTGACAAGGGCAATTAAGCTAAAAAGTTAAACCAATATATTCTCAATTTTAAAAAATAAATATATTTATTACGGTTGATGAAATAAAAAAAAAAATTTCAATTATGTAATTAAATAGAATTTAATTATTTAATTTTAAAGAGATCTTATTTTAATGCCAAAAATTATAAAATACACAAAGGCTGGTATTTTGAAAATAGAAGGATTTTTTTCCTTTTTACTATTTTTTCTTTTTAAATCGAATTCAAAATAAATATATTTCAGACGCTAAACAAACTGCGATTTTACTTCCTATAATTTATTTGAGTAAAAGAATATAACAATGAAATTTCTTTTTAATTCGTTTAAGGAAACTTTATTAAATTATTCTTGGTCTCAGGTGGTTATTTTACACACCAAAAACGGTAGTGATTTTGGCGTGTAAAATAATCGCACTAAGTGAAATAAACTTTTATAGAAAGCTGCCCTAAGTCTTTTAAGTTTTAGTCAAATTTGGAAAAAAATTTAATTAGGTTTCTCTATGTTAGCTAGTGCGGTTCAAAAGTATTGCATTATACCTGCATTTTCTGTCGCAGTATAATCTGCTTTTAGTGAAGCAAACTTTATTCAAAGTAATGAAAGAATTAGCTCTTTATCAAAAAGTTTAAGATTTATATTATTTTTTAAGAGTGCAAATAGAAGCCCTATATATAATCAACTATTTGTAAAAAAGAAACCTTATCAAGTAAAGAAAATTAAAAAAAAAAATCGTTCAACTTTTTTTTAACTTTCCAATGGGAAGTGATTAGAAAGTGTAGAGAAAATAAGATCAAATTTAATTAATAGTAATATTATAAATTTAACGTAATGTAAAAATATAAAGAAAGTGATTAATTTTTAAATACTTTCCACTTTCTTTAAATTAGAAATAGATTGAATTCAATCCATTTCCACTTCCCGCAGAGTTGGAAATTTTTTTTTTTTTGCCTTTAAACTATTTAAATAAAGTATATAAACTATAAGTATATAAACTTAAAGTATATAAACTAATGTATATAAACTTTAAACTATATAAATAAAGTATAATTAAATAAACATTTTCTAATATAAATACATTTAATTTACTAACACTTTCCAATTCAGAGGAAACTACTTTCTCAAACTGGTTAGAAAGCAAAATTGAACACCCCTGTTCAATTTTGCTTTTTAACACAATAAATTTGTTTTATCTGTTTTAAAACACAAATTTACTTAAAATTTACATTATAAATTTATGATAAAATTTATTTAACAATAAAAAATGTATTAGCAAAAAAAAGTTATATTAAAAACATATGTTTAAGAATAAATTATAAAAACAATGAAAAGTAATTTTCCTAACTTGAAAACGAACAAAATTGACCTCAAAAAGAAGATATCCAAATATGGGGATTGGTTTTTTTAATTCTGGAGTTAAAGAAGTGTGTGCAAGAGAGGTGTGAAATATTTTTTTTTTAATATAAAACAATAAACCAACTGTATACACCTAATAATCCACTGTATATACTAAAAGTAATGAAAACTCAGAGCAAGGCTATAAATATCAGAAAAATAAATATTTATTATACTTTGTAAATTGTTTGTAATGCTACAATGTTTCACAGAAGAACGTACAATTGCATGTCTTTAAATGACTACACATTAATGATTTTTTTTTTGCGCTGACTTGGCTACGGCTTTTAAATAGTTTTTGTGCATTTTAAAAATGGCGCTTAAAAGCAAAAGTAAACTTATTAAAAATGAAAACAAAAACTATAAACTGAAAAAAAATAAATAAAATCTTAAGCAAAGAGAAAATAAACAAAAGTAAAAAAGTAAGCTATAAACCAAATTTTTATATTTTAAATTTAAAAGCGTTTTGCTAAATAGACTTGCATATAGATCACTTGCATTCACTTGCATGTAGATCAAAGTTTCCAAGTACTATTTTACTTTTGTTTATTTTCTCCTAGGTAAAGATTTATTTTTATTTTTCAGTTTATGGTTTTTGTTTTCATTTTTATTAAGTTTACTTTCGTTTTTAATGGTCATTTTTAAAATATGCAAAAATTCTATCTAACTATTTAAAAGCTGTGGCCAAGTAAGCAAAATAAAAATCATACATGCATGGTCATTAAAAAATGTGCACATCTTTCTGTGAAACACTGTGCTATGTAAGTCTTTGTTTTGATAAAAAGAAATAAGGAATTATGCTAATGCAAATTATTCATAAAATAACAATCAGTAGTGTTGGAAATGCATAGTAAATTATATAATTGTTTTATAATTATATAATAGTTTTAATTATTTTTGCTATTTTCACTTATTTACTTGTATTTTGCATTAATTGACTATATAAAAATTTCAGTGCGGAAATATGGCCAGAGAAGGTCTTAGAACTTTAGTTGTAGCAAAAAAAGCAATTACAGATGAACAATATGCAGATTTTGAGGTTTCTGTAAAATGGTTTTTTAAAACTTTTTTTTTTATAATATGTATTTAAATTACAAATAAGGCTTTTTACTGGTTGGTTTATTTAATTTTCTCTTTTTTTAAAATTCCTTAAACTTTAATTTATTTAGTATCGATATAATCAAGCAAAGTTGGCTATGGAAGAAAGAAGTGCAAAGGTTCGTTTTAATACTTTAGCCTATATGTATATATATATATATATATATATATATATATATATATATATATATATATATATATATATATATATATATATATATATATATTATATATATATATATATATATGTTGTATATATATATATGTTATATATATATATATATGTTGTATATATATATGTTGTATATATATATGTTATATATATATATATGTGTATATATATATATATATATTTATATATATATATATATTTATATATATGTATGTATATATATATATAAATATTTTTTATTATAAATAAAGTAAGAAGAAAATAGCACTTTTCAAAATTGAAGAATTAAAATTAAAAGAAGCTTTTTGGTTTTTTTTAAATATTTAAATTTTTTGATTAAACTTTTAATTAAAAGAATCTATAAAACTTAAACTATTCTTTAGATGTTAAAAGTTGAAGAAAGTTTGATATATGATATGGAGTTGCTGTGTCTTACTGGAGTAGAAGACAAGTTACAAAAAGATGTCAAACCTACATTAGAACTACTTAGAAATGCAGGAATTAAGGTATATTAGATTAGTTGTTTTTCTTTGATTGTTTTATTGTTCCAATTTGTTATTTTTTATTTATATTAGTTATATTTATATGTTTTATTGTTCCAATTTGTTCCAATGTTTTATTTATTTTTCCATACAACTCTTCTTTTTTTTAGGTATGGATGTTAACTGGAGATAAAATGGAGACAGCTATTTGCATTGCACAAAGTGCAAGATTAGTCTCAAAAACACAGAGCATATACCAGTTTAAATCTGCAAGTAACTTTAATCTATTGTTTTTTTTACTTTTTTTTGTTAATTTCTTTTAGGTAATTTATAAAATGTTTGTATTCTTTTTAGTTAGAAGTAATAGTAGTATGTAGTTTAATGAAGTGTTTTCTATTAACAGTTAACATAGTTTCTTTGCAAACCATTGCATAAATTTCCTGTTGACAGTTTTTGTAAATGTCTTTGCAACAATTGCATTATAACAGTTTTTAAAGAAGTAAGCAATAAAGTAATTCTAGATGAAATTCAAAATTGTTTAAATTATCATTCAAAATATTAGGATTGTGCAGAACCAGACTTTGCACAAAAGACCACAAGAAAACCACAGAAGATCACGTGCATCTTTATAAAGTTTAATAAACTATCCTCTTGTCAGTATCCTACTTTAATAATTTAGATACAGAGAAATATAAAGTATACTTATATATACACCACTCAAAACCACTCATAAACAGAATATGTTGTGCAATTTTATATGCTTGGCGTATAATGTTGTAAAATGTCACTAATTATTTTCATAGTGTAAAATCAACAACAAAAATTGGTGGTAAAAATAAAATGTTGATAAATTATAGATGAAGCAGAATTATATTAATATAGTTTATTTATAGTTAAATATAAACAGTAAAATTAAGACATTTTTAAACATAAGAATAAAGAAATAAATGCAAAATATAATAGCAAAGTAATGTTTGTCATGACTATGATTATCATCTGTGATGGGTAATGTCAAAAACATGCAAAGCATTTACCATGTTTAGATATGAAAATAATGTATTGCACAACTAGTAAAGTGTGCAATGAAGCTATGTGGGTAAAACCTGTTGACCAGCTCATTGACTAACTTGTAGAGATAATCATTTGTAAATACTGAAGAATATGAGTAGGGCGTCCAATACCAGACCAAAAATTAAATACCGGTTTAACGGTATTAAATTTAGTGAAAACCGATATACCGGTATTTACAAATACTAAAAAAAACATTACTTAAAACCCAAATCAACAAATAAACAGTTCAAAAAGATTGTTGTTTAAGTTAAAGTAATATATAAAATTAATTTATTTGAAAGAAAAAAAACGAAAAAGATAAAAAAAAATTTATTATTAAAATAGGCCCTCAAAAAACATAAATTATTTAAGCTTAATCATTTAAAGATGATTAAGTTTTGGATAGCAATGCTATAGTTTTAGCTTGGACAGATGAGAGCCGCTGGATAAGATGCACAATTAAATTTACCAAAGCAGTTTTAGTCAATCAAATATGATAGCTGAACCAAAATTATTTTGGGCTTGATATCCTTTATGATGATATTGAATGAGATAAGATAAATTTGTGCATCTTTCTTTTATTCTTTTAATTAAGGAGGTCTTCATATTGTTACCTAATGGCCCTATGCCCAAATTTCACGGCATAAATGCTAAGGTAATATCAGCTGACAGAAGAATAGCATCTCTCTGAGCCTTTACAGCCAATGTCACTTGAACCAACGTAGATACTGTTGATAATACCAATTCTAATTCAGATTCCGTAAAGATAATAGCTGAATTTAAGTCAATTAGTGCTTTTTGAATGGAATATTTTAATTTATAAAAACGCTCTAGCATAAAAAGTAAGCTGTTCCATCTGGTTTTATTATTTAATATTAATAACAGTTCTTTACCATGTTCAGTTTTTACATAAACTTGAAGGATTTAATTTTTTTTCTGTGATCGTCTGAACAGCTTTAAAACTTTTTCTTATCAATGGAGCCAAATTATTTGCAAGTTTATTTGAATTTGGTGAGCTCTGAAAAATCCTTAATCCGTCTAAATCTAATCCATCTTCTCTTTATCATGCTCCTATTTTATCTCCCCTGATTCCATTCTCTACCTCTGCAAATCTCTTCTTCGACCCTGTATGGAATACTGTTGTCATATTTAGGCTGGTTCTTCTAATGATGCTCTTTCTCTTCTAGATAAGGTCCAAAAATGCATTTTAAACGTAGTTTGACCCGGTCTATATGCTAAGCTTGAGCCTCTTTTCCATCGTAAAGTTGCATCTCTTTCTCTTTTCTACAAAATACTCTCATGGTTGCTGCTCAAAGGGTCTATCATCTCTAGTTCCTTTAACTAAAACTCATTCTTGCTTGTCTCGTCATTCATCAAAGTCTTATACTTTTACTGTATCTGTCCCTGCATCCTTCAAAAACTTTTATTCATCTAGTTTTTTTCCCTGCACTTTAACCCTTTGGAACTCTCTCCCATCTTCATGTTTTCCTGACTCATACAATCTTCAACTTTTTAAGTCTTCTGTCAAGCGTTTCTTTGCTCTATAACCCTATTCTTTTTTTCTAGTAACTTCCAGTTTAATAATGGTTGCTTACAGTTGTTGGTTGATGGACATTAATTGTCCTAGTTTCTTTATTACCGAAGCACCACCTGTGGTAATACATACGATATCGCGATCAATTTTTAAGCTGTGTTCTTTCAGTAAGTTGTCAATTAACTTAAGACACATTTCTGCTTGGAAATATCCATTAACCTAAATTCTAAAATCTGTTTCTAGAATGAACATTAATGTTTAGATAACAACTATTTTTTACAGATGTCCACTCGTCAAACGTAAGACTAAATCGGTTTCCTTACCATTGAAGTTCAGATAATTCTTTTATTATCGAGTTTCGAATTTTAGTGACATTTTTCTTAACTATTTGGTGAATGGATTTGGAGGATTTTGGCACATTGAACCCTATCAGAATTTTCTTAGCTCACTGGATGTTATAAAAACTCTGAATGGCAAGCCATTGGTGGCTGTCATTTTAGCTAAAACATTCAGCAGTGTATCTTTGTCTTCACTCTTTGTAAAATAAGTTAAAATTTTATTTCTGGATCTAGCAAGATACAAATCAGGTGTAGGGCAAACACCAGCAGAAGATGGCGAAATTTAAACTTCGACTGGATAACGTTTCAAGTAATTTATTTGGTGAGAAGTCCTTAAATGTGTATGGAGTCCACTAGTCGAGCCACCACAGGTCTTGATTTCTCTATCACATTTTTTACATTTTGCTACAGCTCCAGACTTATCATGCAAAAAGTATTGCCACACAGAGTTTTTGTCCTGAAGTCTTTTTTCAAAATCTTCAAATACTTTTGTTTTATCGGCCTTGGCTAGGGCAGCACATTTTTAAAAACTAGAATTTGAAATATGATAAATAATTTTGAAATACAAAATATATAAATATCAAAAATTTATAAATACAAAGATAAAGATATTATATGAACTTAATATAATTATATTGTATGAAAAAACATTTCATGATATGTTAAAAACATATAGATATGTTGTTTTATCTTGACTTAAAATACATTTGTGTTAAAAATTTATTCTTTTTAAATTTAATTTTTGTCTTTGTTTGTTGTTGTTGTTATATTTACAAATAAAATGTAGCACAACACAACAAAGTTACAAAAAACAAAGTGAAAAAAAAATTCTCTCTAAAAATATCTAATTATATAATAAAACAGGTAACTAAATGATAAAAAAAACTTTTTATCTAAGACTTTTTTTTATTTCAATAATCTAAGTTCTCTTTGGTGATATTTTTTCGCTTAAATATTTTAACTAATTATTAAAAGAGTTTAATATTTCAAAATATAAATGTAACTTATTTAATACTTTGGTAACTAAATATTAAAAAAGGCTTTCTACATCTAAGAAAGTCTTTTTTTTATCCATTTTTATAATCAAAATTTTCTTCGGTGATTTTTTCGTGCTTTTAACTCTCTAAAAATCTCAGTGTTTAAACACGCACGAAGTCTCATTTTTGAGAATAATTTCTGTTCAAGGAGAAAAATAACTGTAATACCGGTATATACCAGTATTGAGAGCTCAGTATCAGTATTGGATAAACAGCCAGTATACTGGGATACCGGTTCTCGTTATGCTGGTGTTGGATGCTCTAAATATGAAGAACAGTGATGTAACAATGAAGATGGGGTATTGGTTTATTAACAACCTTTAGTTGTTTTTTTTAATTTTGTTTTTATTTGGTATTTTTTATAGGCATTTTCAAATCACCACTTCCAATTACATCTACAGGCAAACAACTTCCTCTCCATCTTCATGCCTGAAGATGGAGAGGGGGATGCGTGGGGATGACTTTTTCTTAAATTTTCACTGTTCAGCTTAGATGTAGTAAATGCAAATATGATTAAAATATATTAATAATTGAATGCAAAAGTTTCATTACATTTTACTTACAATATTTAATAGATTTCAGTTTAATATAAATATTTTATTTAATGACATACAGATTATTCATAAAATGATTATAATAGATACCATTTTAAAAAATTAAACAGAAAGTTTAGTACTAGATTAGCCACATTTTAGATGTGTAGGCTGTTGTTACAAAGTTAAAAAAATTTCAATTTTAATGTTGGTGATGTGAGATACTTCAAACTAGACAATTTGCTTGCAATAGTAATGTATTCTATTTTCAAATGACTGGAATCCAACAACTTATGATGTCAAATAATATGACAAAACAAAATATGAGCCAAAAAATTTCTAGTTTGGCTTTTTCACTAAAAGTTCTGAGTCTGTTAGACTCAGTGGAATATATATATATATATATATATATATATATATATATATATATATATATATATATATATATATATATGTATATATACACACTACCGTCAATTAATTTGAGACCAGTGATGAGAAAACAGTAATTCTATTAAAAATCAATTAAATCTATCAGTTATATTTTCGTTAATGTTTTTTTTTCGATCTCAGTGAATAAAGAAACTACAAATTAGTTCATGAAATATACTTTATTTAGTTTTCTTCACAAATATTTCTAAACAAATAGAAAACTTAACAAACATTAAAAAGTTAAATTATAAGGTTTTCATTATTTTGCACAAACTTTGGGTTCATCAAAATAACCACCACCTTTCTTCATTACTGCTTCACATATTCTTGGCATACAAAACTTTAATTTGTTTAAAGTTTCCATGGTTACAGCTTTCCAAGCCTTTTGCAGTAACTCCCATAAATGTTCCTCAGATTTTACTTGGAATTTCTTCACATACCGGTCTATTTCATCCCAAAGAAGCTCAATGGGATTGAGGACTGTGACTGCGCAGGCCAGTCCATTAAAGTAAGGGTTTTTTCTTGTACTAGTTGATTCAGATAATTTTACAAATTTTATATTTGTGCTTTGGGTCATTATCTTGCATAAAAACAGGCTGGCGTTGAACCACCATTCGATGAGCAGATGGAATGGCATGATTCTCCAAAAATTTTCTGTATTGCTCCTTTTTCATAATTCCACAAACTCTGATCAAATCTCCTATTTTGTGACCTGTAAAACAACCCCATACCATTATTGAACCTCCTCCATGCTTATCAGTAGGCACAATGCACTGCGGAATGTAGCGTTCATTCTGGTGCCGGTGTACAAATATTCTCCTGTTGCCAAATAATTCAAACTTGGACTCATCGCTCCATACTACTGTTTTCCATTGACTTATTGTCCATTTGGCATGTTTGCGAGCCCATTGTAGTCGTTTCACCTTGTTTGCTTTCCTTAGCAAGTTTTTTCGGCAGCTACACGACCTATAAGTCCAGCTTTCATCAAACAGTTTCTTATTGTCCGGACACAAACAAGTTTTTCAGCAGTTTCATTGTATTCTCTCATTATTTGTGGAACTGTTAATTTTCTGTTTGTCATAGATAATCTCGTAATACAACCATCACCATGTTCATCTATCTTTCTAGACTGTCCAGGTCTTGGTAAATCACAAAATTGACCAGTTTCCTTGAAACACTTGATTGTATTGTGAACTCCAGTCTTTGATATTTTCATTCTTTTGGTAATTTTTCTTTCTGAAACACCTTCGTCAAGTAAAACAATGCGAATTCACTGTTCAAAGCTTAATTCTTGAGTTGGAGCCATTTTAGTACGACAAAATAGAAACTAAAAAAAATAAACTGTTCAAATAATACAATATTTGTATATTCATTTGCAAGTCATTTTTTACTATACTGGATCTACATAAAGTATCTACAAAAAGCTACCAATGAGAAAAATTATATTTTCAATATCAATTACAAGTCATTAATCAAAATTAAGTAACAGTTAAAAATAATACTTGTATTGTCTTTTATGCTGGAAAAATTCAGCACACACACTTTTGTATACTTTTGTACATATCCTATTCTATCCACTTATTTATTGTGCTCTATTTATTTTTTATCCAAAAATAAAGAAGTGCAAATATGATAATCAGATATATTTATTTTTGAAATGTAAATACTGTTTTTAACCGCTGGTCTCAAATTAATTGCTGGTAGTGTATATATATATATATATATACACACACACACACACACACACACACACACACACACACACACACACACACACACACACACAGAGAGAGAGAGAGAGAGAGAGAGAGAGAGAGAGAGAGAGAGAGAGAGAGAGAGAGAGAGAGAGAGAGAGAGAGAGAGAGAGAGAAACAGATATAAAAAAGGAAAAGTCTAGAAAATCAACTTGAAAATCCCATTTTCAAGTTGATTTTCTGGACTTTTTATTAATTTTAGGTTTGACTTTTTGAGTATTTAGAAACTATACATTATATAGTTGTTACTTGCAGGATCAACTGTAGAACTAGTTTTTTATTCTTTACTTGTACTGCTACTGCATACTACAGTGTACAATGTGTTTCAGTATTTGATTTTATGTCTTTACATGTTGCATTGTAAATCAGTGGTTATAATGTTATTTTCTATATTTGTCTGTTTTCGCCTGTAGTAAAGCATTTTGTATAAATACTTTACTTTGATTTTTTTTTCAACTCTAATTTACTCCCAACAAGGCTGGAAGCAACCACTATTTAGTTTGGAGTAAATAGAAAATAAAGAATAGAGTTGAAAAGTTAAGGCAGAAGACTTGAAAAGTTGTAGGTTGTATGAATCAAGAAAACATGAAGATTCAAAGCTCCAAAGGTTTGAAGTGAGGAGAAAAAAACTTGACAAATAAAAGTTTTTAGAACATGCAAGGACAGATACAAATGGATGAAAAAGGGACAGATATAAAAGGATGTGACTTTGCTGAATCACGACTATATGGTGAGCAAATGCTGACTTCAATCTATACAAGTTTTTTTTTTGAAAAAAAGAAAGTAATGAAAAAGATGGCTGCTGACACAAACCTTTAGTCAATGTGTGGCCATTTTTTGCATGTTCTTCTTATATAGTCAATTGATGTATTTAATAAAGCCCTCTTTCAGTAAACACATCAATTGACTAAATAAAAGAATAGCCTCCTCAACTGTAATCACTCCCTTGGCCTTCAAGTTGTGAGCAAAAAAAGCTGTTGAGCTTAGATTGGTTCTGAAACAGGTCTGGATTTAAACCTGATTTACAAAATAGTTAGTTTTTGGCGCTAGCAGTAGAACTAGCTTAATTAAGTGGGATTAAACTATTGTCATTTATCTCTACCTAATCATTTTATTTTAAAAGAGAAATCATTTTATCGTATTTTTTCATTATTTTAATGTATTTTAGGTTACAAGTCGTGCAGAAGTTCATCAAGAATTAAATTCTTTTCGACGCAAGAATGATCATGCTCTTGTGATGAAAGGAGAATCTTTAGAGGTGAAACTGTTCTTCTTTTTTTTTTTTTTTTTTTTTTCAACTGGGTTAATTCTTCTCATACAATATATTTAAGTTTCATATTTGTTGTTGTTTTTTTAATTTTTTTTTTTTAATTGTTAATTTAACTAAAATGTTGGTGCGTGAGTTATTGATTTGCACATTAACGCAATTTATAATAGCCTCAATTTAAATATTTATAAATATTTTGAATTTATAATATTATAAGTTGACTATTTATAAATATATAAAAAGACTATTATAAATTGCTCTAGGTTGGATCACAGGATTCTAGAGGGCTAAGGTACATAGGAAAGAAAGGTGTTCCCCATTTATATAAAAAAGCCAAAATGTTGTTAAATAAATTTGTTCCTTATGTAATTTAATATATTTCTAACAAAGCTAATATATTATTTTCAATAAATAGAAAACAACATTTGGCAACATGCAATAACTTTTTTTTTCACAGCCATTTTCATAACCATTTCAATTCTCCCCCATCTTTATGTTTCCTTATTTACAGTTTTTTATCTTTTTCAACTTTTTTTTTTGTTTTCTGTTATCTGCCAACTTTGTAGTAAGCTTGTATTAAAATATATGTGTATATATATACATATATTTTAAGTTATTTTACTGTGAAAATCCAGGTCTTATTATTTTTTTGTATTTTTTATTATTCATTAAAAAAGTATATCTTTTGATTTAATGAATGAATTAATGAAAAATAAATGGTTTTCAAAAAACCTGATGAATATATATTAGAGATGTAGCAGAAGTGTATTGGGTGTATAACAGAGGTTTATCAGAGCCAGAGAATTAAAATAAGGCTTTCAATTCAGTTTATAAACAAATTTTAATAAATGTTTTAGTTTAACTTTTTAACCTAGATCCAAAGTACGCTTTTAGGAGTTTTTAAATGTACCTATATATTTTACTCAAAAGTTAAAGGCACATTGCATTTCTGACTTTTGATTTGAAAAAATGGTCCACGGCAGTCCAGAAAAACAACAACTTCACACGGTTTTGTCATAAACTTTGCTTACATTTCACTTTGAAAACCAGTTGTCTTCTCAATAAACTATGAGGTTGCCGATTGACACAATACCAAGTTAAAAATATTGATAAGCTTAAAAATAGTAACTACAATAATTCTGGTTATAACAATTGATTTTCCTGATTGTATATTTTAGTATATTTTTCTAAGCTTAGTAAGTTGAACTTATGATTTGAAATCTACAATGTTATTTAAACTTGATATCAACCTTGTTTTATTGACATTATTTATGTATAATTGTATGTAAAAGTTGCTAAGCAACATGCAATAAAACTATACTTAAAAGTTATTAACACTAATACTCTATAGAAATGTATTTTTATGTTCTTAGTGTCAATATATTTTCAAAGTGACAAGATATGTGGTTAGTTTCTTAAGATATTTACTCATAGTTTTGCCAAAACTATGAGTACAAAATGTGAAAAATTTTACTTCAAGGTTCAGACATAAAGATAACATTAACAAAGTCTTATTTTTAAAATACCTAAAACTAGCTAAAAATACTGTGTGCTGAGTAGTCAATTCTACAAAGTTAAGCATAGCTTTTTAAAAGTAATTTAAAGGAATGTTGACTTTTTATATTACATTTTACTATCTACAATCTTTGCTGTAATCCGCTTATTGTTGATAATGTTTGATAAATTTTTAACAAAAAACAAATTACTTTAATGTTTTATCTTATTTTATGATTTGATTTATAAGTTGAGCATTTCAACTAAATTAAGAAGTATATCCAACAAAGCATAATAAAGTTTGTTGAAAGTATATAAAAAACTATAAAAAGTTGTTATATGTAAAAACAATAATTAAAATTTAAAAATTTTCTTTTTTTTCTTCTTTTTTTTCTTCTTTTTTTGACTGACTTTATTGGTTACAATTCATAATGAGAGTTTATGATTTTTTATTTTTGTTTAGATGGTTATAAATCATTACGAGCATGAGTTTATGGAGTTAGCCATACAATGCCCATCTGTTGTTGTATGTCGGTGCACTCCTACACAAAAAGCTGATATAGTTCGATTAATAAGCACTCATACTGGAAAAAGAACATGTGCTGTTGGAGATGGTGGAAATGATGTGTCTATGATACAAATGGCTGATGCTGGAGTTGGTATTGTAGGAAAGGTGGCTTTGTAATTATATTTTTTTATATTTTTAAAATTTTAATTTTTTTTTGGATGTTATTAAAGTCCTTTTTATCTAGGTAATACCTGCTCAAACTCAAACCTTCAGTTTGAGTTTAGGCAGGTATATGTATTTATGCTTGTTATATATGGTTACAAACGTTATAATGAGATTTTTGTTGTTTTCAAACATATAAACTAAAATGAAAATGATCAGAACTCATCTGAATGAAGTTGCTTTTAATTGATTTTGTTTCTAACTTTAAATATTAATTATATGGTTTGAAAAAAATTGTTACATTTTTTAACTCCATTATAAAAATTATAATGATCTAATTTTATTATAATCAAAATAAGTTATTTAAAAGATCAAATGTGGTTTTTTGGGAAAAGAAATTTTCCCTTTTTATGTCTTTATATTTTAGCTTTGCTGCATTTTTAGAAACAAAAAAAAAAAAATATTTTTCAAAAAAAGTTACATCTGGGGTTAAAAGAGTATTTTTATTATTAATTCTATTGGTCAGTTATGGATTACTTATTACTATTACTATGGTTACAGAATTACTTCATACTTTAGTGGAATGTTACACGGGATTGTTGTACATTATATAATTAAAAAAGGTAAAATAAAAGGTGGCTTTCAGTTAATTTTTTCTTAAATGCTTTTAAAGAGCACAAAAAGTTTTATGATTTTATGAGATTTTTTTTTTATTTTCCCCAGTAGAAAAACAAAAGAAAATGAAAGATTAGTTCTTAAAAATAAAAAAAGATGTCAATATTCTTAAAAGAAAATATTATCTTTGTTAAATTATTGCTATTAAAAATTTTTTTATAAAAATTTTATTGTTTTAAGGAAGGAAAACAAGCTTCTCTGGCAGCTGATTTTTCAATAACGCAGTTCAGTCATCTGGGAAGGTTATTAATGTGGCATGGAAGAAATAGGTATTTTTTTATTTATAACAACATGGGTTTGGATTTGTTAAAGTTCATCTCTTAATTGTTTTATTGAAATATTAAATAATAACTTTACATGCTTTTTCATTTTTGCTTTAAGTTACAAAAGGTCTGCAGCCCTTGGTCAATTTGTTATACACAGAGGTTTAATTATCTCCGTCATACAGGTTAGTAATAAATTTATTATTATAATAACTTCATGCATGCTAGTTTTAGTTTATCTCTGTTATAAAATTTACACTCCATTTTTTAGAAGTTAAAAATTTTGAATTTTTTTACTAAAAAAAAGTTTAATTTGTAGGTATTTTTTGAGTTGTTTTAAATTTTTTTTAAATTTATTGTTATTGTTTATTTATTGTTTTAAATTTATTTTGGTAAAACAACTTGAAAAATAGGCTAAAAGCTTAGCAATAATGGAGTTAACATCGTCATAGAAATCATTAAACATTTTTTTAAATTTACTCATAGGCGGTGTTTTCATGTACATTTTTTTTCATTTCTGTACCACTGTATCATGGTATGCTACAAGTTGGGTAAGTTGTTTACTATAAGTTGGGTAAATTGTTTACTACAAGTTGGGTAAGTTGTTTACGTGTTTTTTAGTTCATATAGTAGAGTTCATAAAAATTCATAGTTTTGATATTTCATATGATATTTGATAATAATATTTAACTGTTAAACAAATTGTAATAATAATATTTAAAAACAAATTGTAATAATAATATTTAAAAACAATTTATTTAATATTTAAAAATAAATTGTAATAATAATATTTAAAAATAAATTGTAATAATAATATTTAAAAAAATAGTTCAGTCTAACAGCATGAAAAGCCTTATAAATTAAAAAGATATAGTAAAATATATTAAAAATTTTGGTTGTTATATAAAAGCATTCCAGTGTAAACTGCATTGTAACAGCATGCTAACTTGAATAATATTTACTTATGAAAGATACTAAATAAGACTTTCTTATTGCTTAGGTGACATTCTATTATATTGTATACAAGGCTTTTAATATTGTTTGTTTTGAGCATAAAAAATCTATCAATATCAAAAAAACCAAATAAAAAGATAGAAATAATCTGTGGTGGAAAGGTTTCATTAAGATATTGGCAAGTTTTGATATTTTGGAGAGTTGGATCAAACAGCAATAAAAAAACATCAATCAAACAGCATGAAAGTCAATAGGCATGCTACCATAGCCTCAAAACACTCCAAGGATTGATGCAGTATGTTTAATAATTGAATGATTGATGCAGTGTGTTTAATAATTGAAGGATTGATGCAGTATTTTAAATAAGATGCAGTTTAAAATAATCATAATTTTTAACTACTGTGGAAGGAAAAGAAGAAAATCCCTTACAAGAATCCCAAGGTCAAGACAAGTTGTGTTCATATTAAAGAAAAAAAACGTTCAGGATAAAAAATTTTTGGGTTAAAACTAAATAAATGCACACCATTAATTTTAAAATTCACATTTTAGCTGAAACTGGCTGTCTCCTTTCTTCTTTTTTTTTTTTTGTGCTCTTTTTTATTTTTATTTTTTTTTGTGTTAGCCGTAATCTGCAGACTTGATTATTAGTTTCATGCGTTTTTAACTCATATTAGTTTTGGTATATGATGTCATCATATAAATTTTTTTTCAAGATATTGTATTATTTTTTTTGCCACAATCACCAAATCATGTTAATTGTATAACTTTTTACTAAATCCCCCCAACCCCCACCCTCCTCCAAAAAAAAATAATTGTGATACAATTAAAAATAAAGTAATATATATGGTTTTAATATTTGAGTAGCGCAACTTGTTTTTAACAATCGTATAAAGATTTTTATATAAAAATATGTAAGAATATTTTATATCGAATTTATTTTTTATATTAACACTTTTCATTGCACAACTTGCATTTGTCAATTCCGGTAGTTTTTTAACTTGAATGAATGAAAGAATGTTAAGAGACAAGTTTTAATATGGCACGCTTTAAAAATTGGACATGAATTGACAAATGCCAAATAAAAAATGGTTTATAAAAGCGCACTACAATTATTTGACAAAAATATTTGTCTGTCAAGAATTGTTGCCAAAATATGAAAATTATTGCAATAATTAATAACCCATCTGGATTTTTTTTGCAAGGTATAAATTGTATAAAAAAGAGCACAAAAAATATATACTTCACTTTTTTATTGAATTGTAAATTTTTAATCGAACTTTAAAATGACTTTTATTGGATGACATAGTAATCCAAACACATCAGGTTTTCATATATCTTTTCATCGATTAATCTGAGACCCAATAACTGCAGCTATATGGAAAAAGTTAATTGGTATATATAACTGCAACAAAAGTGTAAGAATAACTTTTTTACATTTTGATGGTTTGTATTCGACATGCATACTTTTCCTTATTATTGACGAACAAGGCTGCTGCACAGAGAAACAAGTTGAGTGCGGTACTACCAGGGACGTGGTGGGGGTCGAACTCGGAACCTCTCGCTTATGAAGCGAGCGCTCTACCACTACACCACTACCGCATAAAGTATAAACTGAATAAAAAGCAAGTGACTTATATAAAACATAAATTGGCCTAAGTAGAAGCTAAATATAAAATGAATTATTAAATTAATAACTGTATAAATCAAATTAAATTAAAGTTAAAATGAATATTTGTACTAAAATATACAATGTTAGTTATAATATAAATATAAAAATAAAAAAATATAAATATATTTGTATATATAAATATACATAAATATAAAAAAACATAAATATAAATATATTTGTACTAAAATAAAGATAGTTATAATATAAATAATGGGAATTGCTATAAACATAAACATAAAATTCATAAAATTTATTTATATAAAAATACACTTTATATAAAAAAAATTGCATTAACTCTTTTGCTACCAACCATATTAAAACCTGTCTCTTAATATCTAAGAATGAATTTAATGTTTATGGCAATTCCCATTAAAAATCTTTTGAGGTATTAATATGCACGATATGAGGTATTAATATGCACTTTTATTATTAATATGAGGTATTAATAGGCTCAGAGCAAAAAGGTTCTGAGAATTTTGCAAAACAAGAAAACACAGTTTGAAAGTTGAAATGCCTTGCATATATCAATGATAATCCAAAATTTTCTCATACTTGACACAGATCATGCACAACTAAGCTAGCCAATTCATCAGAAGATTAAGTTTAAATCATATAAAACCCAATCTAAGTCCACATGGCATGCAGAGGACCAATTTTAGGAAAGTTCAACTATATTTAGGTACTACATCAAAGACTAAAAGTACTATTAGGTTTACTAAGTACTATTTACTAATTACTAAGTAAGTACTATTAGGTTTACTAAGTACTATTAGGTTTACTAAGTACTAATTACTAAGTAAGATTAGGTACTACATCAAAGACTAGAAGTACCAAACACTAGAGGTAATACCCCAAACATTATATAAGATTATTTTCTAATCTCAATATTCATCATCATGCCAGTTACAATATTTTTGCTCTTAGCCTGCAACTATTAAAAAAAAAATTATTTTTTTCAAGAGAGTTATTTGATTTTTAATATTTTCATAAAAAATGCTCTCAAAATAAGTTATAAATACATCAGGCACAAAACTGTTTTTTTTTATATGTGCTTTCTATACAAAAATATAGAATAGAATTTTTACTTTTGATAAAGTTTGGTTTGACAACAAATCACAATAAGTTGGTTGTGCTGCTGGATCAAATATAAACCTTATAACTATAAAATACTAAACAAAAAGTAATGTTATAAAATTTCAATTTATGTTGGTGTTGTGCAGTGGAAACACATTTTTTATTTCTATTATCATTTTCTTTCTTTTTGGAACATTATTTATAAAAATTTTAAATTAAAAACAAAAGAATCTTATTTGAAACTTGCTAATTGTAGATGTTTTTCATTGAAGTCTTAAAAGTTATATCTCCCTCAGACAAAATTTAAAAGTTTTGATATTATGTCAAGTTAATCTGACATAATAACTTAACATAATAATTATATAAAGATTATCTTGACATAATATCAAAACTTTTTAATTTTGTCACTTTTTAATGATTTATAAAAAAACAGCTTCAAACTGTTTTCATTAAAAAATAAAACTTTTTCAAAAACACAAAGTTATGTTATAACATGTTAAGTTATGCTATGACATGTTAAATTATGCTATGACATGTTAAGTTATGCTATGACATGTTAAGTTATGACTAAAAATATGCAAATTTAAAAGGACAAAAGTTTAGTTATTTATTTGTGACTGACCACAGAGTTTTTATTTACCAGAATTTTTTATAATAAATATGAAGAGGTACAACATGAACATTGATTACTGTGCCTTAGATTAAAAGTGGATAAATAATAAACTGATAAATTTTTCTTTTTGTAATTATTTTTATTTTGGTTTACAAATCTTGAAAAATAATTTGTATGATTTCCTGGTTCGATTTAATTTTAAAATACTATTAACAAAAAAGCATAAAGTTGTTGTGTTTCTGTGTACATAGAAATAAATGGTTAAATGAAGGCAGTTTTTATTACTTATGTATGCTAGAATTATTTAATCATAAAAGGTTAAATATAAAATAAATTATATGCAAACTCAACATTTAATGCAATATTGCATGAAATAACATTCAACTTGATCTTATTATCACATATATAGATTATTTTAGCATACACTTAAATATTTTTGACATTTTATTTTTGATGTTGTTAATATACCTTGTGATTATTTCATCATACCTGTGATTATTTCATCTTACCCTGTGAATATTTCATCTTACCCTGTGATTATTTCATCATACACACTAAATTATGTAAAAAAAACAATTTGTTTTTGTTGTATAGCTACTCTACAGTATATACAACAGCACCTGTCTTTTCACTTGTTTTGGATGTTGATGTTAGAGATGATATTTCGTTACGTTACCCTGAGCTGTATAAAGATCTTGTTAAAGGAAGAATACTATCTTACAAAACTTTTTTTATATGGCTATTAGTTAGCATTTATCAAGGTAAATGAAACTGTAATTATCATATTTTTTATTTGTTATTTAATTAATATAACATATATGTGACCTATTAATAAATTTAATAAATGTTGTCATATAGGAATATTATGCAAATATGATTATATAAATATAGCTATACAAATTACTTAGTCATTTTAAATAATTAAAATAAAATATTACTAAATTATCTGTATAGTAATATACAATAATAAAATTTGTATATTTGAGAATCTTCGATTTAAAAATGTTTCAAATTTAAAAAGTTCATTTCAGTATTTTATTTTGCATGGGATAGTAGAATGATCCCTTCAATATTAAATCATATAATTTCAACAAATAAGTGAGAGACAAATAGTTTCAATAGATAAGTGAGAGATAAATAGTTTCAACATATAAGTGAGTAATATAACATTTAAGTAAAATACTTTAGATTATTTATTTTGTAACGATTTTTATGTTTACATAATAAATCAAATAAACAAGTTCGTCAATATTTAAACTTGGTGCTTTAAAATATACAAGTTCTGACTAATGGGAGCTTCTGATATTTGGAAAACTATTATTCAGTTAATAATGGCTTTTTTTATTAAGGACTTTGTTTTTATCTAGGTGGTATAATAATGTTTGGGGCTTTGTTGCTGTTTGAAGATGACTTTATCCACATTGTTGCTATTTCATTTTCTTCACTTATTCTTACTGAGTTACTCATGGTAGCTCTTACTATTCGAACCTGGCATTGGCTTATGGTGTTTGCAGAGTTATTATCTCTTGCTATATATGTAATATCTGTGATTGTTCTCAGACGTGAATTTGGTAAAGTTACATTTATTTTCTATATAAATTTTAAATCTTCATTTTATTTATGTTAATGTCGATATGAAAGTAATTGGGTTCTGTATGAAGGTACTGATGTAGGTAAAAGTAAATTTATGAATAAGTATCTGTTAATTTTTTTATCGTGTCTGTATAAATTATGTTTTTTGCAATGTGTTAATATAATATATATTTATTATAATGCTAAAGCGAAGGCGTAACTACTGTGGAGCAGTTGGAGCAAATACTTCAAGCGCACAAGTTCTTAGAGCACAATTTTTTTTTTACATTCTTTTGATTTGCCATTAGAAACCTATAAGGATCTTGTCATCTCTCTAGCGTATGCAGTTATAAAGCAACCCCCTGCAATCTGCCAGCAACCCCCATCCAATTTATGTAATAAATTATATTGCATAAGTAGCAATTGAGATAATTAGCGGGCTTATAATTTACTTCGTAGGAGATCATAGTTTTCAATGGAATACCGCATAATTATCTTAACTTTTAAAGTTATCCACTTATCAAAAAAAATCTAAGGGATCGTCCATAAATAACGCAACGCAAAAAATATTTTAAAAACAGAAGTAGGAGATATTAAATTCTTTTACGCGGCGATTTTCATTTAACTTAATTTCCTATTTTGATTATTTATTTAAATTAAGACTCTGCGAGGGTAAACTTTTGATCTTTTTCTGTTTTGTTTATTACGAAATTTTGCGTTACGTAATTTATGGACGATCCCTAATGATATTCTCCTAAAAATGTCGTAACCATTGCAAATAAAAGAAAAAAGTTCAGAAAAGTTAAACAAAATTTATAGTTAATTTTGTATGTTTTATTTTTTGAAGCAACTGTTAATGTCTAGATTAGATTTGAATTTATAAATGTCTTGGTTAGAGTTGTAAGTATTTTTGCCAGATTTATAAACAAGGATTTACAATCAGTTAAACTCATTTATATATATTAAATAATCAGCTAAGTTTATTAAATCATGTTATTAAAAATTTCGCATAAAATAAACATGAAACAGTATATTAAAACAGTACAATAATAAAAACAGTATATTAAAAAAGTACAATAACTACTTATTAAAATTTTACGAGGCAACTGTGCTTTTAAAGTATATCTAAAAATTGCATAGATTACACAATGTAACAAAAAAAATAAAAATTTCTGTTTATCAAAGTTTTTTGATGTTTCTTAATTAATTTGAGTATGCTGAGTCTGAATATGACATTGGATTTTTTATTGCATCAATCGTTTGGTCGTAAAAAAAAAAAAAATCAATTAAACATATAATTAATATAAATCGTTTTGCATTAGATTCTACTTTAGTCAATATAAAACATTTACTAATTCAAAAGTGTTATGTTATGTTACAAAACTTCATGTTACATCATGTTTCTTACATATATTACATAATGTTACATTATATTGTATTGTAACAGTCTCTCACAATCTCAAAAAACACTAAAAGTGAACAGTAGAACGAGGTTTTCTTTTATGAAGTTTCTCGTCATCGCGTATCAAACACCAGATGTAGTCACCCATCATAGCTGCATCCCATCTGCCCTGGTATCTTTTCTCCATTGCAAGAATATCCTGATGGAAACGTTCCCCGTGCTCTTCACTCACATCACCCAAATTTGGTCTGAAAAATTCCAAGTGTGAATGCAGGTAATGCAGCTTTATTGACATTCTGCATTTCATATCTGCGTACCGTACAATTAAGTTTTCCACTATCTCTTTGTAGTTATCACTCTTATTGTTGCCTAAAAAGCTATGAACAACATGTCTAAATGCAGTCCATGCTTCTTTTTCAACAGCAGACATTTTGTCCTCAAGCTCCTTACATGCCAACATAACTTTAATCTGTGGACCAACGAATATACCTGCTGAAATTTTTGCATCTGACACCTTTGGAAACATCTGCCGAATATGCTGGAATGCTGCACTATCTGGGTTTAATGCTTTGACAAATTGTTTGATAAGACCAAGTTTAATGTGAAGGGGTGGTAGTAAGATCTTTTCAACAGGTATCAGAGATTGATTAATAACATTGTGCAAACCAGGCTGTAAATGTTCTCTCACTGGCCACTCACGTCTTGTGAAGTGCTGGTTTGCAGCCCTGCTATCCCATAAACAAAGAAAACACGAGTACTTTGTGTATCCTCCTTGCAGACCGAGAAGAAATGCTAGCATCTTAAAGTCTCCACATACATCCCACTTGTAACTGTCGTAGTTGATTTTCTCAAGCAACAACTTCACGTTCTTATAGTCTTCCTTTAGATGAACGGAATGAGCTACTGGAATCGAAGGAAATCGGTTTCCGTTATGGAGCAAAACTGCCTTTAGACTTCTTGTTGAGCTGTCAATGAATAATCTCCACTCTTCAGGATTGTGAACAATGCCAATGTCATTGAAAAGACCACGAACGTCATGACAATAGCACAGTGATTCTGATACTACATAAAAGTATGCGAATGTTTCATGTCTTTTTCGGTATTTGGAGGTTCTGCAGCTTGGATCTAATAAATTCCATTCTTTCAAACGTGATGTCAGAAGTTCTGCATTTGATTTAGTGAGACCTAAATCTCGTACTAAGTCATCAAGTTCTTGTTGGATAGGGAAATGAGGTGAATCATTCGGTTCCCTGAAATCACAATCATCATTGAGTTCATCCGGTGAGTCTACTTCAGAATGATATGCAGCTGCTTCTTCGGATTGAGGTGGAGTAGGAACAGGCAATTCATCACTGTGTGGAACTGGTCCAATAGAAGATGGTGTACTTGGATAAACTAGAGTCAGCCTATCTTTCGGTTTTTTATACTTTGAAATGTCAACAATGCAGAAAAAGCAGTCATCATGATGGTTCGTCGGTTCTCTCCATATTCTCGGAATCGCAAAGGGCATTGACTTTCGGATTCCACGCAGCCATCCTTCCAGAGTTGATCTGCAGCTACCACAACTGTAGTGTGGTGCCCACGATTTGTCCTGATCTCCCATAGCCATGCCAAAATAAGCATGATATGCAGTAAAGAATTTTGTACCACTGACAATCTTATGTTTAGCTTGTGTTGGACTAATATAGTAACCACAAACATAACAGAATGAGTCAGGACAAAGCTTGCAGGATCTACTAGACATATTCACCACTTCATGTAACAGTTGTAATTAGTTAAACTGAAAATAAACACACGAATATAGTTAAAATCAGCATATATATATAATGTTTTAATTGCATTACACATATACGAAAACTCCGAAATATACTTTATGCTTTTTCTCAGGAAATCTTGATGATAGAGAAAAACCAATGGTACCACTGAAATCAGCATACAAAAATTATGTAAGAAACATTAAAAAATTAACATAAACAAAAATGTTGTTACATGGTGTTATAAAAAGGAAGCAACTTTAACATAGGTTTTTGGGTTTAAATAGTGATTCCAGTTTTGTTGCTAAGTTGTTGTTAAGATCAGCAATTTTTGATAACTTTAAATAAAAATGCAATTTTAAAATGCTTTATGTTATGTTATATATAAGCAATACAAATCGGTTATATCAAATGAAAGAAGATAAGATTTAAAAAATAAATGAGACATATTTGAAACAGATGAACAATTTTTTTGAAAATTCACTCAAAAATTAGTATTGTTTAGTTGTGTACCACCTTAATATTTTTGAAAAAGTAATATCTTTTATTTCAACTCTAAAAGCCCTATGAAAATGTGCAAATATCTTAACAAAACCCTGGGGTGACATCTATATTGATTTATTTTTTTGTAAAGTTTCTTAAAAAATTACTTATTAGCTATTTCAAATGTTTCTTAGATCAAAATTTTATAATGACTGGAGCTTTTTATTGGAAAGTGACCGTAATTACGCTTGTCAGTTGTCTGCCATTATATATACTAAAGTTCCTCCGAAGAAAGTTTGCACCACCAAGCTATTCAAAATTAAGCTAACTCATTGGTTTGTCGCGAGGTTTGATATATTTTATCGAAATGGAACGAATTATACGATTTAACAAAAGTTTTTTGAAGAAAAGTATAAATATTACTTTCATTATTTTTTAAGTTTTTATACTGTTACTAAGGTTACTGTTATTATTTGGTAAGCGTAAAAATTATTTTATAGGTTTTATTTTTAAATAGATTTTGATGAAATTAATCGTTAAAATCCTCTTTTTTTAAATTATTTATTCTTTAAAGTCTTTTACTTTAATGTATTTAAATTCATGTATATTAACACGATCACTTTGAGAAATCTATTTAATATACAATTAGTGCAACAAAACGAATATTTATATTTTGGACAGACTATTGAAAATTTTATGAGATTGCTTTTGAATTTTTTTAATTTATTTGCGTTATTTTTTATTTTATGTTTATATTTAAATCAATAGACAAATCAACTTTATTTTTATGTATTTAATTAATTGCGGTCGTTCGAAAGGTTTGGTACGCGCGCTCTATTAATTAAAACTTTTCAATTACAGTTCCTTTCCGTAAAAATAAACATGTTAAAAAGTTACGGTTCTTAAATAAAATATGTGATGCCATGTGTCATTTCTCTAATTTGATTGTGCAATTAATTTCAGAAAAAGAGGCCAGTAAGTACAAAAATTTAAACTAGTTTAAAAAAAAAAATTCATAATTTCATTTCTAAATAAAAATATCTTGTTCCTGCTCAAGCATTATCAGACCAAAAGAGGTTGAAAAAGGTGGAAAAGAGATGTAATGTTGTATATTGTTTATAACTTCACTGTAACGAAGTTCGTTTTAGAATGACAATATGGAGCATTGCTTTATTTTCTTTCCTAAATCAAGATAAAAAGTCCTATGTTCAAAAAGCCTAATGTAACGAAATATTTAAATATAGGGGAGAATGACCTAAAACGGGCTCCTTTTCAAAAAACGATAGAATCAGCTATCTATAACCAACCGAAAATTACTAAGTATTTTTCAGGAAATTCAATCTATGCTCTACAATTTAACATCAAAAAAATAAAGGTGTGGCTATGCCTTTCATTAGGAAATAACCGTTGAACAAAGAGATGCTATGGGGCCCGTTTCACCCTTGAGGTAGCCTAAAATGGGCCCCTTATTTAATTTCTGAATAAAACCTAATTATTAAACAAAAATTGACTGTAAATCATTGATGGTACATAATCTTCTGTTCATTGTTCACATTAAAATTTGAGACTCGGAGTAAACTCAACTGAGGCAGAATGTACAATGTGCCTAAATTGAAGTGACAACTCTCGAACTAATCTTGTGCAAATTAAAAGATAATGTGTTTAATTTTAAAAAATATCAAAAAACATAATAAACATAAGTGCTTTTTATAATTGCAATAAACATAAATACAATATTTAGCTCAACAAAATTTGAAAGTGGTCTTTTCAAATATATTTGAAAAAATAAAACCTCAGTTTTATTTGTTACTTATAGCGGTAAAGATTAGTTATCTTTATTGTTCAATTCTTCAGCACATAACACTGCTTTTTTTATTGGGTTTTTTATTTTTATCAGTTTCTTTGATGAAGTGTGATCTTTTTTTGACTTTCGTAATTTTTTTTTTCTTTTGCTCTTTTGATTTCTGTTAATAACTTTCGGTTTTCTTTTAATAACATTTTTATTGTCTTTATATTTTGCTTTTCTTGCAAAAGATATTTGTATGGACTGCTTGTCAAAACAGCAGTAAACCCTTGTGCTGATGATTTTTTTTTTCAAGGAGTAATAATCTTTGGAATAGGAGAAACTTTTGTCAAGGGAAAATATTGGTTTTTATTTGATACTGTTGGTGGAACAACTGGCTCTGAAAAGTTGAGACTTTGTGTCAGAACTTGATTAACAACTGGCGTTACAACTTTTGAGGCCTGAAGCTCAATGAGCAGATCCTCATTTTGAGCAATGTCTAGAATCTGCTGTGGCGAGATTAATGTTTGACCAGGATCATCTTCTAACGTTATTTTTTTATTGAGCAACTGCAGAGGAATATCAGTTGAAAGTGCTGAGGCAAAATCATTGTCTGTAAAAACATTTCGATTTATCGGGAAAATGCCAGTCTTAACGAAACCATTAACAGCAGTGATGGCAGATGCTGCTCGCAAATAGCTATTATTAAACAGTTCGGCTATTTGATAAGTTGTTACAACTCGTCCAGGATGATTTCTCAGCCAATTTTCAACCTCTTGTGCATAATAAGTCATTAAAGGCTTCATAAAAGCTACATCTAAAGGTTGAAGTCAATGGCTACAATGTGGTGGAAGACACATAACGTTAAACGTAAAAGAAAATAACGTTATTTTGACGAGCTAGATTAATTACTTTTAGATTTGAAGTATGAGTTTTATGCCCATCTAATATTAGCAAAACAGGTTCATGCTCTGTTGGGTTAGCATGCTTTACAAAGTGCATGAACCAAGTAACAAATATATAACTTTGCATCCAACCTGATGGGTGACAAACAGCAATTGAACTGGGCGATGCAGCATCCATTAGTTCAGATTTCATGTGAACTCTTGGAAAAACAAAAAGAGGTGGCACAAAATTGCCTGAAGCACTCATGCAGATTTCCACTGTAACCAACTGCCCGTGCTCAGCAGAAGTTAGGCATCCAACCTGTTTCTTTCCACGAATAGCAACCACTTTTTATGGCTTATTTGGAACAGTAGTAATGCCTGTTTCATCAACATTATAAACACAATCTGGAAAAAAGTGAATAATAGCTGATGACATAGCTCAATAGCTGATGACATAGACCTCTCACTCCAACACTGCCTTTTTTTTTTCTTACATATTTTCCCATATCTAAAACAAGAGGAATCGATAGAAAAAAAGCTTATAAAATCAGTCCAATTCAATCAAACTATAAAAAAAACGTCTTTGGATGTACATTTTACGCTAAAACTTTTTTGTAACTATATATAACTCTCTATATATTGTAATTATATTTAATATAATTACAATATATAGAGAGCTATATATAATCTTGTAAATATATATTAAAAACTCTTTAAAAATATACTTAAAAACACACAAAATATAAAATAACATTTAGATTCAGTTCAATATTATATATTTAAATAATATGTATACATTGTATTTAATAAGGATTGATAAAAAATATTGCCAATTCTATAATTAAGTAAGATTTACATATTTTCACAAAAATTACAAATTATAATCAATATTCAAATATATATGTAAATAAATGACATGAATGAAAAATTTTTAAAAATACAAATACATAGCTGTTGCTTTAAATTACAATAAAAAATAGCAAAGGAAGTCGTTGCAAATTACCTTTTTCAAATAAAAATATTTATGAAACCCGTTACTACATTTATAATATTGCCAATTTATTCTTTTTTTAACTGACACTAAGCTGAAATATTTTGCCGTAAAATCTTGCTAATTGCACGGGTGAAATGGGCCCCGGGACCCATTTCAACCGGTTTGGAGTGTGTTATTGATATTTAGTGAAAACATAAATTGTTAGACTATTCTCATAAAAATCTTGTGCCAATAAAAAAATAACATGTTAAAGCTTTAAAAAGTATCAAAATAGCACAATAAACATAAGTGTTTTTTACGATTATAGTAAAAAATATTTAGCTCAAAAAAAGTTCAAAAGTACTACTTTCAAATATTCCTTTTGTCAAAAGATAACAATGAAAAAAACTATTTTACGAATGGTTTTCTTAAATGTTTATAGTCTGCTGCACAATATTCTACAGTTAAATTTATAACAATTATCGTACAAGCAAGAGATTTGATAGGGGCCCATCTCACCTTAAGGGCCCGTTTTAGACCACTTTCCCCTATTCGTAAAGTGGTGCTAATAACTTTAAAATAATAGAACAGATTTAAATGTGCAAGGTCTGAAGGATAAAAGTTCTGAAAATGGTAAAAAATCTTCAATAACAGGAAATTAAGTTCCTATCGTATCTTTACTTAAGAGACCAACACACCTATCCAAAAACGGTCCCAACCTCATTTTTGAGGACCAAAAAAACGACCGATAAGGCATTAATCTGCAAGGTCTCAGGTATCACCAGATGTAAAAATTAAAATCTAATCTCTATAGCCAAAGGAGAAACACGCATTTAAAATTTTATAGCAGTTTGCGCTACTGATCGCACTTGAAGCCCCGTTGTAAATAGTTTTTAAAAAATATCAAAAACTCTTTACATATATGTGTTGGCTTTAACCTGACAAAAAATCTTTAACACTTGTGGTTTGTGAACAGGGACCTAAAGTATAAGCACTAAAAGCCTCTTTAAAAAGAGTCAACGGATGCTTTACGTTTTTATTCTAACCTTATTATCGACTATGGAAGTTTCAAAATTTAATAGAATGAAGCCTTGGCATGTATCTTTTAGGCAAAAAAAAATAGAAGCAAGATATCTTTTATCTGTGCAAAGATAAGGCTCTTAAAGTAGGAATCTCGCCTATGAAAAAATGGCCAAAATATAGCAGCTTTTTGTGGTTTTTATGCTTTTTAAAGATTCAAAGTTACATAAAATAACTAATTAGCTCGTCTTATCAATTATAAAGATCGACTTGCTCATGCCGAACCACTTTTATTTCAAATGAAAATTCTTAATATTTATCAACTGAATATTTTTAATATACTTTCTTTTATCTATAAATGTAAAACTAACGCATCTCCTGTTTCCTTTCATAACTTATATACCTTGAAAGAAGCAAATAAATAAAGGGTGTTTTTTTTTAGAGGTATAGAACTTTAAATTGCAATAAAACAACGATGGATTATTCGATTGACAAGAATTTTTTTTTATTAGAAAGATAATCTTGTGGCATTACATTTTAAATATAATTTCTGGCATATGACCGCCACGGCTGGCTCGGATGTAGTCCAATCTGGACGTCCAATTTTCGATGACTTTTTCCAACATTTGTGGCCGTATATCGGCAATAACACGGCGAATGTTGTCTTCCAAATGGTCAAGCGTCTGTGGCTTATCCGCATAGACCAATGAAAGTAGTCTAGCGGTGTTAAATCACAAGATCTTGGAGGCCAATTCACAGGTCCAAAACGTGAAATTAGGTGGTCACCAAACGTGTCTTTCAATAAATCGATTGTGGCACGAGCTGTGTGACATGTTGCGCCGTCTTATTGAAACCACAGCTCCTGGACATCATGATTGTTCAATTTAGGAATGAAAAAGTTTGTAATCATGGCTCTATACCTATCACCATTGACTTTAACGTTCTGGCCATCATCATTTTTGAAGAAGTACGGACCAATGGTTCCACCAGCCCATAAAGCGCACCAAACAGTCATTTTTTCTGAATGTAACGGTGTTTTGACATACACTTGAGGATTATCTTCACTCCAAATGCGGCAGTTTTGTTTGTTGACGTAACCAATCAACCAGAAGTGCGCTTCATCGCTAAAGAAAATTCGCATATGAAAATCGGGAACTACGGCAATCTCGTTTTGGGCCCATTCGACGAATCTACGCCTTGCTTGATGATCGTTTGGCTTCAATTCTTGCACGAGTTGGATTTTGTAAGCAAGCATACCAAGATCCTTCCGCAAAATCTTCCATACAGTGGATGGACACAGATCCAATTCCTGTGCTCGATGGCGGATAGACTCATTCGGGTCTTCCGCAATGCTACGCTCTACAGTAGCAATAGCTTCTTTTGTACGCACCGTACGGCGTCTCTGGGGATGCGAGTTATCAATAAGAGTAAACGTGGTGCGAAAACGTTCCATGGTTAATCGAATTAACTGCTCTGATGGATGATTTTGTCGAGGATAAAATGGACGTAGTGCGCGATACGTATTCCGCACAGAACCATTATTTTCGAAATAAAATTGAACTATTTGCAAGCGTTGTTCAGGCGTGAGTCTATTCATGATGAGTTGCCAAACCAAACTGAGAATAAATCCCTTGTCACCTGTTAAATCGGTCGCCATCTTGAACAGTAATGCCAACTTAAAGTTCTATACCTCTAAAAAAAACACCCTTTATAACTTAAGAAATAATAATCTAGTTCGGCAACCTTTTTCTCTAACTAATTTTGGAAAGTCATGTATCGCATTTCGAGGAGCTTTTTCTTTGGAACAAAATAGTTTTAAAAAACTTTGATTTTTCCTTTGAATGGAATTACATTTCATACACAAAAGAACTGATTGAAATAATTTTATGTTTTGAAGACTTATCTTTATATTTTTAACATTTATAAAAATATGAAACTTATTATATAATGTAATATACAATAATATCGGATTCACTATATATGTGTTTATGAAATAAGTACTATTTTTTACAAACTTTGTATTTATATATAAGAATATATTATAATTTCTTTACAAATTTATTTATATATTTTTACGAAATTTATGTTTTTCGCAAATTATTTTTTTGACATTTTTGTTTTATTCTTTATTTAATGTTATTTTAATGCAATTAATATTTACAAGCGGTTCTTGATGATAAGACCTAAAGGTCTTCTGCGAGTCTCCGCGTTCGATTTGTTATGTTTTTTTATTTTTATACTTGTATATTTTATTATATTTGTTATTGTATAACGATTTTTTAATTGTTACAGTAAAACAATTTTTTTAATCTTAACTATCTTATTGTATAAATTTATTTAATATTTAAGAAAAGAACAAAAAATTCGAAAAAAAAAAAAAAAAATTTAGTAACAATATCATGTGACTAGTGGATATGGGATTCTACGGTTGTTCGACTTCACATTTGTGTGTACTTGTCTGCAAAAAGAGTGCTTTTTTTATCCAAGATTGTATAAAATATGGGGTAGAAAATACATAGTTAGAGGCATTTTTTCTAATTGTTCTGAATTTAAAACACATAAAAATCTCTTTATATTTTAGTTGTTAAACCCACCAGTTTGCTTTGTTATTTTTGTTTAAAATGACTGACCAAATATTAGATATAATAAAAACTTTTTTCATATTGTAAAAATTACTTTAGAATTGTAAATTTAAAATTAATTGGTAATTTATAAATTAATTTCAAAATAAATGTTAGAATCAAGTTTTTTTAAATAAATCAAATATGTATAACCTTATTGTGTTTTTTTTCTTGTATTGAAGTATCTCCTAAAATCTTTTATTGCTTTGATCAAGTTTTTCCTACTATTTAAAAATGTGAAAACAAATGTTTCTTATTTTCCGGGAAAAGCCACAGCATCAAAGTAATTACATCTAAGCAGTCAACAGCCTAAACAACTAAAAATATTTTTTATCAATACAAGCTTGTACTGAAGTTATTTTTCAAAGATCAGTTTTTTAACCACTAAAATGCCATATAAAAGAAAAACTCATCAAGATTGTCGGCAATTTGTATGCTTCTTCTGTTTTTCAAAAATTGACAGGCATGTTTCTGATTTCATTAAAGAAAGAATACTAGGTATTGACATACAATTGAAAACTGTTGAAAATTATTATGTTTTGTTAATTTGTTAATAAATATGTAAATAAAAATATCTTTTTTTTTACAAAGCTATAAGGCATTTTTTTGAAACCATAACCCGTAATGATTTGTATTTTATCTAAGTGAACGAAAGTCTATGCAAATATCTAACAAGTAAACTTCAAGTTATGTAAGTTATTAAAAATTATATCAAATTTTGTAGATTTACTTTAACTTGAAAATTTCTTTGCGGTAATATCTACTTAATTTTAATTTATAGCATTTACCGGGTTTTTCATTCATTTAAAACAAACAGTTTTTGGTCCTCAAAATCGTTGAAAGGTGGAGAAGTCTACATGAAAAATATCAAATTTTCAAACTAATTGATAAATAATCTTGTAACGAAAGTTTTATAAAAGATGATATTTGTTTTAACTGGCATGAGAGAAAAAAAATTTGAAATTTTATTTGAATATTCAAATTCTTGAAAAGAATGTGCAAACATAAAATATTATTATCCGAAGCATAGCTCTCAGGAAAAGCTACCTTAAGAATTGTTTTGACCTCTACATTTTACAACCAGAATCTAAGCACGGTTCTAGGTCAATATAAATTAATCATCCAACTATTAATGTTTTCTTTTTTAATTTTTACCTTGGTTATCTAAAACAACAAAATCTGCTGTTTTAAGATACCTTATTAATCAAACTAAATATACCTTAAATTTGGTGCAATATGAATTTAACTAAAATTAGATCCACTAAAACTTAATATGTCAAAAGTCTTCAAAAAGGCTTATCCTAAAGTGAAAGTTTTTATTGACTGTACTGAGTTATTTTGTCATGGACCTTCCAGCCTTGCAGTTTAAAGTTGTTGTTTTTCACACTATAGGTATTATTTTCCCTATAAAAGGGTAGTTGGCATTGCTCTACACCTTTTCAAAATGTAATTGAGAACTTGGAAGTTGTAATTAAGAAACCTAAGATGTAATTTAGAAGATGAGAGTTGTAATTGAGAAACGTAAGATGTAGTTTAGAACATGAAAGTTGTAAATAAGAAATCGTAAGATGTAATTGAGAAGATAAAAGTTGTAATTGAGAAAAGTATAAAGTATACAAAGTTCTTTGTATTTTGAATTTTGTAGTCCTAATATACTTTGTAATTTAAGGCTGGAAATAATAATATAATATCAATAAAATATAAAAAGTCATGAAAAAGGCATTCGAAGTATAGGCGGTAACTGGAAAAATCATATTGGGTGTCAATTAAAACTTTCTTTTATTTTTGTTTGTGAAAAATTTAATTAAGATTTCAGATGAATAATAAATAAAATACAAATAATTTATTTACATAAAAATTTATAATTTATATTCAAACAACGTCATTAAAAACCATTGCAATATTCAGTTAAGCACCAACTTGGACGTCTTCCATATTTAAAATCGTTGCGTAATGTGTGGTCGTATGTTGTACAGCGCGTGTTCAATCACCTCCCATTATTGTATTTTTTGCCGTAGTTACAATTCTTTCTAAATACTGCATTCGTTGTTCCATAATCCCAGCACTGAATACAGGTGGAATGCGAATATCATTTTTAACGTTTATTTTTATTTTGGACCAAATAGCTTCCACTGGGTATAACATTGGGCTGTAGGGTCCGAATCGTAACAACTGAGCCGGAGAATTTTCGAACACTCTTTACAAACAAGCGTGACATGGAGCATTGTCTGTTACGACAACCAAATCCTCTAAATGATTCCCGGATGTAACCCACTGGTTAAACAAAGCCAACATCCACTCGTTACAAGAATCTGCTTTAAATGATCCTCTGCGAGTTTCCATCATGACAAAATTTGTTGTTGATATAGCTGCAATCAAATGTATGTTTGCACCTTTAAAAAAAGTATTTTCATTATTGCTCTATTCCCCTGTTTGGCACTTTTATGCACCCCTGTTTGACACATAATTGCTCTTTTCCCCTATTTGGCTCCTTGCGTTTTTCTATAAAAAAGATTAAAATTTGTTTCATCCAACCAAACTATCTGATGACCATTTGTGATGTGCTCCAAACATATTCAGCTCCTTTATGTTTGTTTTCATTGCAATTCATTGTAGTAATTCATTGTCTGCCGTCGAGATAATTGGCAATTGTGGTCGTGCTGATGCTAGTATTAAATTATCCTAATATCCTTATTTTAATGGCTACCAATGTCAACTGACAGTCACTTTCAATCCATGTTAGTGTTTCTTCGATTTGATCATCGGTTAAATTTTTTGGTTTAAAACCACCTTTTCCAATAAAATTTAAATTTCCGCTGCGGTTCAATTGTATGCTGTCTTTATATTTGACACCTAAAGTTTGTGCCAGAGTCACCGAATCATCGTTTCGCTCAGCGCTTTCAATTTCTTTTCTTCCATCATTCGATGAAGATAAAACAAAAAAAAGATGTTTTCTTTCAACTTGTTCAGCTGTATGTATTTCATGTCTACAAATTGGAATAGGTGGTTCTGGTTGTTCCAGAAGTGGTTGTAAACAAATTTGGTGAAATAAATGCTTGCACGGATTCAATTTAATAACAAACTTTCTACTCATAGTGTGTTGACAAATAACACAATAATCTTTCAATACCATTACTGTATTACTGTATTGCTGGTGCATACAAATGCTAAATTTGATATTATTAACTTATTAAAATGTATTTCCAAGAATTCTTTTATAATGACCTTTAAGCTTACATTGAATTCGTGATTACAAATAATTTTTTGTCATTTACGTATAACGATTTCTTAATTACAACTTTTGCTTTTCAAATTACATATTGCTATTTCTTATTTACATGTTGGGTTTCTCAATTGTATTCTAAAATTTCTTAATTACATGTTGTGTTTCTTAATTACATATTATTACATATTGCGACTTCTACATTACATGTTGTATTTCTCAATTACATCTTACTTTTCTTAATTAAAACTTTCAAGTTCTCAATTACATCTTACTTTTCTTAATTAAAAATTCTCAATTTCATCTTGAAAAGGCGTAGTTCAATAAGTATTGTTAGTGCATAGTTATAAGAAAGATATAGTTTGGAAGCGAACAATAGCGCATTGTTTTAACTCTTTCATACTGTTTTTTCTCGTTTCCGGACTTCCGAACCTGCACAAAAAGATTGTTGTTGTTAGCGGTTGCCTGTTATTTTTTAAAGTTGTCTTTCTATTTTTATTGAAATTGATTTTTTTTGATATGCCTGGTGAAAATTGTGCAATATTTGGTTGTTCAACTTCAAGAAGACACAAAGGTATCAGCATTTTCAAAGTTCCTACTCCAACTAATGATGCAAATAAGAAATGGAGTAATGAGCTTATTAACGTAATTACTAGAGACAGACTCATCGATGATTCTTTGAAAAAACGAATTGATTCCTTCAACATTTATATTTGCGAGCTTCACTTTACTGAAGATCAATTTTGGGTTTACTCATCTCGAAAAATTTTAAAGGATGGAGCATTGCCAACTCTAAATCTCCCTAAGAAAAGTAATCAATCACAGCGAAGTTCAATATCCATTACAAAACGTGAGGAGTTTTTAGTGACGCAAGAGTTAATTTCTCGAACTACAACGTCATGTTACAAATCTTTTGATGATTTTACAAAACGTATTTTAAAGCTCTCTCTTGATGATTGTTGGAAAATTTCTTTGGATGATAGATTTATAGTAATTACTTGTAATTCTCCAGAACATATTTTACCAAAGTATGAAATTTATGTCGACGAGTTGCTAGACTATTGTGTAAGAATTTTTGGTTGGATGTTACCAATAGATCATCTTTTGTACCTTCAATATAAAGGATCTTTTTTAAATGTTTCTTTATCAAAATTTATAAGTCATATTGAAACTCTTGTTCTTTGTCCTGGTGTTGAAGTAAAAAGTTTAGACTTAATCAACCAAAACTTTAAATTTAAAAAGCATGTTATAACTAAAAAAATTTAACTACTTGCTTTTTAAGCAACTTCCTCTTAAACCTAGATTAAATCAAGATGAGTTTTATTGTTCACTTAATTGTAATATTTTAATAAAATCCCAGAGTTGTTGTTATTCATGTCATTCTTTGCAACTTAAAACTAATTATGAAGTAAATAATAAAAATAAAACTTTAAACCAACCTGCAAAGCTGAATGCTCCTCTTAAATTTACCTCCACCGAACAAATTAAATTAAGTTTGCAACAACATTGTTTAAAATGCAAACAGTTGGAAAATCAGATTGAACATATGAAAACAGTTTTGAATATGGAAAGTGAAAAAGTTAATTTAGAACTTGATCAAGACCTTAAAACATTGTACTCTGGTTTTAATCAAAAAAATATTCCAGACTTCATGAAACTATTTTGGAATGAGCAGCAAAAGTATATTAAAGCTTCTAGCCCCTGTAGTGTAAAATATCATCCAATGATAATAAAATTTTGTCTCAATTTAGCAGCTAAATCTTCGTCAGCATATTCTGATTTGCGTTTTGATAGTAAGACTGGTTCAGGATTTTTAGTTCTTCCAAGTTTACGCACCTTGAGAGACTACAAAAATTATATACATCCTTCAAGAGGTTTTAATCCTCAAGTCATTAATGATCTTGCAAATAAAACTTCTAACTTCTCTAGTTCTGAACAATTTGTTACAATTCTGTTTGATGAAATGAAAGTTCAAGAAGATTTGGTTTGGGATAAATACTCTGGTGAGTTAATTGGATTTGTAGATTTAGGAGATATTCAAACTAACTATGCAACACTTAAAAATGTGAGAGAGCTAGCCTCTTATGTTTTAGTTTTTCATGTTAAAAGTATAGTAAACCCACTTTCCTATAGTCTAGCAACATTTGCCACAACTGGAGTAACATCGACACAACTTATGCCAATATTTTGGAAAGCAGTGCGTTATCTGGAGAGTATAAATTTGAAAGTCATAGCTGCAACTGCAGATGGTGCATCTCCAAATAGGAAGTTTTTCAAAATGCATAAGAAATTAGATGGTGGCTCAGGGAAAAAAATTATATATTGCACTAAAAACTTATTTAGTAATGATAATAGATTCATCTTTTTCTTTGCAGATGTACCTCATCTAATCAAAACTTCTCGAAACTGTCTAAGTAATTCTGGTTCTGGATGTAAATCACGCTACATGTGGAATAGTGGATTTTTTCTTCTTTGGAATCATATTTCAACATTTTATAATTCTGATTTAGAAAGAGGTTTAAAACTTGTTCCTAAACTAACAAGCGATCATGTAAACTTAACACCATATTCTGTGATGAGGGTATGTCTTGCATCCCAAGTATTGAGCGAAACAGTAGGAAATGTTTTAAAGCAGTTTGGACCACCAGAAGCTGCTGGAACTGCAGAATTTTGTTTAATGATGGATATGTTTTTTGATTGTTTGAATGTAAAGAACAGTGTTGAGCATATAACAAAAAGAAAGCCATTTTTAAAACCTTATGAATCAGTAGATGATTCAAGATTTGCTTGGTTAGATAACTTCCTTTTATACTTTAAATTGTGGAAAGAATCTATAGATCAACGAGAAGGAAGTTTTGATGAGAGCTCAAAATCAAAAATGTTTATTTCTTCTCAAACTTATGAAGGTTTGCAAATTACAGTGCATTCATTTAAAGAAGTTGTTAAATTTTTACTTGAAAATGGTGTTCGATTTGTATTTTCTGAAAGATTCTGCCAAGATGACCTTGAAAACTATTTTGGAAGACAACGTGCAATTGGTCGCAGAAAAGATAATCCATCTATCAAAGATTTTGGCTACAATGACAATACAATCAAGTCACAATTTTCAGTTCGTCCAATTACTGGTAACATTCAATCTACTAACAATAATATCATGGATATTGAAAATAATCCTTTACCGAAAAGAAAAAAAAATAGTTCAAAGTTAATTCAAATTACAAACCAACATTAAGTTCTGCTTTTTCACATTTATTAATTGAAATAAAAAGGTTATTTTCATAACCACAAAGTTTTAAAAGCATTATTTGTCATTATATTTATAATGGTAAGAGTATCTATAAATGAATTAGTATAAAGGCATTGTGTTTTTCTTCAAAAAAATATTTCTAAACAAAATACGATTGGCATATTTTATTAAAATAAATTGGCGGGCTTCCATCAAGTTCAAGTAAGTTAAACTACTGATTTTGGACCCCCTCCTGAGGGTTATTTAAAAGGAAAATTATTTTTTTGAATATTTTAGGGGGCGCGGTTTGACTGTTGTAGGGGACATGGGGGTCAGCTTGCCCCCCACGTCTTAGACTAATTCTGCCATAGGTATAGTAAACATTTAAAATAAACAAGATCAATACTTATAATTTTAATTCACTTGGAATAACATTTGCTTGTTTTCTATTTGCTTGCATAATTATTTATAAGTAAATAAAGGGGGACTGTGACCGACGGTCGCAGGTGTGATCAAAGTTTGCTTTGAAAAAATATATGTTAAATGAAAGCGATGAAGTACTTCATCACTTGTGTGACTATGTAGTGATGAAATACTTTGTCACTACAGTCATAAGAATATCTTTAACGTAACTAAAATTAATTCATTTCAATAAAATTTTATTTTATTGGCTCAGCCAGTACCGTAGCAACTGAAAATTGCCCCATGCGAGTAAGGTTATTGAGGTGCAAAAAGAAACAATTCTTTTCTATAAATAGCTCTTTTTAATTATTAAAAAATATTTTTATTCTTCCTTATGAAAATCTTTTTAGAAAGATATTGCTACTAAATGTCACAAAATTATTAATAATTTTGATCTTAATAATTTTTGGTTTAAAAAAAATTGATTTTTTTCAATTATTTCTAAAATTTGTATAAAATTCTGGTTCTTTTGAGACCCAAGTTGATATACTTTTTGAGAAAAAAAAAAAACTTTTATTAGGGAACTAAGGTATAATCAAGGTTCATGGGGTGTGTAACCTCTTTCAACGAAAACAATGACATTTTATATATATATATATATATATATATATATATATATATATATATATATATATATATATATATATATATATATATATATATATATATATATACTTACTCTTGCCAACTATAGTGAGCAAAACATGATAAAATATGTAACCTTTCTTTAAGTGTGTTTTTTTTTAGAAAATTTTAGTTTATTTAGTAGTGTTTTTTTAGAAAAAGGAAAAATAATGAAAAGAAGCTGATCCCTGCCCTAACCCAAACCTTTCAATGTGCTAACAACTTACTTGCAGGTTCTCCCTAAATCAGTCTATGCATGTACCCTCATCTATCCCTTAATCAGTGTGATGTCAGTGTGATATATATATATATATATATATATATATATATATATATATAAATATATACACACACATATATATATATTAAATGATCAGGGTTATGATCAATTACGTATATATATATATATATATATATATATATATATATATATATATATATATATATAAATACGCAATTGATCATAACCCTGAATTTACTATGAGATTTACAACAAAAAGCTAACAAAAAGTTTATTGAAGTACTATTTTAATAAATTAAGTAAATATTAAGTAAAATTTTAAACAGAATTAAAGTAGTTTTATGCCATTAATGTTTTAAAAAGATATGTGGCTATGAAAATAGCCTTTTATGTTCAATATTTATGTCAATTTCCTTCACTTGCTTTCTTTAATTCGCATCGCAATGAACGAGTTTTACAGGTTTTCTTTCTCATCTTATGTTTTTCAATAATATCTTTGGCATAAGAAAATGAACGAACTCTTACAAATAATGTAATTAAGTGCTCTAGCAAATTCTTACTAACTTCAGTTGATTCTGGATCATTGCAAACTTGTTTATAAAGGGATAAAACAATATAATTTGTCGACATGGACTCGATTAGAACTTCAGGATCTAGTTTTAAAAAAACTTGTGTTGTTTTTTTACGAAAAATATTCTCACATGTCAGAAAAAGATCTTGAATTATATTGTTTACTTTCCACAAACCCCCTCTATCTCTAATATTTACAAGTGTCTGAGTATCATCTTCCATAACCCTACAGCGCAGTAAAATTGAAACACACTGTTGGCTATACTTACATACATTTTTACTACTTTTAAATTTAGTATACACTCTCTGAAAAATATATCCAATAAGATATTGTAAACTCTTTCTCTCTATATCAGTTATTTCCTGAGTTGTATTTACAGATTCAATAGTATTTGGTTTTATATCAGAAAGATTGTTTAATATAAGAGAAGACATTTCAGTGAGTAGTGTATTACTCAAAGCTAGATCGCTGAAGTGTGAAGCTAGTAGATTTTCGCTCAACAATAGTTAATAATAATCTTGATAAAATAAATCACTATTGCCTTAAAATTGTTCTATTATTGGTTTTAACTTTTTCCAAAGATTTTCAGCATCATCTAATGAATAACTAAATTTCTCGCATGAGAACTGTTTTCTTATATCAAATGGCAGACACATGTCCATTTGCAATAAACTTGCACATTCTTCAACTATGCTTTTCAGCTTTAGTGGTGACAATGTATTAGACGAGTTCTCCGTATTATACATTTTGGAAGAATATATTTCAAAACTCTCTAAAATATGCTTCGATGCAATGTGTCTCTTTAAACCTCTAATTGTCTTGTAAACTTTGGGACACTGAATGCATGCATGCTGTTCGACATTATCTCTATAAATATCAATATCAGAAACAATAGAATCTATATCTGTAATTAAGTTAATGTCATTGTTCAAAAATCCTCCTTCAACCACGTCAAACAAACATTCCAAATCACTATTTATCTCGAAATCGCTGTTAAATAATGCCATTTTTTAAACTTGTGCAGGTTTGCCGGGTCGTTGTGCAGTTTTCAAGTTAAAATCGAAAAACAATGGAAACGGTCCGTGTTTCCAGACTATGTATTCTTATGACTATGATCTAATATTGAAATATTTGAGCAATTAGGAGTTTGTCAAAAAGAGTTATGGGAGGTTGTATTAAATTATTTATTATTAAATTATTATTAAATGGTTGATAGGAGTTTTTTAATAAATAGTCTATTTTTTTCTTTTGATGCAACGATTAACATTTTTGTATAAAAGAGATTAAGTATCACACAAAATTTTTTTAGAAAGTCAAACATAAAATAATTTACTTATTTTTGTGGAGCGTGCCATACAATTAATTAAGAAAAATAAACGTATTATTCAAGTTTAGGCTCTGCATTAATCAAGTTTGGGCTGTAAGCTGTTTATTGTGTAAATTTATGGATTTCTTTTAAACAGTAAATGTGTGAAATGTAATATTTATAAGATACGTAGCATAACAAGAGATTTTTTAAACAAATAACTTAATACTATCTAAAAAATGAAATTCATCAAAATCAACGTTTGCATTATTAATTCCTTTATAAACAAAAAATTTAAACAAACATTGTGGTCAGTGCAAATAAACCCATTGCCATTCCAAATCGCAATTCAAAAGAATGCGACTTTTCCAAAATTTGGCAATGTTCTAAAACTTTAAAGTTCTAAAACTTTAAAACTCAAGTTCCGTCAACCAAAACTCATTCTCGTTCGACTCGTCATTTAATGACAAGTCGAACGAGAATGAGTTTTGGTTGACGGAACTAGAGTGCGAGCAATAGCCATGGTAAAATTTGTAGAAAAAAGAATGAGATGCATTCTTAGGACAATGGGACAGTGCGTAAAGCTTGGCAAATAATGCAGGCACAACTACATTTGATCAACATTATTTCATTAGTGAGAGAGTTGTCACTTATCAATATAGGAATGTCATAAGTATTGCAATTGAGTTAAGTCATTTGCAAATAAGCCATTTCAGATGTAGGGTTTTCAGGATGATCGTTAATGTAGATAAGAAACAATAAAAAAAAAAAGATAGAAGATGGCTTAATTACTGCGGAAACAAAAAATTTAAGATGTTGGAAATTTATTGCTGAGAGTCAAATACCTTGCTAATAATAGAGATAAGACTAATTGGAAAATAGTTGGAGGGGTCAGAGTGTTTCCCAAAGTTTTTAAAAATTAGAACCACAGCACAGTGGGCAAACTACGGACATAAGCAAACTTGGTATTATCTATTCTGCCAAAAAAAAAAAAAATTGGTAATAAAAATTGTTTTATATACATATTTTTAATGAAAATTTTAATAATGCATTGGGTATACACATAATTTTTTGATGTTTTAGGACACTTTCACTCATTATGCAAACTCCAAACTTAAGTATATTGATAAATATGCCATATCAGCAGGCCTTACAAAAAATTGGGATGGTGGAGGCCTGGGAACAAAAAAGCCCTGAAACGTTTGCCCCCCTGCCCGAACGTGAGGGCACTGTTGTAGTAAAATTTTGAACTTTACTATCTTAAACTAAATTTAAATTCATCGACAGATTTTAAATTTTGTAGAAAATATTTTAAATTACAGCAGTTATGATTATGCAAATTTTGACCACCACAAAATGAGGGGTTGTAAGTTTTGTAATTTACAATATTATATAGTATTATAGATAAAGCCCGAGCCGGAGCTTGCTCTACAGTATTAAAAAAATGATACCGGAATTGGAGTTAGAGCTTCAAATTAGGCTCGGGATCAGAAATCGGAGCCAGAAAATTTTTTAACCGGCTCCCCAGCCCCGTTTTAACAGCTAAATTTTTTTTTTTTTTTGAAATAACAAAAATAATGAGATTACTTAATGAGATTGCTTAATGAGTAGACACGGGACTTAAATGAGACAACTCTTCAACGTCTTTTAAACGTTTTGGAAGTCTTTTGAACGTTCAAAAGACGTCTTTTTTAGGGCCCGTGCCCACTAGTTAAGTGCAATAATTGTAAAATCATTTGAAAATTTCTTAGGGATCAAAGATAAAAAAAACTAAAAAACCTAAAATAAATGCCTGTCTTAAACTGACTGTCTGCCAAACCAAAACCCTCGGCCAATGTTTCTACATTTCGCCAAGTCCGACCAGTCACTTGCATGTCACTTTGTATATTTTTGAAGCAGATATTTATAATAACGATTTAATAATAAAATGTTAAACTTACATTATTAAAAAAATAAAAAATAAAATATATAATAAAATGAATAATAATATATAATAAAATAAATATATATAATAAAATAATAATATATAATATATAATAAAATATATAATAAAATAATAATATATAATATATAATAAAATATATAATAAAATAATAATATATAATAAAATGTATAATAAAATAAAAATATAGAATAAAATAAAAATATATAATAAAATAAAATAAAATAAATAATAAAAAGAAAATGTACTTTAATGTTTTAATAGCAAAAATAAAAATCACGGTGCGTAATTAAAAAAAAGAATTAGAAAAGAATAGCTTTAACGTCTTTAAGAAAAAGAAAAAATAGCTTTAACGTCCTTTCACTTTTAAACTTTAATCACTATTGAATCACTTTTGATTTAATTTTATTGAATCAAAAGTGATTCAATAAAATTGCGCGGTAAGCGCAATAAGCACCTATTATATTGGTGTGCCAATAGTCCGTTTTAAATCGGGCTATTATCAATGGCGTCATATATTGAATATATGACGCCATTGAAAAATTTGATTACCAATTTATAACGTCATTTCAAAGTTACACTGGTTAAGACAGTATAAGATTAAATACAAAAGTTATGTGCCCCCCTTCTTTTACTGGGTGACATGAATCCCGCGCTCTCTGACTCTTCTTTGGGCAGGCAACTGAACAACGCAACGGAAAAAACAAGCAAAACAACAACAACAACAATAACGAAAAAATTATTTACGCATTTCCTATTCAAAATGTTTTTCTTAATTCTGGCACAAAAAAACGTTAGGGTGCCGTGATTTTTCGTTTTTTGAACATGAAACATGAAACTTGTTGATGAGTTTAGTAACATGAGAAACAAAAATCTAACTCAAATACCACTTTACATTTTTGCAAAATGGGACAAAGATTTAATAAATTTTTGCTGTTTAAGCGTCACACTTTTTTACATGTCACATGTGTTTTTATTAGAATTCATTCAAATAAAAATTTCTGAGAATTATAATAAAATTTGTAAACATTAAATTGAAATTGTATATAACTTTAACATTTTCCTATAATATAAAGTATTCAACAAATTTAGTAGCTTTTATCTGTTTATTATTAAATTTTAAAATAAATATCAAGCCCAATATAAAAATACGATGCATTATTTTAAATGTATTATTCAATATTCTGACAAAATAATAAAGTCTAAAAGGATATTAAAGGATATTGAAATAGACTCTTACTATGGTTATATGGTTATGGAAATATGGTTTTAATCATTAATTTTTAATATATGGTATCACTTTTTAGCAAAAAAAATCAAATACAAATTAAGAAAAAAAGCTATTATATGTGTAACAATTTCGTTGATAGTACAATAACTTCCATTGATATGAAAAATAGTATCACTATAAGAATCAAATCCTAATTAATGATCAGAAATAAAAATTAATAAAGAAAGGATTGGTTGTCTTAGAAGAAAGATTTGGTCTCAGATATAGATGAAGTTGTATAAGAAAGTAATTAAAACTGAACTTGGAAAGTATAAATTATGTTTTGGTATACAACTTTTTCACGTAATTAACATATGCGTTCTTGTATTACTGATTATTTGTACTTATACTTGCTTTATAATAACATTTAACCTTTTAAAAAATCTAAAAATACTAAATGTATTTGAAGAGCATTTTTCTAAAAGGAGCTAAGTGCATTTTTTCCAAAATTAAGTTTTTTCAATACTTACTATGTTAGTCTAAATAAAAAAATTGTTTATCATATTTTTTATGATTACAAAATTATTGAGATTTAAAAAATTCTTTGCCTGATAATAAGTTTTTTTTTCTTAAAACATATAAAATGTGTGACTTGGCTCCTTTTAGAAAAAAAGCTTTTAAATTGTTAATAGTTTAAAATTTAGAATCAGTAGTAGTGCTTTATATTATACTCTAATACATGTCTTTAACTAAATATCATTTAGTATTTCTTTATTTATCTTTTTAGTTGTACCCTTTTTCCTGAGATTAAATAATGATATTATTTTTTTTAATAGTAATATTTATTTGTATAAATTAGTGTTAATAATAATATTAATTATATAATAGTAAATTTGATAAACCATAAACTTAATTTTTTTTTTTACAAAAAGAACTTTTTTTTTCTGTTTCTTTTTTTTAACTGCTAAGAAGAAATTATGAGGAATAATTAATTACTAAGAAGAAATAATAAACTTTAAAAGTTTATTATTTAAAATAAAACTTTATATTTAAATAATATATAAAAGTTTATTGTTTAAAATAAAACTTTTTATTTTATAAGTTTGAACTTTTAACTACTTAGAGTAAATTTTCAATAGTTACTTACTAAAACATAATTTTTTGTTTAAAAAAAAAATACCAATCCATGTATGGATGTATTAATGTAACAATGATATTGTAATAATATTTAAGATATTTTTAAATAAAAGTATATATTTTTGTAGAGTTAAATTAATAATGATACCGTTTGTACAAGCATTATCTATGGATGAAATTTCTGGCAATGAAAAAAAATCAAACTACAAAAATATTGTTGACACTTTGCTTAATCCTGGTAATCAAAAAAAACAAATTTGTTTACATAATTGTCATCAGTCATTCTATTTTTATACACATTTTTGCATAAGTATTATTACTATTTTTTGAAATACAATTTAATGTTACTTAGTTGTAAATGTTATGATATATATAATTTATTTAATTTTTTTTTTAATATTTCCTGCAGCATAAAAAGTGGTCCTTAAAACTAAAAAAGATTGATGAAAATAACTAAAGTAGTATATACAATTAGCTTGTTTAAAATCAAAAGAAAGTAAAATCCTAGTAAAATATTGGAAAGGAATAATTAGCAAAATTTTTATTTTTTCATTTAGCTTTTTTTTTGCTTGTCTTGCAAGATAAATTTAATATTAATCTTTCTAAGCTAGATAAGCTAGAAATATATGTACTTAAGCTAAGTTAAAACTTTTTTAATTAACGGGGGATGAATTATAATATTACCCTTTGAATCATACTTAAAAATATTTTCTCAAACACATAAATAATGTATCACATAGCTGTTTTACATTGAATACAGGGGTGTCACTAAAACTTTAGAAACTTTTGTAACTTTGTTTTGTAAAAAGATTAAAAACACCAATAAAACTTGTCACATTATGACATTTAATTAAATCTTCATTTAATTATATATATATATATATATATATATATATATATATATATATATATATATATATATATATATATATATAACGATTGTCTGTGGACATTTTTGTTTTCTAAGGGGTAAACTTAAAAACTATGTTAAATAAAAAAAGTAAAAAATAAAATTTGTTTATAATCAATTAGCTCAACAAAATTAGTCGGATTAGTTTGAATCAATCGAAATAGTGCTCTAGAAAAAATTAAAGAACACTTAGGAGATTCAAAAAAGTTAAGGTGTGTCCCAACTATTCAAATTCTTCACAAAGTTCAAATCACTCTCAGAAAGTTAAATAAACTAGGACATTTTACCAAAAAAGAATATAAAAATATCTATCTGAGTACCACCATGTTTATATGGAGTAATTAAACCCCAGAAGCCTGAAAAAGGTTACCCAATGAAGTTAATTGTAAGCACCATTGGTGCACCTATATATAGCATTTCTAAATATTTAGTTAATATAATATAACCCACTCTAAACTTAAATGAAACGCGTTTAAAAAATTCTCAACAATTTGTGCATACAGCAAGATTATGGGAAGTTGATAAGAATGAGGTTCAGGTCTCCTTTAATGTTGTTAATTTGTACCCTTTGGTTCTGATTAAAGAAGCAATCTTTATATCTAAATTAACTTTTAAAGAGATCAGATTACTTTTAGAACTTTGTCTTTCTCATTGCTATTTTTTATATGAAAATGATATTCATGAGCTTGAAAACTCCAATTGGGTTAGCTCTTATGGTGGTAGTTGCTGAATGTTTTGCACTTTCATTGGCTCTTAACAATAACATCCATGTGAAATCATTTAAAAAATCATTTTAAAATGTTGATGATATACATTCAAGGGTCCAGGTAGAAGAAGATGCGCAAAAGTTTTTAGATCTAGTTAACAAACAACACAAAAGTATTCAACACACAATGGAATCTACTGACTTAAGCAATACATTAAACTATCTTGATGTTTCAGTTGCCAACAATAAAACCGGTACATATAGTTTTAAAATATACGCAAAAGTGCAATCACAAAAGTTCAAATTAAACCAAACTCATGCCATAACCCTAATATTTTCAATGGAGTCTTTATTGGTTTTGTCCATAGAGCACTATGTGTATGCGCAATAAATAACATTGATGACGAGTTGTTGTTTCTTATTGATGTATTTGTAGAAAACGGCTATGAAAGGAAAAGTCTGGAAAAACTAGTTAAGCCTACAAAAGAAAGTGTTAACAACAAAAAAGATCTCACGAAAAATCAACATTTCCTAATGTCTCCAAAAAGATTTGTGTCTTTACCCTGGATCCCTGGAATTAGTCCTAAGTTACAAAGAGTTTTTAAAAAAAACACAATACGCACCAGTGTTTAAGTCTCTAAAAAATCTACAAAGTCTACTTAGCTCCAAAAATAAACCTACACTACCAGTTAATTCCTATCCCGGTGTTTACAAATTAGAGTGCTTTTGTGGCAAATGTTATGTTGGTGAAACTGGGCTAAAGATATCGTCTTGGATATGCCAGCATCAAACAAGTGCACAACAAGGTAAAGGGGAAAATTCAGCAGTAGCTGAACATTTCAAAATTTGCCAAGGAAATTTCCACTGGAATGGTTGCAATACCTTAAAAATTAATAAATAGTTTTAATAGGAAAGTTAGGGAAGCGTTGGAAAAACACCACAACGAAAGTACTTTTTGCGCCAATGGTTTTAACCAGGATGATGGCAATTATGTGACAACGTCATTTTGGAAACCCATGTTCAAATTCTTGCATTACAAAAAACTCTCTTAAAAAACTCTTAAAAAGAAACTCTTACAAAGAACATTGTTTCGTAAATTTAAACAGTATCTTTATATAGCCTGCGGCTATGTAGTACCTGTATATTGGGCTATTGTAAAGCTATGTAGCAGGCTACATAGATGCTATATAGCGGGCTATGTAGTAATTATATCCTAGAAAGAATAAAAATAATTAATTCTAATTTAAAGCATCAACTTATTCTTCCTGTGATTGCGCATATATATGAATAAAAAAAATATCTTTATAGTATCGTGTATAATATTGTTAGAATATATACATATCATGTATAATATTGTTAGAATTAACTAGAATCTTTCCTTAAACACATAAATATATATCCCATGGTCATTTATATAGATATATATATATATATATATATATATATTATATATATATATATATATATATATATATATATATATATATATATATATATATTATTACAATAAATTTTTGTTATTACAAGAAATATAAAAAGGGTTTCTCTGATGCTAAGCTCCAATATTCTCAGTTTACTATATCATGATCTTATTTCAAAAATTAGTTTCAAAAGACTTGGAAAACTGCATCAGTGTTTCTTCAACAGTGTCTTCAATACTATTTAATAAGTGTTTGGCTGAATCTTGTTTCTTGCCTGCTGGAACACAGCATCTTTGTTTCCAATTTTTAAAACTCTAGAGAATGCTCTGACCTCTCTAACTATTGTCAGATCATTCTCCTCTTTATTATTAGCAAGATCTTTGAGTCTTAAACCAACAAATTTCTAGCATCTCATCTTGAGCCTTATAACTTACTCTCTGATATTCAAAATGGTTTTTGATCTTCTTGTTCTATGGCTGACTTGCTAACTGTTGTAAGATTTTTGTGTGAAATAGTTGGAGGCAGCAAGACAAAAGCTATTGCTCTTGACATATCAAAAGCCTTTTATGAAGTTTTGCATGCTGGTCTTCTCCATAAGCTTGCTTCATATGGTGTATTTAAGCAAGTTTTCAAGATTATTGAATCATTTCATTTTAACTACAGTATTAGACTCAAAACACTTCTTTATTTCCAGTAACTTCTATGGTACCGCAAGGCTACCCCAGAAGTTACTGGAAATTTTTATTGTATTGTTTTTTATCTACATTGATGATCTTATTGATAATTTTACATCTAAAGTAGCTCTATTTGCTGATGACTCAACTTTATACTCTTTTCTTGACATAAGTCTTTACTTTAAATTGCTTAGAACAGGTTTGAATCTGATCTCTCTTTTGTAACAGCTTGAGTCTTGCAGTAGCTTTTTAATTTTAACTCCGACAAAACTTAGTAATTTACTGCAAACAATTGTTACAATATTGTTGATATTTCTATATTAACTCCAGGTCTTTTTCCAGATATTTCTAGAATTCCGGGTATTTCTTTAAAATTTTATTTTTTCTGGATATCCAATTAGATTACTGGAAATAGGTTAAACTATTTTTTTGTAATCCTATAAGTAAGACAGTAACAGTATTGTTCACCAATTAATTTACACTATATTTAGTGTAAATTAATTGATTAGAATTCTGTTATCATATTCGGTATGAAATTTTGTTGTCATATTTCGGCTAGTTCTAAATAGTGCTTTTTTTATGGCAGGTCCAAAAACCCATTGTAAATTTATTTAGATCTGCTCTATCTGTCAAGCTTGAGTCACTGTCACTGTTAATTCTTGTTTGACTCGTCGTTCAGCAAAGCTGCTTTTATTCATCTGGTCTTTTTCCCTTGCATGTCATTGCTTTGGAGCTCTATTCCATCTAAATGTTTTCCTGATGCATATAGTTTACAACTTTTTAAGTTCTTTTAACTTGTTGTCGCAACCATTACGTTTCTTTATTCAAGCTTCTTGATGTTTGCTTAAAAAATTTTGCAATGAAGGTAGCAATTTTGCAAGATCTATTTTAGTATTAATATATTGTCTTATTAAAATAACGGAATAAAATATAACATTTTTTATTGCGCTTCTTTAGTTGATTCATTTTTCTTGTGCTTTGTAAATTAAATTAAATTTTAAAAATTTAACCGTGATATCTCTAAGCTATAAAGATAAAGTGACAATTATATTAAATTTTTTTTCGGAAATTAGGAGAAAATATATGTTATGTTGATGTGATTAAGTTAAAATTTAAGGTAATCTAATTTTTAATTTCTAAGAGACTTAGTACTAAAATATTTTTTAAGATTCTGGTATATATACTTCTTAAATATATTCTTCTTGTACAATATGGGCGTGTATAAAAAAAAGCATTAATGAATTAAAAAAAACAAATCTTTTTTACGTTTTTTTATAAATAGAACTACTAGAAGGGTATTAAAAGCAGTATTATTTTATATATCAAGTTTATTGCTGTAAAATATATTTAAATGTATTAAATATAGCACAAGTATAAAAACAAAAATAAAATATGAAGAAATCATATAGTATTATTTTTATCATACAAAAGGAATATATATAGTTATAAGTTATTTATAAATAATTATTTTAAATAAATTAGCCCAATAGCAATGAAAATGAATAATTATAACCAATACAATTAAACAACAACGCATTAAGTTCCATGTGCAAAAAAATTAAAAAAATTTGTCAAGTAGTTTTTGAGTAGATAATGATTAAAAGGTGCTGAATTTCATCGTGTTCAACTGATATATATATATATATATATATATATATATATATATATATATATATATATATATATATATATATATATATATATATATATATATATATATATATACTACTGTGATCAAAAAGTAAGGTGAATTTTTAATTTAAACTTCCGGCCTTATTCGAATCGTCCAATCTTTTTTATTTTTTAGTTGGTAGGAATGTCATTAACATTTGCGCCAAATTACATGTCAAACTCATAATTATTTTTTTTTGTTTACGCTTGTTTCTGAAGTACCAAAAGTGCATTCGGCGATTTTCACGATGTCTAATTTTGTTGAGCAAAGAAGTGCTATTAAATTTTGTTTGCGGAATGATATTTCTGCTGCTGAAACGTATAGAATGTTGCAAAAGGACTTCGGTGAAGAGACTATGTCTCAAAAAAATGTTTACAAGTGGTACAAAGACTTCAAAGAAGGCCGAGAACGTGTTGATGACTTGGAACGCTCCGGACGACCATCGACTTCGATTGATGATCGCCACATCAACAAAATCAAAGAATTGGCGCTTGCAAATCGTCGGTTAACCATTCGAGACCTTGTTGACATGGTTGGAATATCATTTAGGTCGGTCCAAGCGATTTTGAAGGATCATTTGGGCCTCAGAAGACTCAAATCACGTTTGGTGCTGAAATTTCTCAATTTCTTTGAAAAAGAGCGTCGCGTTAAAACGTGTGAAGCAATGCTTTCTGACTATCAAGACGTCTACAAATAAATTATTACTGGCGATGAGACTTGGGTCTACGCATACGACCCTGAAACAACCGACCAATCGAGTGAATACCGTGAAAAAGGTGAGCCGTGACCGAAACAACCACGTCAAAGTCGCTAAAAAATCAAGGTCATGTTGACTGTTTTCTTTGATTATTGTGGTGTCGTGCACTACGAATTCCTTCCAACTGGCCAAACTGTCAACAAGGAATATTATTTAAGCGTTATGTGACGTTTGCGTGAAGCTATTCGCAAAAAGAGACCGGAATTATGGGCCAATAACTCTTGGATTTTGCACCACGATAATGCGCCTTTGCACACAGCACTGGTTCTTCGTGAGTTTTTCGCCAAAAACTCTACCAATGTTGCTCCACAACCACTGTATTCGCCCGACTTAGCACCGTATAACTTCTGGCTGTTCCCAAAGCTCAAGAGACCACTCCGGGGAAATCGTTTTGAGTCCATTGAAGAGATCCAACGTGAATCGGCACGCGCATTGAAGGCTATCCCTAAAATGAGCAAATGCTCACATAAATATGCTATAGTAGATATATATATTTATATGTATTATGTGTCGGCATTAATTGCTGACCTCTTTTCTATATTTTATGATAACCTCTTTGTGTTAAAGTTTTTTGCTGACCTAATGCCAACCTTTAATAGTTTAAGATCGGCAATTTATTGCCGACCTCATTTTTCCTAATTCTGAGGGTTATATATATATATATATTATATATATAAATATATATATAATATTATATATATGTATATACATATATATATATATATATATATATATATATATATATATATATATATATAAAATTTATTGTATTGCAGTGCTATACCTAAAGAAACTAAAAAAAACACTCTAAAATAAAACGTATATATATATAATATATATGTATATTTATATATATATATATATATATATATATATATATATATATATATATAATATATATATATATGTATATATATATATATAAATATATATATATATATATATATATATATATATATATATATATATATATATATATATAAATATACATATATATTATATATATATACGTTTTATTTTAGAGTGTTTTTTTGAGTTTCTTTAGGTATAGCACTGCAATACAATAAATTTTTTTTTTCTATTTTATTTCTTTAATACTTTTTGCTTATAGTTAAAAATATTTTTTAAATATTCGTTGTATTTCGCTTACTAATACAAAACTTTTAGTTGTTTTTTGTTACGTGTGTGACATCACAACAAGGGTATTTACTAATTTGTAAAATATATTTATCCATATTCTTTCAAAATATTTTTTTTCTGTTTGAATTATAAAAAAATAGTTATGATAATGATTTTATGTAATAAACATTATATAAGATAATAATTTATTATAATAAATGAAAAATAATACACTGCTATTAAAAATTAAAAAATTTAGAATTTTATGAACAATAAAAATATATGTCAATATTTTTCTATACACTATACGAAAACTTCTACATTTATTCTAAAATGTAAATTTAGTATGTTTTTAATGAAAATATGCAAAAAGATTTTCAAAATAACATGTTTGAAAAATTAGCTCTCTGGTTTCACTAATTTGAGAATCGCCCTATATATATATATATATATATATATATATATATATATATATATATATATATATATATATATATATATGCATTTGTATATTATATATATAAATATATATATATATATATATATATATATATATATATATATATATATATATATATATATATATATATATATATATATATATATACAGTGGTGGCCAAAAATTAAAGACCACTCATTTTTTAGTTGGTTTCTTAATCTTAAATTAAAATTAAGAAGATTCTAATTGACATATTAATTTTTTTTTTAATATCTTGTTAATTAAAACATACGGATTAAAGTGGTGTAATTTTTTAAATATAATTCTAACTAAATAGTGTTTAACTTATTAAAAAACCGATGAGTACTTATAAATCTTCTTTAAATAAATTGGACAAAATTTAACGACCACTTTCAAATCTTTAATTTGCACTTATTAAAAATAATAATCCAATATTTTTTTAAACTGTCTTAATTGCTTATTACGTTGGCTATAAAATAAAATGTCAAAACCTGAGTTTCCATATCAAATAAACATTTTTTGAATTGCAATAAGGATATAAAAATATTGCAAAAATGCGTGCAAAGATCGAAGAAAAAGACAGATACGCGGCTCTTGTATTAAAAGAAGAAGGCTATAGCATCAGACAAATAGCAGAAAAGCTCGGAAGGTCTCACTCTTACACTATTAACATTATTCATCGATACAAAGAGACCGGGTCAATTAATGATCGTCATAGGACTGGACGCAATAAAATTTCAAATGACCGTGATCTTCGCTTGTAAGTGAGATTAATGAAAGAAAACAGACAAGCATCATCTACAGACTTGTCTACGAAATGGACACTGTCAAATGGTCTGAAAGCAAGCCCTTGAACTGTGCGAAGGGTCCTCCACAATTTAAATTATTTATGGCGTGCTGCTGCAAAAAAACCACGCTTAAATAAAAAACAATAATTTGCCAGGAAAGAGTGGTGCAAACTACATAAAAATTGGTCAACAGATCAGTGGAGCCGTGTGGTCTTTAGTGATGAAATGAATGTTGAGGTAGACAACAGAAAAGGTCGCGTAATGTTGCGTAGACTTCCAAACGAACGGTTCGATGAATCATGCATTTTGAAACGAACAAAACAAGGCAGTCGTTCAATAGGCATTTGGGCCTGTATGAGTGCCTGTGGAGTTGGCGTTTTTCATTTATTCGATGGTAGACTCAACAAAGAAAGGTACAACGAAATTTTGGAAAACTCGCTTATTCCTAGCATTGATTTATGGCAGTTGCAAGATGGATTTATTTTCCAGCAAGATAATGTGCTGTGTCATAAAGCATGTTGTTGCGATTGATTCAATTCTAATAAAATTCAAGTGCTTCCATGGCCTGCCAATAGTCCAGACTTGAATCCAATAGAGAATTTATGGTCGTGGCTTGATCACAAGCATGGTAAAGAACAACTATATATATATATATATATATATATATATATATATATATATATATATATATATATATATATATGTTAGAAAGTTTTTTCCATATTTTGTTGACAAAAAGTAAAAATTAAAATGCAAGACCGGAATTTTTTTTTTTATTAATTGATAGACTGCCTGCCCAAACCAAACCTCAGTCGATGTAGCAGCACTCTCTTGCGAGTCAGGCTAAAAGGTAGTAGATGTAGCAGCACTCTGTTGCGAGTCAGGCTATTTGTCAGTCGATATAGCAGCACTCCCTTGCGAGTCAGGCTATTTGTCAGTCGATGTAGCAGCACTTTGTTGCGAGTCAGGCTATAAGTTAGTTGATGTAGCAACACTCCGTGTATGATTTACAGTAAAAATAAATAAAAATAAAAACATTTTATTAAAAAAATAAAAATAAAAACATTTTATTAAAAAAAACAAAAAAAAAAAAACATTGTTTATATTGTTAAAAACATTCAGAATGTTTTTAAAAACATTCTGGTCAATTAAATTTGCGTTTTTGCGGTTTTTAAAAAAAACGATTAATTTGTAATTAAATTAATGGTTTTGACTTTCATCCAACACGCAAATGTTGGACGAAAGTCAAAAGTAATTAAAAGTGATGTATATGTTGG